>NC_089754.1:54194770-54522270 GCF_040412425.1 Macrobrachium rosenbergii
AGTTCGATCCCCCGGGCGATCAAACAAACGATATGGGTGTGTTAACTTGAAAGCCCCTCGAGCCTTTGATAACTTCAGCAATGAAATAAACACTGGGACGTCAGTCGACTGGTGTGGATCTTATTCGGGTGTTGAGGGAAAGACGGAGAGTGAGTTTATATAGCAGACATGAACGCTTAAATTAACGGTCCGTAAAGATACGTACCCAAATCTGCCCTAAAATAGAAGACTGCAGTATCTGCAAAAATACAGAACTGAAAAATGGTAGATACTCCCCTTGTCTTACTACAGATTTTGCAGATACTGCAAATGGGACCCCCTAAATACTCGTGGAAAGATTGAAGAATCATTCTGAAACTGCAGTACCTTGTGTATCAGCGTTTCACGAGCCCAATAGGTGGCATATGTCAATTTCAAACATTTTGCTGATACTGCAGTTTTCCATTTTAGGGCAGAAAACATGCCGTTAATTATTTCATCGCTTAAGTTAACAGCGGCAAACGGGCGCTTCAAGTTAACACGTTCTATATAGACGCTGAATTAAATGTGGAAATTGTATGGTCTTTTTTCCAGGTATTCTTAGTGGTAAAGATTATATCCATACATTATGGAATTATCCTGAAGATTTCTCACGGAATTAGGAGGGAATTTTCGCAGGTAAAATTGATAAATCTCGATTTCCCTCGAGCCTTTCTAATAGCTCATCTCCCCTTGGGATTAGCGAGGAAATCTGCTATTACCATATTGATTGGAGAGAGAGAGAGAGAGAGAGTTTTTTCATAGAGAGAGAGCAAAGTTGACATAAATCTCTTAGCAAAAACAACCAAGCGAAAAAATTTCCATGAAACTTTTAAAAACGAGAGAGAGAGAGAGAGAGAGAGAGAGAGAGAGAGAGAGAGAGAGAGAGAGAGAGAGAGAGAGAGTTTAAAGATGTAGAATGCTTGCTACCGTGCTTTATATAAATTGCACATTTTTCCAGCTGGACTGTTCGCGTTTGTAACAGACGGAAAAGTTTTTAAAGCAATTGTTTCCATTATCGAGGAACCTGCGCACCTGTCCGCAGGTGTCGTGTCTGTAGTGGGGTTGGAGAAGGGCCGTTGTTTTTCGTGGTTTTCAAGGTCGCAGCCCAGCAGGTGTTGCTAAGGGGCTGAAGTAAATAATAGGGAATGAAGCATATGACGTAACAAAAATCGAATTACGCGACGTACAGAAAATATATAATGAAGTAGAGGACCAGTAGAGATTTGAGCTACGAAAATATAACGTAACAGAAGTCAAATTACGTAACACAGAAAATATATATTGAAGTAGAGTACCAATAGAGATTTGAGTTACGGAAATATGGGTATGAGGGCCAACACTGGGGGCATTTTTAGCCAATCATTGCTCAGGGTTAGAGTGGTTGGACAGCAATTTGGAAGAAATAAAGTGGGAACAGAGGTAAAGTAATAGGTTAAAAAGTGGGTGCAAAGAACCTTTAGTAACGCTTACAGTGCACCGTATGAGGTGCACTGGCGGCATTTAGTGACCCCCTTGCGGAGTGACTAATAGAGAATGAAGATATCACGCAGGTAACATCCACAGCGATCTAAAGCATTTTGAATATGAAATAGGTGACATCATACTGAATAAAGTCCATGACATCCATAGAGTGAAGTCCATGACATCCATTGAATGAAGTCCATGACATCCATTGGATGAAGTCCATGACATCCATAGAGTAAAGTCCGTGACATCCATAGAGTGAAGTCCGTGACATCCATAGAATGAAGTCCATGACATCCATTGAGTGAAGTCCGTGACATCCATAGAGTGAAGTCCATGACATCCATAGAGTGAAGTCCATGGCATCCATAGAATGAAGTCCATGACATCCATAGAATGAAGTCCATGACATCCATAGAGTGAAGTCCACGACACCCATAGAATGAAGTCCATGACATCCAGAGAGTGAAGTCCATGACATCCAGTTATTCAAAGTCCGTGACATTCAGGGAATGAAGTCAGATGACATCCAGAGAATGAAGTCCATGATATAAGAGTGAAGTCCACGAACATAGAATAAGTCCATGACATCCATAGAATGAAGTCCAGATTATCCATAGAATGAAGTCCATGACATCCATAGAATGGAAGTCCATGACATTAGCATTGAAGTCCAGGATCATCCAGTTATTCAAATTCACATTCATCAGGGTAAGAAACAGATGTTACAACAGACTTTGGCGAAGTTTGTTTGGTTTGTTGTTTTGTATGTGAAGTTCATTGTTGAATAAAGTCACGTTGTTCAGTAAAATGAAGTCCAGATTGTCCAAGGAATGAAGTCCATGACTCGAATCGAGTCCCTGCCTGGCTGGGCTCGCATTAGCATTGCTCCAGGATCAAAGGCATCAAGAGAATTAATTCATCAGGCAGCTGAATTCTGTCAGTTTACTGTCGGGTCCTTGGCGATTTCTTGGTTTGCTTGTTTGTTGTTTTCACTTTTTTAATTAATATTTTGTATGAGCTACTGGTGAAGAGTTTTTTATGCGTCCGTATCAGTTATAGTTGATTTACTGAAAGTTTCTCTCTCTCTCTCTCTCTCTCTCTCTCTCTCTCTCTCTCTCTCTCTCTCTCTCTCTCTCTCTCTCATTTAAATTTCAAAGCTCATTATTATCTAAAAGCCCCCTTCTCTCTCTCCTCTCATTTACTCTCTCTCATTTTATCTAAAAAGCTCTCTCTCTCTCTCTCTCTCTCTCTCTCTCTCTCTCTCATTTACATTTCGAAGCTCATTATTATCTAAAGCGCCTCTCTCTCTCTCTCTCTCTCTCTCTCTCTCTCTCTCTCTCTCTCTCTCTCTCTCTCTCTCTCTGGAATAAACAACACACACACACACACACACACACACACACACACAGGGCAGGTCAAACCTGTGATGGCCGAACAATTGATCCCCACCTGGAGTGTTGTGTGCTTCCGGCTGCGCGACATTAAACTGAAATCATTCATTCATCGGCACGGCTCTGGCCGCGGCGGATCATGATCCACGATGGCCATCTGTGCCCAGTGGATGGTGCGATTTGTCACTGGCGTGTATTTATTTTTATTTGTGTGTTTATACGCAGTTCGTTTCATCATTTCGCGGGGAACGCTCAAGAGACTATTATATCCTGTTTCCGCAGTGGTCTTTCCACACTATTCTCGTTTGTATGTTTTGGGTTCGATATCATTGTTTATAAGTTTTCTGTGTCGCTAAGTTTATTAGGTTTCTATATCACTGTGTTTATTAGACTTATATATCGCTAAGTTTATTAGGTTTCTCTATCACTAAGTTTATTAGATTTCTGTATCACCGCATAACACCAAAAATCTGCAAAGCTGAACAATTTAGCAGTTCTGACATGCAGTTCAACTGATTAAGAAGAAGCCTTCCACTCTTTTAGTGCTTGGCTACTAAAATAGCTTATAAATTTCTAAATGAAAGAAGAACCAGTCTTCGAGTGAGACTTCAAAGTCTGAAATACCTTTAGAAAGATATTCACATCACGAAACCGGCGGACATTCCACAGCTTAAACATTGATGATCGCAGACAGGTAGTGCACTAAGGCAACAAACAATGAGAATTTCACAATTGATAATAGATAAATACATCTCTACTTGACAGACTTTCACCAACAGTTCAGTATGGAGTCCCAAGGATTCACAAGCTGCTGAGTATTCTAGTATGTCCTATATTGTTAGCCATTAGGACAACAAGCTATAAATGAGAAGACTTATATCCTATGGAACATCTTCCTGATTGGGGAATAGTCATTGAAAAGTATTTGCTCATTTTTAGTTTTCTGTCAAAGAAAACTATTGTGCCGGCTTTGTCTGTCCGTCCACATTTTTCCTGTCCGCCCTCAGATCTTAAAAACTACTGAGGCTAGAGGGCTGCAAATTGGTAATTTGATCATCCACCCTCCAATCATCAGACATACCAAATTGCAGCCCTCTAGCCTCAGTAGTTTTGATTTTGTTTTAGGTTAAAGTTAGCCATAATCGTGGTTCTGGCAACGATATGGAATAGGCCACCACAGGCCAGTGATTAAAGTTTCATGGGGCGCGGCTCATACAGCATTATAGCGAGACCACCGAAAGATAGATCTATTTTCGGTGGCCTTGATCATACGTCGTAGCGGCTGTAAAGAAAACTCGATTGCGTCGAAGAAACTTCGGCGCATTTTTTTTTTTTTTTTTTTTTTTGAGGGGTGGGGAGGGGTGAATTAAAACCTGTGCAATAACCTTTTACAACTACAATGGTTACCTTTTGAGGATGGGGGCCCAGGAGCCTAAGAAAACAATTTGATGGACTTGCAAGGGGCAGCCCAATTTCCACAGCTTTCGTAAACATGTTTATGTCCCTTTTGCGAATCCCAGTGGGCAACAAACTGCCCATCCGAACTCAAAACAAGGTTATACTGAAGGTTTTTTGGGGGAGGGGGCTCAAGATTATTTCAGGAGTGTCAGTAGAAAGGTTTTATGAAATCGCAAAAATTATCTTCATTTTTTTGTGGAAGAAGAAATAAAGAAATAAAACTTATCTTCTTGAAGAAATGATGAAGAAAATGACAACAGTAAACACACAACACACACACACACACACACACACACACACACACACACACACACACATACACACATATATATATATATATATATATATATATATATATATATATATATATATATATATATATATATGCATATAACCTGCTATGGTACTGTCTTCAGAACTGAAGATCCACATGTGTGTGTGTGTGTGTGTGAGAGAGAGAGAGAGAGAGAGAGAGAGAGAGAGAGAGAGAGAGAGAGAGAGAGAGAGAGGCGTCAACTACTGGGATGCATGGTAAAAAGAGATATGGCACGAACGCCACCATGATGACCTTCCAGCATAGAACTTGACCATTTTGTCTGACTTTTTCCGTTTCCAAAAGGAAAGTATATTACGAAAACTACCTTTATGACAGTAATTTTCATATATTTTTGATATCCGTAAAGATGAGATAAAATGCATTATATCATCATCTGTGCTCTTAGATAATCGTATTTGTTCTTACACGGAATATCTTTTGGGGGCGGGGCGGGGCGGGGCGGGGGGTGGATAATTGAAAATGGGGCAATGGTTTATTTGTATGTTCACTATTCAACTTGACAATACCATAGATTTCTAACTGGTTGCTACCAAAAAAATTTATTTTATTTTTACTTTTATTTCAAAGTTATTGATGAAGTGGTTAGAATATTTTTTAAAGCAATTACATTAATTGTAAATAAAAATAAGTAAAATGTGCGCCGAAGTTTCTTAGGCGCAGTCGAGTTTTCTATACAGTGTATAATGCTGTATGAGCCGTGGCTTTGCCATGACGGCTCGGTGGCCTGGCCTGTCCTGTATTAGCGTTGCCAGACGCACGATTACGACTAAGTTTAACCTTTAAATAAAATAAAAGCTACTAAGGCTAGAGGGCTGCAATTTGGTATGTTTGATGATTGAGGGTGGATGATCCACATGCCAATTTGCAACCCTCTAGCCTCAGTAGTTTTTAAGATCTGAGGACGGACAGAAAAAGTGGGGACGGACAGACAAAGCCGTCACAATAGTTTTCTTTTACGGAAAACTAAAATAAAAACAATAGTAAAACAAATACGAAGGATTTATTTCTGTGTTCTTTAAGGTTGGTGTTAAAAAACGCGGAATTCCATTTCCTAATGAAATCATAGTTTTTTTTTTTTTTTTTCAGTGAAGCAATGTGGGAAGCAGGGAAGACTTTGTCAGTGGAAAAGACTAAATTAATGTTCCTGAGTTCGAATAATGAGCTTTCTTTGTGTTCCTGTGCTGGGACTATATTTTTCTCTTTGCCCAAAATGATTTAGGAATATTGCATGGCTGTTTTTCAAGTCTTTAAACTAACTTTCTTCTGTTACTTTCCATGTTTTCGAGGTTACACACACACACACACACACACATATATATATATATATATATATATATATATATATATATATATATATATATATATATATATATATATATATATATATATATATATATATATATATATATATATATATATATATATATATATATATATATATATATATATATATATATATATATATATATATATATATATATATATATATATATATGGGTGTGTGTCATATTAATGTTTTTAGTTGTTTGTCAGTTGGTAACTGTCTTCTTAATTCAAGTTGGAATGGACTCCACTCACCGCTGCAATGACTGGAGCTTTGTTATTCCAATTACATACTGAATTGCAGTCATCTGTGTCCTTGTCCTGATTAATGAACCAAACAATGTTAACGATGATCAAGTTCAGCCTCGCACCATCTCTATGAAGCCAGTGGTTCTGGAAGTTTGAGTAATGAGAAATTATTATCAGACGGATGGGAAAGGTAGCGGAAGTATCAAGGTCACGTAGCTTTTTTTTTTTTTTTTTTTTTTTTTTTTTTTTTTTTTTTTTTTGCTGCTGCAGTCAGACTCACCCGTTATAAGATGTAAGTCACGTAGGCAGTAGTGCCATCAGTGCACCTCAAGTGGTGCACTGTAGGCATTACTAGCTTCACCCACTTTTTAAAGGGCTTTTACTTCACCTCCATTCCCGTTCCCTTCTTTCACCTTGCTGTCCATCCACTCCAACTTCCTAAGTGATCCAGCGCCAGGCTTCATAGCCAAATTTCCATGAAACAGTTGTGATTTGAAAGTAGGGTATTGAGTCTGGGAGTACAGAGGAAGGCAGGGAAACCCACATGGGGAAATGTATAGAAAGGCTATCCTCAATTTCCTGAGTATATATCACAGTGAATCTGGTGGATAACGACTCATGACGCGTACATTGGATCATGCTTTTATCTTTAAATATGAATGTCTCTTTTACGTCGGCTGCATTGCTGTGACGGTTTCAGATTCAATAAGACTAAGATCTCTCGCGTCTGGAGGCGGTGCTCGAAGCCCCTGCCTCTTCTTATGAAATTGGGGAAAGGTACTTTTGTTATGCGGAAATGTTTGGCCATTAAAGTTGCATGGGCCTCAAGAGGCGCTCCCTACTCCGAGACTCTCTCTCTCTCTCTCTCTCTCTCTCTCTCTCTCTCTCTCTCTCTCTCTCTCTCTCTCTCTCTCTGTTCTCTCTCCGTTAGTTCAAACTAGGGTTAAGAATTACTTGTGATTTGGTGAGTACCAGTTTATATCGACTTCCAGTTCCAGAGGTAAGAAGTATTCCAGTTAGGTCAAACTAGGGTTAAGAATTACTTGTGATTTGGTGAGTACCATTTTCTATCGACTTGAATTTTCTTTTGGAGAATTTTCAAACTTTGTCTGATTCTTCAATACAGCCAGATGTTTTTTGTTTTAATTACGAGATGTATCTATGGCTCGAATGCATTACGTTGTATAATAACCTGCTTATGATGATCATTAAATATCCTTCAATGAAAAAAAATGGGGAAAAAACCTATCTTCCTTTTGCGGCATTAAAGGCTAAAAGGAAATTGAAAACCTTCATTCTTCTCGTCAGTACTGTGAGTTATGCGTTTTATCTGTAACCAAAAATTCATTTCCTCGTGTATATCTCGTCTCAGAAGTAATTTGTGAGATTGAGGGAAAATAACTAAAGGCACGAGCGTGTATCACACCGCTGCAAAAGTACCGAGCGTAAGTCTTTGTTTTCCTTGAATGGAGGAGGAGGAGGAGGAGGAGGAGGAGGAGGAGGGTGGCACTTGTGTTGGCACTCTGGCATGGAGAAAGTGGGTGGCATTGCACCTTGAAGGAACAGCGACTCTCCTTTTCCTCTATTGTGCCAGATGCACTTCCCTCTAGAACTAACCTTCATTCTCTCTCTCTCTCTCTCTCTCTCTCTCTCTCTCTCTCTCTCTCTCTCTCTCTCTCTCTCTCTCTCTCCATACCCCCGGTACCGCCGTCACCCTCCCCCTCTTTCTCTCTCTCTCCATACCCCTTTCATTGCTATCACCTCTCTCTCTCTCTCTCTCTCTCTCTCTCTCTCTCTCTCTCTCTCTCTCTCTCTCTCTCTCTCTCTCTCCGTACCCCGTCACCGCTATCACCACCTTTATATTTGGAAAATGGAGAGAGAGAGAGAGAGAGAGAGAGAGAGAGAGAGAGAGAGAGAGGCATTCACCAATTTTGTAAAGACTTACTTTTAATTACTTCCCCTCCTTCTCCCCTGAGAAAAAGTACTGTACGTTATTTTTTCCTCCCTTTCCTCGTAGAGTTGTAAGACTCAGCAGATGATTTTTTTCTCTCTTTTTTATCTTACTTATTTTTGTTTTTATTCAAGTCTGGAGGCTTTGTAAATTATCCTCTCCAGACAACAATGCGAAACCTTTACCTGGGAGCCAGTGTTTATTGTATGACTTTTTTTTTTCTATTTTATTACTCTGTTTTGGAGTACTGTCTTCGAGTACTGTCTTCGGCGTCATTGTGTATCTCAAGGGAATGTATTTATTTGGTCAGGTTTTCCTTTAATTTATTGGCTGTAGACTTTCAAAACGTAGCTCGGTATTTTGTTTAGGAGTCGTGCACACGTAGATACACTCATAATGCGTGTACGTGTGTATGTATATGTATGTATGTATGTATGTATGTTACATTATGTAAACAACTATTACTGACTTGTTTCTGTTAATAATTTATTTCTCGTATATATGCATGTATGTATTTATGTATGTATGCATGTATGTATCCGTTATGTAAACAACTGATTACTGACTTGTTTCTGTTATAATTTATTTCTCGTATATATCATCTTAAAGCTGAATAGAAATTGTTCTCTTAAAGAAAACAAAGATACATTAATGTAAATCAGAGCTTAAAATAGAAGCCACGCGAAAATTGCAAGCACGGATCCACTCTTGCTCCTCCAAAGGCGATAAGCAGGGAGTGATCACCTGAGTGAGTGAGTGAGTGATCGGTGAGCCATCGATTGAATGAGTCGGGAATGAGTGAATGAATGGGCGGAAGGAAAGGGTTCGATCCGAGCAAATTTTCTTTTAAAGGGGTATTGCCCGATTCATTAGGTCGCATTTCGTGAGCAGTTTTCTTATTCTTTTTTTATCATTATTCCAGTCGTGTTCGCTACTCGTGGTAATCATTTTCATATACAGTAGTTGTATTACGGTATATATATATACATATATATATATATATATATATATATATATATATATATATATATATATATATACATACAGTATATATGTGTGTGTGTGTATACATATGCGAATATGGAGTGTTTCCAGTAAGTGCTGTTAGAATAATCATCTAATGTAAAATTTCAAAATTACCTTTTGGGAGAATTGTGGGCGGTGGGTGTTAAATTTGCCTTATCAAGTTTATGGAATTGGAAAACGCATTAGCCAACTGGTTCTATCTGTCCGTGCCATTTCCACTGTAGAATTCGGCAGTCGTCCTTCTCCAATTCATCCTGGTTCCATTAACTTGTCTCTTGTCTCACCTGGGACAGAAACTACATGAACACCTTTTTTGTATTGGCTAAGCTTGCTGTGGGCGTCTTATACTATGCTCGTTTCTCTCTCTCTCTCTCTCTCTCTCTCTCTCTCTCTCTCTCTCTCTCTCTCAAGGGAGGCTCTTCGGTAGCCTAAACAAGCATTGCCATCGCTACTTACACCATAAAAAGTAATAAACCACCTGCCAATATTTGCCATGTTAGCTACCAATAGAAAACAAATAGGAAACTTTAAACTAGTGGCTCCAGTTCTCCAGAATTCAGCTACAGAAGCCTGGGCCCTTTGTGTCGGTATTTACTCCCTTAACTGACTTCCAATATAGAAAAAAAGGAAGCCTGTATGAAAATAGATTCCCATTCATCAACGATGAAAGCCGCGCCGTATGAAATTCTATTAAAGAAGAACGGTCGAGGTACGGTCATACCTCCTCCCTTCTGTGGGAGCAGTGCTGACGATCCCACAGCACGCATACGACAGCAATTATGCCACCGTTTTGGTATCGATTTGAGGGGGGCAGGGGTCCTGGGTCGGGGTGGGGGTTGTGGAGGAAGGGTCACCCTTCCATAACAAGCAAGCCACCGCAAAGCAAGAGGAACTCCCATAACTCACGTGTATATACACCCGCGCTTAATTTCGGAGGTTCTTGAAAAGTGTTGACAGTCTCCTGGTATTTGCGTAATGGGAAATCGTGCGGATAATTCAGTATAATATATCTTCAGTGTTTCGTAGCCACCTTTATTTGTTATTGTTGGTTGTCAGGGTATTGTAATTACACACAAACATATACATATATATATATATATATATATACATATATATATATATATATATCATATATATACATATGAGAATTCAGGATTTTGTTTTTGACGTCGCACATTCAAAGTTCATTTTAGAATCTAGTTAGTTTTCTGTCCGCCCTCAGATCTTAAAAACTACTGAGGCTACAGGGCTGCAAATTGGTATGTTGGTCACCCACCTTCCAATCATCAAACATACCAAATTGCAGCCCTCTAGCCTCAGTAGTTTTTATTTTATTTAAGGTTAAAGTTATCCACAATCGTGCATCTGGCAGCGATATAGGATAGGCCACCACCGGGCCGTGGTTAAAGTTTGATGGGCCGCGGCTCATACAGCATTACACCGAGACCACCGAAAGATAGATCTATTTTCGGTGGTCTTGATTATACTTTCTAGCGGCTGTGCAGAAAACTCGATTGCGCTCAGTTTTTACTTGTTTTTTTTTATGTTTTCCATGTATTGTGGGTATCAGGGTAGTATTTAATTCGGAAATGAAACTCATCTGTATTTATGACAACGTGATAATAAAAGTTGCAGGGTGAGATCATTAAGTGCCTCCAACATCTAGCAATATTGATTAATTAATTACCCCAGAAAATTCTAAGACCCATTCCTGCCCTTCAGACTACTCCTTTTTCAGTGTCTGAACAGAGATTATTTTTCATTTGAAGTTTTTATTCAAAATCTTATAATTTACCAAAAGATTATAAAAATCTCGAACTACGTACATTCACATCTAGAATACATTGCCTTCAACCTTACAAAAATTCTTAGTGAAATGCTTAAACAATAACCAGGCTCTTTGTGCAAGTTGTATTAGTTGTTGAGTTCTGATGATCCTCTTTGCTTATGTCTTTTATAAGTTCTATGGGATTCGTGATCAAGATTTTATCACGTTTCTTATTGTGGACATATGATTTTTTTTAGTGTAAATACTCATTTATTTTGCGGTTTACTGATTGCGGTTTCCCCCAGTGGAAATTTAACAGGACTGTTAAATGCTGTGACTGTAGTCATTAATGTAATACCTGCAATTTGCTGTAGGGATTCTCTTTGCCGGAGGGCTAATGACCTTCTTGTACACTAGAGGAGTTCGTGCTTTTCTCACGTTATGTCCTACGGACATTTTTTTTTTTACGGTGGTAAGTTTATTGTTTGTGAACGACTCGGAACCTGTTCAAAATACCTTATTTATGAATGTAATAGCGTGGATGATGATACTACTACTGCTGCTGGTGCTACCAATAATAATAATAATAATAATAATAATAATAATAATAATAATAATAATAATAACAATAATAAAAATAATTACAATTATAATAATAATGATAACAACAATAATAATAATAATAATAATATTAATAATATTAATAATAATAATAATACACTGTTATTTTTGTTAGCAATGATGATGAACAACAATAATATTATAGCATTAACGACAGTTCCACCAACAATAACGACGAGTCAAAACGTCGAGACGCAAAAACTTAAATAACA
The DNA here is from genome assembly GCF_040412425.1 of Macrobrachium rosenbergii. Classification (NCBI taxonomy): domain Eukaryota; kingdom Metazoa; phylum Arthropoda; class Malacostraca; order Decapoda; family Palaemonidae; genus Macrobrachium; species Macrobrachium rosenbergii. Next base: position 54,206,595 of record NC_089754.1, read on the forward strand.
TCACATTCAATTATAACATCGAAAGCATTTTGGTAAAAATCCCAATCTCCCGATCATCTCCACATTCTCAGGCAGCACTTGAAGGTCGGGACCATAATGCTTGGTTTATCGGCGATAGAGGAGGATTTCCTCAAGTCAGCTCTATGACTCAGGGCAAATGCCCCTCATTTACGGAGAGATGCCTCTATGAGCTTTCGTTCCGGATAAGATGAGATAACGGGCGTGCAGATTTGCGTGGTGTTTGAACGTAGGCGTCTTTGCGTGTATGTATGTGTATATATATATATATATATATATATATATATATATATATATATATATATATATATATATGTGTGTGTGTATGTTTATATGTATGTATATATACATATATATATAAATATGTATATATAAGTATATATGTGAACATATTTATGTATATATATACTTATTTATTTATTAATATATATATAAAAGACTGTATATTTTTTGCAGTTATGGCGTGTGCGCATGTGATTTTTATGTATACTATGCATAATTTTAACTGTAATTATTTCTGGTGGACTGCATATTCATATGTATTTTCACATATAAAGTTCTCGCAATGTATTATTTATTTTCACTCATACAATAATTCATTTTTTTATAGTATGGATTGGTTCAGGGAAAAAGTTATATATATATATATATATATATATATATATATATATATATATATATATATATATATGTATATGTGTGTGTGTGTGTGTGTGTGTGTGTGTGTGTATGTGTTTGTGTGTATGTCTGTTATGTCTACGTCTTAAACCCTCTAATGTCCAGAAGCCATTATGGCCAGCGGGTCTTTCCTTGCATTGCAAAAAATATTCCAATCTCAGCGAACATCAGGGTCAGAGATCCTTGGAATATTAAACGAGAGAGAGAGAGAGAGAGAGAGAGAGAGAGGGCTGCAAAGAACGTGGAATGCATCTTGAAGATAAACACCGGGATCTTGGAAGTTAATGAGTATTTTTGCCTGGAATGGCCGCGCTGTTATTGTGATGTTTGTAAATCGCGAGTGTCTGGGAAGGTATATTATTAAAGCAGTTTTCTTTTTGTTTCGTTTTTCCGTTGCGGGTTTCTTCTTCAGTCTTTGTAGAAGACGACTTGAAGGCGCGTGCTACGCTGCGCTGGAACCTGGTGCTGCCCGTCATGTCTCGCCTACTAACCTGATCCCCTACCTACCTTGCCCCCACCCAGGGCGGACAAACAGGTTTGCACGAGGAGGGTGGATGCGTCATGTCTCCACTGCCCTCCCGATCCCCTACCAACCCCACCCCCAGTTGTGGCGGACAAACAGGTTTACAGGAGGTGGGTGGATGTGTCATGTCTCCCCTACCCTCCTGATCACCTACCAACCCCATTCCCACCCAGGGCAGACAAACAGGTTTGCTGGATGAGGGTGGATGTGTCATGTCACTGCTGCCCTACCGATCCCCTACCACCCCTTCCCCACCCGGGGTGGACAGACAGGTTTGCAGGAGGAGGGTGGATGTGTCATGTCTCCCCTACCCTCAGATCCCCTACCACCCCTCCCCAACCTTTGGCGGACAAACAGGTTTACAGGAGGTGGGTGGTTTTCCCAGTGTATTTTGTCTTCCTGAAAATATAATTTTTTTCATGAAAATATATTTTGTCTCCATGAAAATATATTTCATCTTCATGAAAGTATATTTTGCCTTCATGAAAAAACATTTTGTCTTCGTGACAATAACTTTGGTTCACAGTGATGGCTTGCTGTATGGCACATTACAACATATAAATAAAGCCTTTATTTATATATTCATCACGTTCCATATCTTAGTGATTCAGTTATAACAGTACTTTAGAACGTAAGTATAGCTATAGAAGACATGAAAATATTTTCTCTCGAGAAGACAATGGAAATGGTTTCCCTCTAGAAGACCATGGAAATGTTTTCTCTCGAGAAGACATGGAAATGTATTTTGGGTTCCCAAGAGCTGCACGATTTACATCTAACCGAGTTGTCAGTTTTTCCGCAGCGTGGTCTTCACATTTGTTAGTTTTCTTTAAAAGAAAACTATTGAAATGGCTATTTGTCTGTCCGTCCGCACTTTTTCTGTCCTCCCTCAGATCTTAAAAACTACTGAGGCTAGAGAGCTGCAAATTGGTATGTTGATCATCCACCCTCCAATCATCAAACATACCAAATTGCAGCCCTCTAGCCTCAGTAATTGTCATTTTATTTAAGTTTAAAGTTACCCATGACCGTGCGTCTGGCAACGATATAGGACAGGCCACCACCGGACCGTGATTAAAGTTTCATGAGCCGCGTCTCATACAGCATTATACGTTGTACAGAAAACTCGTTTTGAATGGATTCGAAACAGTGCTGGGATTCAGTACTTCCCAGTGACGGAATGGAACCGTATCCGCTTCTTTTTAGCACTTTTCTTTACTTCAGAGGTTTTATTTATTATTTAATATTATAATGCTCCAAAAATTATATAAAGAGAGTAACGGAATTTCAGATGTCGATATTATCTCAATGAAATCCCTCCGAATGATTCGGACACCACCACACACGCGGCTTATGATTGGACAGAAACAATTACTTGTGATTGGTTCCCAGGGGAAGCCCTAACGCCTTAAGTAGATGTGAACTTGCTCACCAGACGGTGTCTTATAGCGTCTGAGAGGAGTTAATTGCATAAGCTCCCCGTTATCAGATTTTTGACTTCTCATTTAGGTTACTTTCTCTTCTTTCATTTGTGATTTGTCTGTTCAAATACTCTTTCCCTCTCCGGTGGTACTCTGATAAGCAAGAGCAACGTTGGGCCTGGTCGGTACTGAAATGGGTGACCGCCAAGAAATATCTGACTTACGTCTTGGAAGAACCCCACCCAAGTAGAAAATAAACGCATTTATTTCAACGTTAATTCTTTTTCCCCCAACAGGTGTCTGTACCAGTTCTATTATTCTCTACTTTTCACACCATTTCAGTTCTTTTTTATACATCATGGACTGTGGAAACAGTTCATCACGGCAGCTGCGGCTTTTTTCTCTAATTAACATTCAGCTTCACACTTCGCTTCCATAAAGGAGAGATGGCTCAGTAGTCCCTTCTTACTTTCCCATCTTGATTTCCACAGACATTCCGAGTCTTTTCCCAGTCTCCTGTTTTATGACTCATCTCTTCTTTCAACATATTTGGTATATTCGTTGTTTAATGCGTATACAAATCAACCATTTACTTTCTTCTACCATCCATAATAGCATTCATTACTCCATTTTCCTGGTTTCCATTTACTTTCATAACCTTAATCTTGCTTACAGCTACTCTCAAATTCCTCCTCTTGAAAACAGACCCAAACTTTAATTACTCGCATTTACTCTCAAATTCCCCTTCTTGAAAACAAATCGAAACTTTCACCACTTTCTGCAATATTTTTCACTGTCTTCAATCATCACTGTATCATCTGCAAAGATTGTCGACTCATTTTCCGATCTCACAGCGTTGCATGTCTAATTTCCTTTCTCAGACTTTTCACATAACTCCAGGTGTGAAGGTATTCAACACCCATGGAGATATTATACACTTTTTCCTGACCGACTTTTATACAGAACCAGTCACTCTCCTGTCATTATCTTCCAACACGCTTTGCCATCTCTCATAAAATCTTTATTTTCTATATGCTGCTTCCTCAGTGCCCTCGACACATTGCCTCTGTTGATATATATATATATATATATATATATATATATATATATATATATATATATATATATATATATATATATATATATATATATGTGTGTGTGTGTGTGTGTGTGTGTGTGTGTATATTTATACTTATATGCAATGTACATGTACTTATTTATTTAACTATTTATTTATTTGTGTGTGTGTGTGTTTGAGATTTGTGAATCACACACACAATACTTTTCCAATATACTCGATGGCAGTTCATTCCATTTTTCCACCCTTTAATTTTATTTCGAACGAACAATACTCCTTTTAATCGAAACATCAAAATCAAATGAATTACAAACCCCCACCCAGTGAATCAGCTCTCGGTATAAAACAAAATCTCTATTTGCGTGAGAAGTGCAGGTGCGTGCGCATTCTGGCATGCGAATGCAGGAGGCGACACGGGCTGTCTCTTGCAACAGCCACTGAAAATTTCCACTGACGTGACTTACATACTAAGTTAATGGGGAAACCTCCGCCCGATGCATTAGGCGACCGCGGGCCTCGATGCATTTTCTTGTGGACGGGAGGAATTCTTGAGCATTTTTGTGATTAGGTTTGCGAAGACGGTTTCGATGGAATTCCTTCTTTTGGTTTTTCTTTCATTGCTCAGACGTTGTTTTTAATTGTACGTTTTTCTTTTGTTTTGCTTAGCAGCGTTTGTTTTATACTGGTTTCTTTTGAATGTAAGGGAACACTTAGATTTATTTTATGCTTGCGTGTAAATAAATCCTAATTGAAGGGAAACTGTTTTTTTAGATCTAAACTCAAATAGGAGAAACAGGTTACTGACTATATATATATATATATATATATATATATATATATATATATATATATATATATATATATATATATATATATATATATATATATATATATTTATATATATTTATATATATTATATATATATATATATATATATATATATATATATATATATATATATATATATATATATATATATATATATATATATATATATATATATATATATATATATATATGTATATATATATATATATATACATCTCGTGTCCCAGTGTTTCACGTTGATTCAGAAAGTAAAGTAAAGTTTTATGGCCTCAGTTTTTCTAGACCGCACTTATACAATTAGTTAAGTGTGTTACACGAAGGCCATTTTTCGTTTTGCACCAGGTTTTGTTACCATTAACCACCCCGCCACCCCCACCCTTTCCTTCCTCCCCTCTCCAGCTTTGCAGTGCAAATGATTTTGCTAAGATTAGGTGTGTTTTTCTACATTAAATAAATTCATTTGTTTTTATATGGTTATGTGCAAATGCGTAAATATATATGTATATATATACAAACATATATATGTATATATCCATATATACAGTATATATATATATATATATATATATATATATATATATATATATATATATATGAAATTTTTATCACACCGTGATTTATATACAATCATGAAGCTACAAATGTGTTTAATATATACCTCGAGAGTATCTCCGATGGAGAATTATCACCGAAGGGGAATTTATATAGTGATAAATAGGTACCACTGGGACGCGCGTCCCAGTGGTACCTGTTCATTTATCACTTATATAAATGACCCCTTCGGTGATATTCTCCATCGGAGATATAACGAGTAGCGTGAATTTGATATATTTGTAGCTTCATGATATATATATATATATATATATATATATATATATATATATATATATATATATATATATATATTAAATATCTTTGAGGAGAAATTAGGTCCATTTTATATTTTCGTTTCTCTTCACCTGTCGTTCAGTAGTGATTGCAACTCTCTCTCTCTCTCTCTCTCTCTCTCTCTCTCTCTCTCTGGACATCAAGGGTCATTCGGGTCATAAATGACCTGATTAGAAACTGATCACAAAATCGCCGAATCATAACTGTATCAGTACGTAAATGTTTGCAAGTTTTCATAAGTGGATAATATACTTATACCTAATTGATGAAGAATACATACATTTATAATTATATCATGGGACTCATAAATGACATTGATTGTGCAATAGCTACAACGGGAGCCTCCCGTTAGGACACCGAGGATTCATTCTACTCACGCCTTAGACTCGGTGGGTCTTGGACTCTGCATTCTGGTCGCTGCACAGTCGCAAGGCTCTCTGCGTGACGCGATTACTGAGTCTCTCTTGGGCAGTACTTTAGGAATGCTACAGGTCAAAAGTGTCATCCGATAGAGAGGCCTCTAATAATAGTACTGTTGGTCGTAGTAGCGATAGCAGTAGTTTTAATTTCACATTCTGTAATTCTGTATTCCTCACTTACTGCATTGTGTCTGTGGTGTAAACAGTTCTCTGTCCTAGTCGTTGATTTTATTGAGTCTGTGGTGTAAACAGTTCTCTGTCCTAGCCGTTGATTTTATTGAGTCTGTGGTGTAAACAGTTCTCTGTCCTAGCCGTTGACTTTATTGAGTCTATGGTGTAAAACAATTGTGTCCTAGCCGTTGACTTTATTGAGTCTATGGTGTAAACAGTTCCCTGTTCTAGCCGTTGATTTTATTGAGTCTGTGGTGTAAACAGTTCTCTGTCCTAGCCGTTTGACTTTATTGAGTCTATGGTGCAAACAATTCTCTGTCTAGCCCTTGACTTTATTGAGTCTGTGGTGTAAACAGTTCTCTATTCTAGCCGATGGTAATCTTAGACGCCGAGTCACTTTGATGTAAGATAAAAGCGAAAATTCAATTTCAATAAATTAATAAAAACTGAAATGAAGAGATTGGTGCCTGTTAGTATGCTTATTATTCCTCTGGTACGAGGTACTGTAGCTCACATGTTATAAATTCTGGGCTGTACGTCACATAATATTATCCATTCTGGGACAGTAGTTGCATCGTCGAGCACTACACGACATTCTGAGGCTTGAGACTCGTATTACGGAACCTTCCGGGCCTTATGCCACTTACGGAACATTCCGAGACGGTGGTTACTTATGGAATCGCCTGGGACATGGGTTACATTTTATGGGTCATTCCGGAACATTCCCTCAGGGATTAACTTCGTCCTGGAATTCACAATATGAGGGTCCGATTCTCCAGGGAGCCAGATTGCGCCATCTTAAGACTGGTTATGGCGACTCGGTTACGTTTCATGACGTCACAGCATACCTCAACCCTCTTATTTTTTGCCTTAACTATTTTTTTTATGGTAATGGTTGTAGCCGTCGTGTTCCGAAGTTTAGTTTTGTTTCATTGTTTTTTTTTTTATTTCCTAAGATTTAAAAGTTAAATTTGACAGTTCTTGGTGGAAATTGTCCCTTGTTTGTCATATAATATTTTCCTAAGAAATGTTTCTCTTTAGACTGTTTTAAATGGAAATATCATCACATATATATTATTATCATTTAAATGTCCGGTTCTACTACATTGCAACCTGTCAGTGCTTAAGGCTATTGTTGCAGTAGCAGCAATCGCCGAAATTGTTGGTTTTCCCCAATGTAACTGCGTTTTCAGGGGCCATTGCACTCAAGTAAAGCTATTAAATTTTAGGCGAACACGTCATGCAAATGTTTTGCTAAGCAACTTCCATGTAAAAATTGATCTAGAAAGGACATTCGACATTTCAAGATCAGAATCTCATCTTGTATTTTACGGAATTTAGACAAAGAAATGAGCAATCGGAACCACAGTGTCTCCATGTAAGTAAAAGATTCATATATTCATTTTAGATCTCCTCATTTCATGTGTCATTTGCTGGAGATTTTTTTTTTTTTTCCAAAATCCCCTCTCCCAGGGCAGCCCAACGAACTATAATACTTAGCACTGAAACCAGTAACTATCGGGAATGACGAAAACCACTAGGAACATTTCCTAACCCCCTCCCCCCCTCTCCCTTCTTCCTACCTTTGTCTGAGCCTGTTTGCAAACGCCTCCTGCCATTCATTGGGAGCCGCAGGTTTTTCCGCATGACAGAAATTCCCCAGAAGTCCTCTTCCTCAGTTATGGCCGCTGTTATCATCAGCTGAGTCGAACTGCTGACGCCATGAATTTCCGCAGATTGGTGACTGGGATAATCCCGCCTGGATTTACGAGAAGTTAAAAATTATTATTACGGGGGACCCTAATGAGGAAGCAGTACTGGCGTAAGGCCAGCTGACTCGTAGCTGCAGGGAAGTGGAGTTCCATGCCACTTCTTGAAAGTGAAGCTTTCGTGGGAGATTCGCGTTTGCTTGAGGAGAAGACCGAGTCTGTTTCCAGAATGACTGGCGATTGTTTTGCGGTGAAAGTGCTAGTAGAAGTGCTATTGATTGATTGGTGTTCAGCGAAAGATTGAGAGAAAAAGCTTATGGAACGTCTTACTGTTGTTGTTGATGTTGTAGCCATAGTTGTGAAATGTGAGGATTGGTCAAACATTTCAAGATTTCGTAGCCTTCGTTTTTCATAGAAATATAAAAAACGGTCTTTACATTATTTAAGAAACCCCGTTTTTATAGCTAACGCGAGTTAGATCGAGCTTTGAATAATACAGTAATAATGATGCAGAAATATATCTTTGTTTTCAAGAACGAGAAATGTCCTTCCCTTTTGTGGGGTTTTCAATACTCATTCAACCATGTAGTAAGAAATGTGAACGCGAATGCTTATTTTAGGCATGGCCACGATGACGCCATAAACTGAGAAATTGATGCTCAGGGGTTGGTTATCTCTCTCTCTCTCTCTCTCTCTCTCTCTCTCTCTCTTTAAGCTTAAGAGCATTCTTATCTTTGGAAAGCTTTGTCAGTAAGTTATTGGCTTTTTGAGTTTGTTCCATATAATTATGTGAACATTATTATTATTATTATTATTATTATTATTATTATTATTTTATTATTGAAGGGCAATCTAATCGCTGGCTCCTGCTGCATTAGTCTTGTGTGCTTTGACGCATCAAGGTTCTACGCGATATATTTCAGATTTTTTCAAATAAATAGATATAATTGTTCCTTATTTTAAGGTTCAGTTTGATATTCCATATTCAAGGTTCTACGCGATAATAGTACTTATGTAAGGTTCGAGTTGATATCTTTCCATATCCAAGGTTCTGCTGATAGTACTTATGTAAGGTTCAAGTTGATATCGCTCCATATCCAAGGTTCTGTTGATAGTAGTTATGCAAGGTTCAAGTTAACATCGCTCCACATCCAAGGTTCTACTGATAGTACTTATGTAAGGTTCAAGTTATCTCTCTCCATATCCAAGGTTCGACTTGATAATACTTATGTAAGGTTCGAATTGACATCTCTCCACATCCAAGGTCCTACTTGATAGTACTTACGTAAGGTTCAAGTTGACATCGCCCCATATTCAAGGTTCAGCTTTATATCGCTGTTCCATATTCAAGGCGCAGCTCGATATCACGACGCCATAATTCAGCAGCCAACTGGTTACGTAATGTTATCCTGCCGGAGGCGGTTTTTATGTAGAGCGGCATTCAGCCGAGTGCTTGCCAAGCGCGTATGCAAACGAGCGTGATGTAGAGTAGTATGCCGTTAAAAATACGTTAAGACTTGCTGTTTCCCGGAGATGACACTGAGATAGCGTTGCTTGGGGAAAGTAAAAATGGAATTTTGTGCGTTGTCGATTAGACAGAGACAGATAAACGAGTGAACGAGAAGGCAGGGAAGACGAAGAAACGCGTAACTAGTGATGAGATGCACAATTTGACTTATGTGAGGAATATGTTACTTACTGCGGCGTATTAAAGACCAGGTGGCCTCAGCCAAGGTGCCTGACCTCAGCTCATCGTGATGTACAGGAAATAAGGAGATAAAATTGTCGTAAAATATTTTGTAAATATTTCCGTAACACTGATGTCGAGAATGTATGGGATTGCAGTCTCTCTCTCTCTCTCTCTCTCTCTCTCTCTCTCTCTCTCTCTCTCTCTCTCTCTGCGAATTTTCACCAGCCTCTTGATCTTTTTCTTTTACTCCTCCTCCTCCTCCTCCTCCTCCTCCTCCTCCTCCTCCTCCTCCTCCTCCCAGTTCTTGCCTGGCAAGGCTCGGAGTGGCAGGCAGGCAGAGATGTTATTTAATGCGCGATGCTTAAGGGTGCGCTGCTCAATAAGGAATATGGAGGAGAAAGAGTATAGATAGGAGGAGGGGAAAGATGAGGATGAAGAAGGAAAAAAGGAAAAGCAAATAAGGGAAGGGGGAACATGTGTGGGAAGAAGAGGGGAAGGGAGGAAAGAAGCGGTAATGATAGGAACTTAGGAAACGCTTTGGTGTCTGTGGGAAGATATTATATTTGTCTTAAACCAGTAGATTCCGGTTAGAAGGAATTCATTATTGATTAATTGCTGTAAACTACCGTTACAGCAACTGAGGTCATCGACGCTGGGGAGAGAGAGAGAGAGAGAGAGAGAGAGAGAGAGAGAGAGAGAGAGAGTCAATGAAAGTGATTGGTTGATTGATTTATCATCTTAAACTGTCGTTTACAAATTGATTTATCATCTGATCAAAAACTACGTACTGTCAGTTAACGAATTGACAGTATTCTCACAAGAATGTAGCAGAATAGATTTATTATTATGAATATTATTTTATTATAGAAAGGGCGTAGTGACAGCCGCGGGATGGGCGTCGATCGAGAATCACTCGAGCTGTTGCAGCTTTTAATGTGATAAAGTTTTAATACGTTGGAGTGGACAGGATATTAGGTCTGGATAAAAACCTGGCGAGCGATCGCCTTTGCATAATTGAAATCTTTGACGAGGGTTGTTTTTGCACGGTGAAATATTTATAAGTCTTCCATTCACGGAAAGATTTCTTTTCGTGGAGTTTCAATCGATGAGTTTTTAATCATTCATATTTTTAGTTCAGACTTTTTAGAATCAAAAGAGATAGTGCGGTCAGTGCACCTCATGTGGTGCACTGTAGACATTACTCATCTCGCTGTTCAACCTCTCAAACTATTGGTTTTTAGCGCAATTGTGGGGGATTCTTCTTGTGTCAGCTTTAAGTCCTGGTACTTCATCGTATGTATTATCTGAATCTCTCTCTCTCTCTCTCTCTCTCTCTCTCTCTCTCTCTCTCTCTCTCTCTCTCTCTCTCTCTCTCTCTCTCTTTCTGGTCTGAATGGCTGCAAGTGCCCTTGTACCTGGGTTCATAGCCTAATTTCATGATTCATGCATTCTTGAAAACCCAGATGGGCATTCCTACAAAGATAAAGATTGGGCACAGCAAGAAGACCATTTGTTAACGTCATTTCTATGCATGTTGTAATATAAGAAGGCCGCTGCCACAGGCAAGGGAAATACATGTGAATTCCAGAGGTATTCAGAGTACTCTGCAGGATCAAAACGCTCTCGGAGACTTATTAATAATTGCTGCCTTCGCTTCCATTCAACCTTTGATTCGTTCTTTTATCCTGTAAGGACTCTTCATTTTGCATCCTCCTCCTCCTCCTCCTCCTCCTCCTCCTCCTCCTCCTCCTCCTCCTCCTCCTCCTCCTCCTACTACTACTACTGTATAATGTTTGTGGTGTGGCCAAGAAGGAAGTAGGCTTAAAGCAGATACTTTTATTTTTTTACCCCAGGTTCTGTTAATGGGCTACTTAGTGTTGCGGTCTAGGCCTTCCTGGATTTTACACACCACTTATATTTCTCTCCACTACCTGCTCAATGTAAATCCAAGAGACCTTACAACTGATCACTTAATCCCCCCCCCCACCTCTCTCTCTCTCTTTCTCTCCCCAACCACCAACCCATTCATGATACCCTGCTGTCCGACTTACCACCCTTTCTGGTGGCTGCTCATGCCATGCGAACTTCCCCTGGATGTGAAGTGGACTTGTGGTCACCTTTGTTTCAAGGCTGGCGACGCACAAACTCATTCGAAGGCTTCCTGTCTCCGGAAGCTTGTTTCGTAAACAACCTTTTTCCCGGAGGCATTTTCCCGAGATGTAGCCGAGTACCGGGACCTTTCCCTGAGACGTAACCGAGTACGGGACCTTTCCCTGAAGAAAGCGAGACGCCATATCTTAAAAACTAACCATAGATTTTTCTTAAAAATAATCTCTTTATGTTTCCCACACCCAAAGTATTGAAGAGTTTCTACTCTAACCTAATTTAACCCAACCAAATCTAGCCTAACCTAGGGGGCATGGCAAAAAAACCAGGGCTGGTGCAATACTAGCATAAGCCTCAGGAATTTGCTTCCCGGAGGCTTTGTATTATACACTCGTTCTAAACTAATCCAAGGTCTGCTGGGAGGACCTTGGGTGTACTCTCGTCCACAGTTCTGCCTTGTTCACCTTCCGAGGGCTGTCAGTGTACATTGTCGTCCTAAGGCTTGCAGTGTATTGTCGAAGGCGTACTGTATACAGCTCCAGTCCTTAGGCTTGCTGAGTACAGAAGCTCTTGTGTATCTTTTGCCTAACCCAAGAGGACCCGATGCAACGAATATTCTATATTGCTCTTTGATAGATCATAGTTGCAATATTCTTCAGTAAAATTCAAAGCGTTTATATCATCGAATTAAGACAAAAATGTCTGTTTTTAATAGAATTGATATATCTGTACCGTTGGAGATGAGACTGGGAGAGATTAATGGATGAATTTTGTCAAATAAAAAAAAAAATGGGAATATGATTGGAGGAGCTATAGCATTTGAGAGAGAGAGAGAGAGAGAGAGAGAGAGAGAGAGAGAGAGAGAGAGAGAGAGAGAGAGAGAGAGAGAGGTGACTGATCGGTTCTTAACATTAGAGAGAAACTGAACCATGAAACGAAGCTTGAAGTCATGTTACAGTCATAGCATCTGATGAGACAGTCATAGCATCTGATGAGAGAGAGAGAGAGAGAGAGAGAGAGAGAGAGAGAGAGAGAGACTCACAACGGTGACTCTGTTATAGAAAGCTTGCCGGTCTAGGCATAGTAATAAACTCCCTTTGGAGTGAGTAAAGCTCGCATCATCTTAGCACTTGCTGAAGGGCTTGTAACAGATCGTCTTTCACGTTCGGGCGAAGGCTAAATGCTTTTCTTTTACTTCCTGATTGCTCTGCTTGTATCCTAGAGTTTTGTCATGCTTGCACTAACTCTTTGAGTCTTTTAATATATCTTGTATATATACCCGTCTTATATATATGTCTTATATATATATATATATATATATATATATATATATATATATATATATATATATATATATATATATATATATATATATATATCATCTGCCGATATGGGCATTATACCAACACCACAAAGGGTGGGTGTAGTACACATATACCTGCATGCAATATATCTATCTATCTATATATATATATATATATATATATATATATATATATATATATATATATATATATATATATATTGTATGTAGGTATGTGTATTAAATTCACCTTTGTGGGTGTTGTGTATATTGTCCATATCGGCAGATGATAAACTATATTCAAAATATTGTAAAGTGAATAATTAGATATTTATCATTAGGCATGCGTCAGTTCATATGACCTGTTTTTACATTTCTGGACACTACTGTAATCACAGTCACATCTCTGGGCATTACAGTAATTACAGTCAAAGCGGACGAAGTTGGGAATCACAAAAAAAAGAAAAAGAAAATCTCTGCGCAATATACCTTCGTTGAAAGCGCTTTAATATAACGTACATCTGACCAAAACGCTTCATATAGTAGAGGGGGTTCTCTCGCCCCCCGGTGTCTTTGGGAAGAGAGAGAGAGAGAGAGAGAGAGAGAGAGAGAGAGAGAGAGAGAGAGAATTAGCGTAGGTGACCAGTTTGTCATTCTCCCCCTGCCTTCCCTTTTAATTATTATCTTGCTTTCTTTATTGATTTTGTTTCGTTTCCCCCTTTCTTGAATGCGTACGGAGCGGTTTGATGGTGATGGATGGAATAGCATAGAGGGAAGAGGGGATTTAAATTCTTATATTATTATCATTATTATTATTATTATTATTATTATTATTATTATTATTATTATTATTATTATTATTATTATTGATGTTTGCATAATCTTACGGAACAAACCGAAAAAAACGTGGAAACAGTCTTGGAAGGTATGGTGAAATACATCACCCATTATTATTATTATTATTATTATTATTATTATTATTATTGAAAACCGTCTTGAAAAGTGTGGTGAAATACATCACCATCTTCATCATCATCATCATCATCATCTTCCGCAAATCTCCACTCTCCTCCAGCCTCCCTTCTCAAAGTTTTCATTCAGTCCGGTCTGGGACTTCCCAACTCTTCCGGTGGCCCCCAGGACATGACCAAGCCATCTTCATTTCCCTGTGGTAATTATTTCGTCAATATATGGAACTTTCGTAATTTCCCAGGTGGCGTTTTCCCAACTCTTTCCGTCCACCTGACTTACAGTATTGCTCTTGAAGCTTTATTTTCAAATCTACAAAGTCTTTCAGATATATTTTAATTTTTATAGTATAATTCACGTCTTTACAGCAGTGCAGATCGTACTAGACTCGTTTATATTCTTACTTTTGATGCAGTGTCAGTATGTTTCGATTTCCAAATCCTATTCAGCCTGTCCTTCGTTTGATTTGCTTCTTATTTTTTTATCATCATTAAGTTCCAACTCAAGAGAACCTGTACTGGAAATCGTTGTTCTTAAATAATTGATGAAAAATACAACATTAATCCTTTATCTATGCAATGTAATATCATCCCTTTGTGCACACACTATCTTATCTTATCTTCTCTATATATAGACTTGAGCACTTGCTTTTATAGTAAAATACAGATAAATTAGATCAAAATAAACAAATAGACGACACTGCATGAAACTAGTTTTCCCTCTGTCTAGAACCATGCCTGTTGTTTTAGACAGGTACTGTATTAAGTATTGGGAATTACGTAAACAAAGTCTTACGCCCAAGCTTTGTGTCGTGGGGACTTCCTTTGTGCTTAAATTATTTATTTATTTTATTATTTTTTTCGTCATCTTTGTAGTAGTAGTTCTGGGTGCCTCATTTTGAGCAAGGTTTTCAGTTATTTTCTCCTTTTTTCGTCATCTTTGTAGTAGTTCTAGTATTTTGATAGTATTTTCTTTTGTCATCATTGAGTAGGTAGTGATAGTAGTTTTTCGTTGAGGGCAGTTTTCACTCACCCGCAGTCTGAATCTTGACTTCAAAAGTGTATGCAATCAAGCCAGAACTCGGGAATTTTATTCTTCTTTTGTTTTCCGCAATAATGCGGGGTGTCGTTTCCTAGTTTTTTTTTAATCCTCTCTCCCCAAATTGCGTCTCTCTCTCTCTCTCTCTCTCTCTCTCTCTCTCTCTCTCTCTCTCTCTCTCTCTCTCTAAATTACGTTATTTTTATTTTCGAAACAGCTAGACATGGACATTACATTACATTACATTACCCATTCCGTCGGCATTTACATTAAAGAAGTGTGTATTACACCTAGCGTTCGGAAGATTGGGCAATCGAGATCATCTGCCCCCTCCCCTGGCTTCCCCCTCCCCACCTCACCCCTTCCTCTTCTCACCGTAATTAACCACGTTTTAATATTTATGCCGCAAGGCCCGTCCTCTTCGGCTCCCGGGTTTCGGTCGTAAATATCAGGCGCGAATTGCCAAAAACTCCCTCAGGCTAATCGCTTCGGCTCGCTTTTTCTCCAATGTTTAGTGGTTCCAGTAAGGTTAAAGTGTATTGGCTTCACTTTGCTCGCTTCCTGGCGCCTCTCTCTCTCTCTCTCTCTCTCTCTCTCTCTCTCTCTCTCTCTCTCTCTCTCTCTCTCTCTCTCTCTCTCTCTCTCTCTCTCTCTCTCTCTCTCTCCTTGCTGCAGTGTCTGCAGGTATTTAGATGTATATATAAATGTTGATAACGATTCATCACATTTAATCAACATTGGCGTGAATTAGCACAGAAAAAGCATGTATGCTTTGAGTTTCGAATGATTGCATCAGTTAATATTTTGACAACAATTACTGCATCAATTCTTTTAACTTGGGTCTCTCATCATAGTCAATTCCCGCATCCATATATTTAGAAGATATACTTTAAGACTGCATTTTCTACCTAACCATTATTGTCTGTTATCCGGACTTGCTACCACCTTAAGAGTGTACAGACTCAAGACAGGTATCAACGTAAATAATACTGATTATCGTCGATAAATTAACCAGCAGTTCTCACAGGTAGGAAACGATAATATTATACAACGTCAAATGGTTGTCAAAGAGCTCATATCTTTCTTTCTTGGGATTGTTACGTAAAGGATGTTCGTTGATATAACATTTAGAACGGAAAGAGGGATTCCCAGAGACTTTTGGGCATTACTCGCTCGAAAGAGAAAAGCGTCAAGCGAATTGTAAGTCTTGATAGCTTTAGTAAGTTTATATGTATATGTATATAATTTATATATAATTAAAACCAGTACTTGTACATAAAACATTATATATATATATACTGTATATATGTATATATATATATATATATATATATATATATATATATATATATATATATATATATATATATATATATATATATATATATATATATATATATATATATAAATATATATATATATACATACATACATACATAAACATTCTTTATCAGTTATATATATCTATATAACTGTCTCCATCATCAGGTCTGGCAAAAAAAAAAACAAAAAAAAACAAAGAAAAATTGAAAATCATCAAATCATAAACGATATATATATATATATATATATATATATATATATATATATATATATATATATATATATATATATATATATATATACATACATACACATAATTTCAAATTAAATACTTTTCACCATAGTATGTGGTGAACAATCACAATCAGTGAACCAATTGCCTTTCAAAGAACCAACCTACCACAGAATGTTAAAGAGCACAATGATTAGCAATGGAAATCCCATTGCAGTTTTATCTCGACTGGAAACGTCAGGAATTCCCTATCGCGGCTTCTTAGTTTTTTCCTTATCAAGAATTCTTTGTATCCACAAGTAACTTTTTTTTGTTTTATTTCTGATTTTTATCGAGCTTTAGTTTTTCAAAAAAAAAATGTTTTTTGCTTTTGTTACCTCCTACCGGGCTCTATAAACATCACTTCGAAAATTTCGTCATTTTAATCCTTTAGTTTTCCCTTTCGTGTGATATTTGAAAGTTAAAGTCCTCCTGGTCCTATGTAGGGTCATAGGGCAGGCGCTGATCTCCCGTTTCTTAGGCCGACAGGCATTTGGGGGGGGGGAGACAGGTCCCAATGCTTATGACACGAAAAACAATGTATTTTTGAAATCTACACATCGGCGCACAGTTTCCAATAATACCGCGTCTATGTGATTTCAGGAACAAGGATTTTACTTTCGGTTATTAATTTGAAAACTGAAATTCTGGTTTTTCACTTTGCTTGTTATTCACATATGTCGTCGGCACTTGTAGTCTAGTGTGGGGGATTCCATTAGCTACAAAATATGAAATGATAGATTAAAAATCGTTCTCGCTTATTTCACACACATACATATATACATACATATATGTAAGGTGTTTACCAGTTTTGAAAATATCGCCACATCAGTTTTTTCGCCATTAACTGTGAACAAAAGTGGTCGTCCAGTTAATCGACGTTCTAATCATGCAGTGACGACGAATTCCAGGACCGTTCAGTATTTAATGTGACTGAAAACTCATCGCATTCAAAGAGAGTATGGAGAATGAGACAGGGCAGGTGGGCATCGAGGAATTACTAGTATGGTGAGGGAAATGAAGACACCAGGGGAACTCAAATTCTCTCTCTCTCTCTCTCTCTCTCTCTCTCTCTCTCTCTCTCTCTCTCTCTCTCTCTCTCTCTCTCTCTCTCGTATGGACTTTCGGCTCTGTTGGCGCTTCCTTAGCAGGTATTATTTTTGGGGTTGCTCCATATCGTGCGCATTTTGACAGTCTTAATTGATAATTTTTCCCATTTTGCCATTTTTTTCACGTTTCCTAAAGTTTAAACAACATTGGGTTTTGCTTTCGAAGCTGTAGATTTTAGACCTGAATGAAAAGAAAGTTCAAGAGTTTGGAGGTGGGTTGGAAGGGAAAGCGGCGGATGGTGGAATTCATTTGCATTGGTTTGTCGCGTAGCCCAGAGCCGAATTTCCACGCCTCCGTTGAAATAAGCAACGAATTATCTACCTGCAAGATGAGGTGGAGAAAATGATATGTAAATATATTTAGATTTTAAATTTTCTGTGGGTGTTATTTATATATGTATTGAAATTTCCACTACGTCTGATTTCGTTATACACACATATATTTGTATGTATGTATGTATGTATGTATATTTGCGTATCTATTTGCTATTGTCAAAATCTTTTTCGAGAGAACTGGCACAGGAGAGAGAGAGAGAGAGAGAGAGAGAGAGAGAGAGAGAGAGAGAGAGAGAGAGAGAGAGAGAGAGAGAGAGAGAGTTGAGGTCCTATGTTTTCAGTAAGCCCTCTCACTTTACAAATAGGTAACTAGGAAGTTTGTTTTCTCATATATTTAACAAAGCCAAACTGAACCAATATTGGAACAATGATAGTTATCCTTTCGTTGCCTTTATTATTATTATTATTATTATTATTATTATTATTATTATTATTATTATTATTATTATTATTCAAGAACTATGGTTGCGAGATATTAGATGCGGATTAGCTAGAAAAGGATATAGTACTCAGTATTTTGAAACGTTTTTAAATGTTCTCCTCAGCATTTTGAATCAAGAATATTACTTGTGAAAAGTTCATGGCCTCTACATTGCGCAAGTCGGTCCCCTCGAATTTAAAAGTATTATTTATCAATGAACATCTCCTAAAACTGTAATAGTATGAAATTGGCAGAGAGCTGTTTTACTGATTTGATCCGGTGTACAGGTTCCACTAGAGAGAGAGAGAGAGAGAGAGAGAGAGAGAGAGAGAGAGAGAGAGAGAATATGTTATGATATCTAAAATGATGATTGTAATCAAGTTTCTTCATATAATTCATGTTTAGACTCAGGTAATGAGAAAGATGAACGGCCTGTAGTGTTATTTTCGTACCCAGTCGCTACATATTAACGATAAACAGAGCGACAATACGACAAGTGCATCCTGTAACGTTGATAAACAAGATGTGAGACGCCCGTCGCGTAAGTACTTATTAGTTTACTGTCTCGATGGCGTAGTAAGTACTTACGATTGTATGTATGTATGAATGTATGTATATATTATGTATGTGTATGTATATATATATATATATATATATATATATATATATATATATATATATATATATATATATATATATATATATATATATATATATATATATATATATTGGTGGACTCATTTCGTGAGAAATGGTGGCAAAGTTTAATGATATCCCAATTGTTTCTACTTATACAGGATACCAAGTAAATTATTAACAGTATTTTTTAAGTTCAGTTCGTCACCATAACTAAGTCAACGTTTTAAGTATTTGTAAGTATACATTCGATGCTATTTGATTTCCACCTGATTATTTAAACCCTAAAAAGACTCAAAGTATGGCAGTTCGTAAGTCGAGGAAATTAAAAATCATAACCCCCACCAACCCCACCAACCCCAGGTCGTTATGGAGGCAACTTCCTTCAACCACATGTAATTCATTTAAAATTACTTCAGTTGTAATTTTTTACTGACTCCAAACTCATTACTCTCCAGAAAAACATCCGGTCCATCTACCACCTCTTCAGTTACGCAAAACTTGGTACAATTAGAGAATTCTCTAAGGTCTATGGAGACCTATCTGTTCTGAGAAAATGCTGGTTTTCTGTTAATCTGACATGTGTTAAATACTGTTGTATAGTGTGGTCTTCTGCAGCTAAATGAACACCATAATCTTTGGAAGCTTTGGTTTCAAGTCAATGGCCCCTGTTGGGCTTGTTCCATATGAATAAGATTCATCTTATGAATAATAATAATTAATCTAATAATAATAATAATAATCTAATAATAATAACAACTGATATTGTTGGAGAAAGACGAGACGTTACATATCTTATTCCAGATATATATAATAATAAAATCCGAGAGGATCTGATTTTGTTTGTCCTCCCTGATTTTGTTTGACAGTGAGGGTGGGAATATGACACAGCCACCCACCCCCTGCAAACTGGTTTGTCCGGCCCTGGTGGGGCTGGGTAGGTAGGGGAACGGGAGGGTAGGAGAGACATCCACCCTCCTCCTGCAAACCTGCTTGTCAGGCCCCGGATGGGGGCGAAGTAGGCAGGGGATCGGGAGAGGGTAGGGGAGACAGCAGCCCCGGGTTCCAGCGCTCGTAGCGCGAACTAACAAGCTCGTTTATTATAAATAATGATAATAATGCGTACGTATTGACTATGGTGAACATCTTTGAACGTCTATCAGTAGTTTTCGAGCCTTATTTGACGTGTGGGTCTGAGTTGATAATAATGGTTATGCTTGTTATATTTCGTTATTATTATAATTCTTAGCCATTACGGCAACAATTTGATTACTGACCTTTAATTTTAGTAACGCCACTTGCTTTAAAAAAAGTCGCGAAACTTGAATGTGACTTTTCAGAACGTTCTATAGTGGAAACCGCTGCGCCGTTGGTGTTGATTACGGATGTGCCATTGATAATAATTATACTATATTTAGACTTAAAGCATAGCGGCTCCAACTGTTTAAACGGCACAAGTGTCCTTTGTTGTATATATTTAGGAGACTGCTTTGGTAGTGAATTTGAAGGATTTATTAGTTTTATAACTTTGCTTTTGTTTCTGATAACAACAGTAATGATAGGGATAATTTTCTTTTTCATGTGCGTGGTTTAATGACAGCCAGAATATTATTATTATTATTATTATTATTATTATTATTATTATTATTATTATTATTATATAATTCTACTCTGTTTCTGATAACAGCAATGATAGTAATATTTTGTGTTTCGTGTACGTGGTTTAATGACAACAGAATATTATTTATTATTATTATTATTATTATTATTATTATTATTATTATTATTATTATTATTATTATTATTATTATTATATTTCCCGTAGGGGGGTAGTGTCGTCAGTGAGCCCCATGCGGTGCACTGTAGGCATCATTTAAGGTTCTTTGCAGCGTGCCCTCGGCCCCTAGCTGCAACCCCTTTTGTTCCTTTTACTGTACCTCCTTTCGTATTCTCTTTCTCCCATCTTACTTTCCTCAACCCTCTCCTAACAATTGATTCATAGTGCAACTGTAACACCTTTCAAACCTTTTACTGTCAATTTCCGTTTCAGCGCTGAATGACCTCATAAGTCCCAGTGCTTGGCCTTTGGCCTAAATTCTATATTCATTTCAGTTCAGTTCTTTCATGTCGAATTATGTTTTCCTCTGATACTGTGAAATAAATGACGAAAATAGAGAGAGAGAGAGAGAGAGAGAGAGAGAGAGAGAGAGAGAGACCTACTTTACCCGTTGAATTTTTTTCCTACTTCTCTCGAGCACGCCTTCCCTTTGGACCTCACTTGAGTAAATAGGGAGGTGTTATCAGCCTCTCTCTCTCTCTCTCTCTCTCTCTCTCTCTCTCTCTCTCTCTCTCTCTCTCTCTCTCTCTCTCTTTGGGTCCTTTGAAATATTCCCTCTCCATTTTTTATTCGCGTTTGTATGAACTCATCTCCGTCTTTCACACTTCCGTCTTTTCCAGCCTCATTTCTCTCTCTCTCTCTCTCTCTCTCTCTCTCTCTCTCTCTCTCTCTCTCTCTCTCTCTCTCTCTCTACTCATGCCTCCCTTTCTTCTTCCTCCTCGTAGCATTTCCTATTCTCTCCATTTATTTATTTCATTTATTTATTTATTTATTTATATATTTATTTATAGTTATCTATTATTTGTGTTTATCTTATTTATTTTCATTTACTTACTTTTATATTTGTGTATTTTTTTAATTTATTTACTCTCCCCCAACCCCTTCCTTCTCTGTCCTTTATCCCCTTTCTTACTCTGTATCTCTTTTCTCTCCGTTCACCTCTTCTTCTTCCCCCCCTCCCTCCCCTCCCTCTCTCTCTCCCCGTGTTCTTTGGGCAGCTTTAAGAGGTCGTTTGAAAAGTAAGGCCTTCTCCCTTTTCCTCTCGCCATCCCTTAGAGTAGATAAAACCCCTGGTTTTATTTGATGACATGGGCCCTAGGCCGCCAGTCGGCGATGCCTTGTTTTTCTTTGTACTTCGGATTCAGAGCGTCTCTTGAAAACACATGTTGATTATTTTGTTTCCTCGGGACGTTTACTCAAAGCAGGACGTTTACTCAAAGCAGGACGCTTACTCAAAGCAGGACGCTTACTCAAAGCAGGACGCTTACTCAGAGCAGGATGTTTACTCAAAGCAGGACGTTTACTCAAAGCAGGACGTTTACTCAAAGCAGGACGTTTACTCAAAGCAGGACGCTTACTCAAAGCGAGACACGTACTCAAAGCAGGAGCAGGGACGCAGGATGTTTACTCAAAGCAGGAAACTCAGGACACTTACTCAAAGCAGGATGTTTACTCAAAGCAGGATGCTTAGTCAAAGCAGAACGCAGGTCACTCAAAGCAGGACGCTTACTCAAAGCAGGACGTTTACTCAAAGCAGGACGCCTACTCAAGCAGGACGTTTACCCAAAACAGTACTAACGATAGTCATGTGATTAATAGTGTTTTTCTTTGTTCGTAACGACCATGCCAAATTTAAAGAGAAAATAGCTTGGCAGAAAGACGGCAGAACTAAATTTAAATGTTGATAAGATTAATGAACACTCAGATCATTTGCTATGAAGAAAGGTGAAGGTACAAAATAAATACTGGTCGCCGAAAAACAACGATGCACTAGAAGGAATCCTGTAGTAAGGGAATTGAAAATCCATCTGTTGATCTACACATACCCCAACTCAAGATCTGAGAACAACTTCTGACAGCAACATTTATCTACTACATTTGTTCTAGGGCGTCACTCAGATCCACTGCCTGTCGAGCCTAATCCCTCTCTGTCACGCTGCTTCGTGTCATCTCCCTTCAGTCTTGTAGAATTTCTTTAGGCTTTGCTGTTGTGGGTATTTTCCGCATCTGCCTCTTTGGGGCTTTTCAAAGGCTTATCCCTGATCATTCTTCTGCCCGCCGTACCTTTCAGTATTAACCATGGCACCTTATTCAAATCGTCAGTGCCACCCCGTCGAAGCCTTTGGGGTTTTAGGATATTTGTGATGAGATGTTTTGTCATGTGTTTATGTGGGACCTTGTCAAAGGCTTATCCCTGATATTTCTTCTGTCCGGCCTGCCTTTCGTTATTAACCTTGGTATTTTTTAGCTTAATCGTCAGTGCCACCTCTTCGGAACCTTTGGGATTTGAGGATATTTGTGATTAACCGTTTTTCTTGTATTTATTGAGCAGTTAAGGTCTGTTATGATTTCATATTGTGTGAGGTGGCATGGCGGTGTATTGCGCTGTTACCAGAGTAACACGAGTGATTGGTATTGGTGGAATTTTGTTTATGGTCCCCGTCAGTCATGTTATTCCTAATCTAAACCAATGTTTAAAAAGGTATATGACTTCTAACATGAATATAATAAGTCCTGCCTAAAACAAGTAAGACTCATCTTTGTTGTCATGCGAAGAAAGTGTTTGCCTGAGCGTTAAAGTTCGATTATGAATCATTTCCGTACTTTCAGACAAAATTGACATTTCGTCTGGTCATTCACAACGAAATCCGTTAAACAGATTAGATACGAGCGCCCTTTGTGTTCCCCACTCGACGCCAGAGACAAAAGAGCCACGAAAGATAAGGCTTTGTCCGTGCGTGAGACTGGGCATTTCTTCATCTCGCCAGTGCTGAATGCCTCGTGTGATGGCGGGCATGCTTTCACACTCCGAGAGAGAGAGGGGAGATGGCTCGCTACGTTTCCCCTCGATGAATTGCATTATGCAAATGAGGCTACTTTCCCCTCGGCTTCTTTCT
Organism: Macrobrachium rosenbergii; assembly: GCF_040412425.1. Taxonomy (NCBI): domain Eukaryota; kingdom Metazoa; phylum Arthropoda; class Malacostraca; order Decapoda; family Palaemonidae; genus Macrobrachium; species Macrobrachium rosenbergii. Next base: position 54,230,264 of record NC_089754.1, read on the forward strand.
CTACTGACAGCTGCCACCTATCATGCCCCGGTGTCCTGTCGCAATCGAAGGAAGGTTTTAAGTAATGATTTCTCTCTCTCTCTCTCTCTCTCTCTCTCTCTCTCTCTCTCTCTCTCTCTCTCTCTCTCTGTCAGATAATTAGGCCGTGGCTTTACGAAATAGCTTATTCTCTCTCTCTCTCTCTCTCTCTCTCTCTCTCTCTCTCTCTCTCTCTCTCAGATAATTAGGCCACGGCTTTACGAAATAGCTTTCGGTATCCTGCGGCTGCGATAAACTTCCCAACTGTGTACCCCAAAGTCGTTGACGCATAACATGGCGACTTCATTGAAATGCCCCATTTCGCCGTCGACCCTGTCACTGCTCGCACAGTTCCTGGTGAGGAACTTTTTCGTGAAACTTTGAAAGCGCTCCTAAAGGTGATGGGGGGTTTTCGGTCAGCCTAAAAGTCAAGCCCGGGCGAAAGATTTGGACGTGCGGAGGTTTAACTCTCCTGCCTTGTTCGGTAGAACAAAGAATTGAATCTGAAACTTTATACACAGACTTCTTGGGCACGATTCGAGTGGTTATCTGTCACAACGAGGCCCGAAATCATCAGAGTTTTTAGGCTAGGGGGTGGTTTCATATGGATTTCGAATGTCGTTTCTAGGAGTGCGGGCATCCGGTCGACGCAGATTAGACGGTACAGCTGCTTCTGTGATAAGACCTTTTTTTGGGGGCGTTGAGTCACTCTTGTTTATGTTCTTCATTTGTATCTTCGAGAGATGTTCTGCAGGAGTTGGGTTGATGCCTGCCGTGAACCAGGTGAATGATGCAGTATTTTAAAGAATAAATTAATATAAATATTAATTTATTATTTTTTTTTTTTGACACTCACCCACTGACTTGGGTACTGAAGCCTCGCTGTCATTAGTTTGCAGTCAGTCACAGTACTGACTAGAAACATATTATTTTTTTTTTTTATTTCCTTTGTGTTTTCAAATTAGACAAATTTACTCATTAAATTTGTGAAGCAACAAACAACAAAGCGTCCAACTTTTGACTTTGTGTATTTCATTAACAGTGTGCAAGCGCCAACCTAGGTTAGCAAGTCCCAAAAATTTTGATTAATAATGACAGTCCTTTGTGAAAACTTAATTTTTTAAAGGTCATTTCTCTCTCTCTCTCTCTCTCTCTCTCTCTCTCTCTCTAATGTCAGTGTGGAATGTAAACACTTGACTTTTTCAGATGTGGGTGCTAGCACATGCCACGCGTTTGTAATGTTAATTCGGATCTCCCAAATGTCCTTCTTCCAGACACACTGCTTGATTGCTTGATTCTACGTCAGTAACAATGCTTTAAGTTGCATTTTCTGATTTTAGTAAATGTATATATCTTTTTAGCCCCGAGGCTTTTATGCTTAAGAGGCACAACAAAATAATGAGTGGACTTCTCCTCAGCCTTGTCACCTGTTGCTCATTTTTTTTTATTCTTTTATTTATTGACCCGTTTTTCTCTTTCGCCTTAGAGTTTTTCTCCCCATCATCGATTATTTCTTTCACCCCTTTCTATTCACGTCCTTTTTTAGAGGAGCGTTTTTTGGTTAGGCGATTTTTTCCTTATCATTTTCCATCTTGTTTATCATGTTTTCACATTCACTGTTCATCTTGCTTCTTGCTTTGCGAGACCTTCCTTGCTTTGGAAAGAGAGTAGGCAGTTATGATTATTGTTTGTAAACAATGTAAGTTTCTCTTTAGAATCCATTGACTTGATTATTCGTCTGATTCTTCTGTAGCAGATTGATATTGTAGCGCACATGCTCTCTCTCTCTCTCTCTCTCTCTCTCTCTCTCTCTCTCTCTCTCTCTCTCTCTCTCTCTTTTCCCCTCAATCTCTCTCTCTCTCTCTTTCTCCTCTCCTCTCTCTCTCTCTCTCTCTCTCTCTCTCTCTCTCTCTCACATAAATTTCCTGTAATAAGGTCGTTGAGCCCCATTTGTAACGTGAGCATTCGGGTCCTTATCGCCGGGATCAATGTATGACTCATAGGGGAAGGGGGCGGGGGTTCCTCTTCTGCCGCTGTCGATGTAGGGAGCGAAAAGAAGATTCAAATGGACATGCCCCTCATTACCCCCTTTGGTGTTTACCCCCCCTCCCCCCCACCCCCTATCCTCTCTCCTCTGACACGCCCTTCCCTCTCTACTCCTACCCTTTCTTTTCTTCCACTCTTTATTTTGGAATCTCCTTTGTGTGTCCTTTCAGGTCCTTTCTTTCGGCTCCCTTATTTTTCTCCTGGCTTTCTTTCCTTTTTTTTTTGTTATCTTATTTTCTGCGTGTTTCCAAACTGGTCGTCATTGCTGTTTTTCTTCCTTGAGTTGATGATTTCCGAAATTGACAACTTTTTAACCTTTTCTTATTTTATATCCTGTAAATTTTCTTATTTTATATTCTGTAAGTTTTCTTACTTTATATTCTGTGAATTTTCTTACTTTATTTTCTGTAAATTTTCTTGCTGTATATTCTGTAAATTTTCTTACTTTATATTCTGTACATTTTCTTACTTTATATTCTATAAATTTTCTTACTTTATTTTCTGTAAATTTTCTTACTTTATATTCTGTAAGTTTTGTTATTTTATATTCTGTAAATTTTTTACTTTATATTCTGTAAATTTTCTTACTGTATATTCTGTAAATTTACTTACTTTATAATCTGTAAGTTTTCTTACTTTATTTTCTGTAAATTTTCTGACCTTATATTCTGTAAATTTTCTTACTTTATAACTTTATATTCTGTAAATTTTCTTTATCAATATTGCTTTTCACACGTCTTGCTCTTCTCAGTCCGTCCACTCTACGTCGTTGCTTCTCTCTCTCTCTCTCTCTCTCTCTCTCTCTCTCTCTCTCTCTCTCTCTCTCTCTCTCTCTCTCTCTCTCTCATTTTATTGAGGGTTTAATTGTGGTTGTTCATTTTCCCCGCCCCATTGTGTCGTTAGCCCTCATTGTTCTCAGCGAGAATGAAGTTCACTCCAACTCTTTCGGCCTCAAGATTGATTGATCTTTGTTTTCGGAATTGTGGCTGTTTTCTTCTTCTTTCGATTCCCCACTTGAGACGGAGATAGTGCCGAGACGTTGCTGGTCGAAAAAAAAAAAAATAGTGTTTTCCTTTTGTCAGGAAAGGAGGTGAGGTCAGCGTTTCTTTTCTCATTATCGCCTAATATTTTTTGATATGTGTCTATTCAATTAAAACCTCAAATGTTTAAGGGAAGATGCTATACCTTAAGACCCTGAAACCTTCTTGTACGTTTCAATAATCTACTAATATTTTCATCTATTTATTATTGTGATAATCCACTTGCTTTCCAGTAACTGATATCATCTTTCTGTTTAACCTATTACTTATCATCTGTAATTTCTTCCAAATGAACACGGTATTCTTTGGAAGCTTGAATTTCTAGCCGGTGGCCCCTGTAGCCCTGTTCCAAATGAATAGGGTTTATCTTCTCAATAATAATAATAATCATCATCATCATCATCATTATTATTATTATTATTATTATTATTATTATTATTATTATTATTATTATTATTTTCTTAGACTTTGCTGTCGTATTTCTCCCTTTCCACAGTTGATTGAATGCAGTTACGGAAGATATAACACGAAAGTGTCATGTCTCTCTAATATTATATATATATATATATATATATATATATATATATATATATATATATATATATATATATATATATATATAGAGAGAGAGAGAGAGAGAGAGAGAGAGAGAGAGAGAGAGAGAGAGAGAGAGAAAATCCTACTAAGTCTCTACTCTCTCTCTCTCTCTCTCTCTCTCTCTATATATATATATATATATATATATATATATATATATATATATATATATATATATATATATATATATATATATAGTTGTATTACAGATAGCCTATACTGTATAATGACTGCACAGTCCCCAAAACTGTCTAATTACTCTTAAAATTCCGTCGTTCTTTCAACCCAGACAGAATTAGGACTTGCTTACGTAAAGAATTATATTATATTTCGTGTTCCAAGGTATCGGTGAATTTACGTCCATCTACACACTTCCTTTTTTTTTTTTTTTTTTTTTTTTTTTGTATCACTATCCAGAACTCCAAAGAGAGTGTTAAGCCTTCTTGATAACTTTTCCTTTCCCTCGTCGCAAAACTTTTTCCTCATATTCCTTACACCCTTCCCCTTTCCAGGACCCCCAACGGATGGTACGTCTCTCCCCCTTCCCCCCTTCCCAGGACCCAGCGGACGGTATGTCTCCCCCCCCTCCCTTATACCATCCAAACAAACTTTCCCAAAAGTACCTCGAAGTTAGATCCAAATACAATACGCTGCTGTTTTCTTTCATTTCATTTCATTTATTTATTAATTTTTTTTGTGTGTGTGGGAGGAATGAGAAATGTAGTTTGGTTTCCCTTCATTTCCTCCTGTAAAGTAAATCAATGTTTTTTTATTAATACCTTTTGTCCTAATCATTGTTTTGACAGTTTTGTTCATGTGAACTTCAGCAAAGTGTTTAATGTGTCGAGATTATTTATTTTTTTATATTTCTTATGTTGTCAGTGTTTCCCTTCATGAACAGGAGGTTAAAAATAATAAGTACCTACTGAATGTATAAATTAATGAGTAAAATGAATCTTAATATCTCCCGATTTGGTTTTATTTGAAGGGAGATTAGTGTCGTCGCTATGAAGACGATACTATAATATTTTGGTTTTCAGTCCTAGACTAGAAAAACGTGGGATCTACTCAAATATTTATATACTGAGAGAGACTTTTTTTCGTTTGTTTGAACATTCATCGTTTAGCGGAAGGTAGTTTTGTTTTATTCGTTTTTCTGGACAACAACAGTAATAATAATAGTAATAATAATAATAATAATAATAATAATAATAATAATAATAATAATATATCTATTGTATGTACTTTATTCGCTCTAAAAATAAAGTTTTAATTCTGAAACCTACAGCTTTTAAAATCCACAGTTGGTCTCCTGGAATGTACATTTGCGTATAATGTCCCCATATTTTACCTTAGTGCGTGCAGGGCGTCCATCGTAAATTTGACAGAAAACTGTATTCCTTTAAAAGAACAAAATACGATCCAGCGTGATATGTAGCTGTTACATTATGTCTCTCCTAGGGGCTTTTGTTTTTTATTTAGTGGGCAGTTTTGTCGAGGCTTGCATAGGGCCTCATGTTGCTTTTTGGCTGAATTATTGCTGAGGATCAGAAGTTATGGTGTCAGACAAATGCAAGTGGCGAGCGTTTCCTTTCATTGTTTTCAAGGTAGCGTGTGTTTTAACATTTGAAATCGATTCAGTCACTTAGTCATGGAGGTTAGTTTGAATGTTCTCTCTCTCTCTCTCTCTCTCTCTCTCTCTCTCTCTCTCTCTCTCTCTCTCTCTCTCTCTCTCTCTCTCTCTGATCAATGCTGTCGTCTGAAAGGGGTCCCGGACCTGTGCTTGTGTTGCGGCGTATTGTACCCGTTGAAGGCTTTGCTGTCAGCCCCGGAAACCCATTAAATATTAAATAGTACTTTTTTAAATGATTCACGCCATTCTTTCTTCAATTGTATTGCATTGATTTTACAGGTCAAATTATTTCATTGCGTTATCACACCTCTTAAATTTTGTATTTTCCATGTGTGTAAATGAAATTCTATGCGCATCGCCCATAGAGTATAGCGATTTCCTCAGATTGAAAAGCGTGTCAACACACTTCAGTAAAGCTTTGATGATTACAGGTTGTCACTACCTGCATCGATCACTCGTCACTAAACTTTAGTCAAGGTTGAAAACAGTGCAAAAATTGACAAATTTTTATCGTAACACCAGAAAATTCACATTATTCACGCTTCGGACAATATACAATAACAACTTCCAAATGTTGGAATCACGGGAGCCGTGAATCTCCTGGTATAATCTATTTTCTAACACTTAGTAAGATACATTGCGCTTAAACTGAACATAACCTTAAACAACAATAAAAGATGATTTAGTTATCCGTTATAGTAGAGGATCCTAAACCATAGGACTTTCTACAAAAACAGTTTAACGAAGAAGTCTTTAAAATTTATATTAATTTCCATAACCCTTAAGTAAACTGTGCCTTTAATGTGGAATATTTGTAAATTGTGAGGCTGCAAGACCGAGACCCACCTGACAAAACTAGGATTTTGTTTCTTTTATACAAACTGTACTCCAAAAATACTTTTATTTTGACTGGGATTAAATACACAAAACTAAAAATTTCTCCACTGGTTGTTAACCGCTGATGCAGCTTAAGTTTAGACGAATAATAAATTGATTTAATATTATTTGAAATCCACTGTCGGAAGCAAGAGCCCCTCCACGGCAGTCACTGGCATCCACTTGAAAGGCTTATCTAATCCTGGAGAGTCTCATACTGTTCCAGATAAGAGTTCTTTGATGAAGTCGACCGCACGGGAATATTTTCATTCCAGACGAGTCTCGTAGATTTCAGCTTTCCTGGTTTTTCCAAGTGGTGCGCTAAATTTATACAATCGTCTTTCAATTACAGACTCTTAAGGACTTAGTGGGCTAGTCTTTTACAAATTTAACATAAAGTGGGCTTGTCTTTTACAAATTTCACATGAAGTGGGCTTGTCTTTTACAAATTTAGCATAAAGTGGGCTTGTCTTTTACAAATTTAACATAGAGTGGACTTGTCTTTTACATTTAACGTAAAGTGGGTTTGCCTTGTCTCTTACAAATTTAACATAACGTTTCCACATGACTAACAAAATATGGAAAGACTAGGAAATTAAAACTGTTTCCCGGGTCTAGGAACCAATTGTTGCAACTTCATTCAATCACTAAACCTAAAGTTAAAAATTTAAACACTTACTGAGTACGGGCAAATATGCTAATTCTGACACCTCAAAATCTAACTATTGACACTGGAGACAAATTGCAGTAACATAGCTTATGAAAGTCTTAATTGTAATACAAAAGGTTTAACATAGCAACCAATAGAATAGGCATTAAAACGACTGCTTGCTGTAAAGAGGTATTCCAAACATGACAGCGCAGTCACAACTTGAGTAAATCTGCCATTTTGATTCTCATAAAAAGGCTATTAAGAGCCTCTTCTTTATGAACTTCGAAAGATCCTTCATCACAGACTTATGAAAAAAAAAGAGACTTTAGTTTGAACTTAAGCTTCTTTTTCTAAAGAATCGAAATACTTCTTCTTCGTTAAACTTCCAAAAGCCTCTCGCATTACAGACTTAAAAAGCTTTATTTACAGATTAAAAAAAAAAGACTCCTCTATAGATTTAACAAGAACTGTTCGTTATAGCTCATACAAATATGTGTTAGATATCTAATTAAGAAGTCCTTCAGATTGACCTTAAAAATCCCCCTTCGAAAGAAACCAGCGTTGACTGTTTGATCCTTGTCAGAGACTGAATGGAGACTCATTTGAGTTGATTTTTTACTCACAACCTCTAGAAGAAAAATGCTTTAAAAGCAGCCTTCAGCATCATTACCCTTTATAGTATGGATATAGAAGTTCTGTATAACACTTTATAGAGGCGTTTTATTTCGCTCGTTCCTAATTAGAAATGCTTAGGTTCGTTTCTTTCCTGCTGAAGATGTTGGTAATGAGGTGGAGACCGGGACACATAGCCGGCCCTCCGTTAAGGTTGGGCGGGGGGGGGATGACGTGGGGTGGGTAAGGAGATGGGGGAACGGGGAAGGAGAGAGGGAGGTGGGGGAAGGGGAAGGAAAGAGCGTGTTCAGGTAAGTATTGGCTTCAGCCTCGTTAGGTATTCAGATTAGGTGATACAAGACACCAAGAGGAAGCCTTTGGTCTCTCTCTCTCTCTCTCTCTCTCTCTCTCTCTCTCTCTCTCTCTCTCTCTCTCTCTCTCTCTCAGACACACACACACCTATTTAGCAACTACTTCACTTCCTTCGCGATGCTTGGATCGCTTATATGTACAGTGAAATGTAAATTTTGAAGAATGAAAATTTGATGTATTCTTGTGGTGCCTTAGACACGTGTTAATTCGAGTCGGGTTAAAGGAAAAGAGAAGTCCAAATGTAAAGAAAAAACAAAAAAGAGAGTAATAAGTCCCTCATTGAAGTATTCTCAATTAGGCTAAATCTCGAATCCAAGGTCAGACGAAGCGGAAGGGTGAACCTAAGATAAATTCCCTTGCCATGTAAAATACCGAAAGCAATGCTGAAATTTACAACGAACCTTAACGATCTGATACAAGATACGAGCAACAAAGAACCTTAGTGAAACCTGGAAACCAACAGAGTAGGAGTTTGTGGAATGAATTCCCTTGATAGTAATTGTTTTGAGACTACGTTAAATGACAAGTTTCTCAGACACGTTTCCCATCTGTTATCGTCTCGCCGCCAGACTTAGCACTTCACAACCAATATCGGCGGTGAGACCGAAAGTCGTATAAGTACTTTATCGTCCAGAAAATGGGTCTGAGGCTGGTTTTATAGAGTGTGAAAATAGCCTTATGGTGGACGCCACTCCAGACCTAACATTCTGAATAGGCAGGAACTCCGACGCGTCCCCGAATCTCCCCAGAAAAGGCCCGTTTGATTCGTGGCAGAGCCGCTTTATGGCGCTGGGCCCTCAGAGCGAACGCCGTACCAAATCCACACGTCACCTGGGTGGTCAGTCGTATAAAAATTTTTTATAGACGTGCGTATCTCGTTCATAAGTTATGGAAGTTTTTGAATCACCCTTGGTCGTATTTAGTCAGATTTTTTAACAGATTTCGTAACTGTTATTTGAGTTTATATACTCTTATATACCACTTCTAAGGCCAGGTTAGAGAAGTGATGTTTATTATTATTATTATTATTATTATTATTATTATTATTATTATTATTATTATTATTATTATTATTATTATTATTATTATTATTCAGAAGATGAACCTATTCATGCGGAATAACCTTTCAGGGCCATTGACTTGAAATTCAAGCTTCCAAAGAACATGGTGTTCATTAGAAAGTAGTAACAGAAGGTAATAGGAAATACAGAAAGAAGGGATCGCTTATTAAAAAAAATAAATAAAAGAGTTTAAGCTAAGTTAACCCCCCGTGCAAATGAATGCGTAACAAGAATATTGACGGTAGAGAGAACGTTACATATTTCCCATGTTAAAATTTTTTGTGCCATTTGGCAATAGCAGTAAATTGTTATCGATAGTTATCTTAGGTAACATCGACCGACTTTACATTTATTGGTGTATTTTTTTTGCCCGCAAATCACTCCAGTTTATAATTCCCTTAATTTCGGATGGACATCACTTCTGGTTACAGTGAATTTTGAATAACAAATGTGTTGTGTGTGTTAAAATTCATACGTGTAAGACTCCGCTTTCGGAAACTGAATTTAATTAGGCCTCCCCCCTCTCTCTCTCTCTCTCTCTCTCTCTCTCTCTCTCTCTCTCTCTCTCTCTCTCTCTCTCTCTCTAGCATTCGTCTCGGCGTCGACGATCCTAGTTGATCTGACGCCAGTTTGTCCTTTTGATTATGCATGAATCAATCGGTCATTCCTGTCTTTCCTACTTCTCTTGCTTCATGCATTAGCCTGTGGCCGTTAGTAGAGAGAGAGAGAGAGAGAGAGAGAGAGAGAGAGAGAGAGAGAATCACTTATTCCTTCGGTTCTGAGACCTCACTTTCCACCATTACTTCTAAGATTGGTCGCAAGGTTTAGTAATGGTCACAGCAGTTTAAACGCCAACAGTCTTTGGCTTTGTGCGGTCACCCATCCATGCACTGGCCAGATCCAGAGTATGTTGAAGCATACTGTTAAGTGTTTCCCATTACGTATAACGTGTCTGATTCTGATAGGAATTCGCATACCGTACGTGTACTGTTTGTGTTTTGTTATGCCTGTCGTACACATTCCTGTATATCTACTTTTGCGCTTATATTCCTCCCTCCTGTTCTCTAGTTTTATCATTATTTATGTGATGGTATAAAGTTAACAGTTGTTGTTCCTTATAAGTTATTATTAGTATATATTTTACATAACTAGACTATATCCTTTGCAGTACTGCTAACTGTAAGAGAGAAGACTTTAAGTTAGAGTTTCTCATATAACCGCATTCATCGATTTTTATGAATATCAGTGTTATTGTATCTAATGTCGATGGATTGTCGTTAATGTATCGACAAAATAAGGATAGATAGTTATTTCTGAAGTAGACAGATAGAAATAGACAGAGCATAATTATTTGCTGAACGCATCATTATGCGAACACTTCCCACCATACACAGAGCTTCCCGACCTTTCAACTGCAGGCACCGCGGCTCCGTTCTCCTCAAACATGCATATTCACACGCGCGGATAATCATAAATCCAGGTAACTTACCTGTGCAACCTGGCTCGCAGGGATTCCCCTTGGGACCCACCCCACCCCCTCCCCTCGCCTGTGCTTGCCCTTGCAGAATGAATGAATGCTTGCATATTGCATCACAGCTGGAAAGGGGTGCGGAGGCACTCAGGCATAGAAGGCGCTGTCCAGCTACACAGGCAAAACATATCCTCGCTTAAATAATTCCCTCTGCGCTCCACCTTTTCTCGTCTCTCTCTGGCTTTCCCTCTGTGCTCCACCTTTTCTCCTCTCTCTCCGGCTTTCCCTCTGTGCTCCACCTTTTCTCTCTCTCTCTCTCTCTCTCTCTCTCTCTCTCTCTCTCTCTCTCTCTCTCTCTCTCTCTCTCTGGCTATCCCTTTTTAAAAGGAAGTTTAATCTGCCTCCGAGATTGCGGAAAATGGCTTCTTGTTGAGGTTTTTCTTTATAACAAGTGGCCGCATAGGTTTGCATCCATTCAGAAAGAACTTTAAATTAAAAAAGTAACTTTTGCATTCATGCAGAAAGAACTTTTACCTTTAAAAGAGAGAAAACAAATTTTTTCTTCCTTCAAGAGGACTTTTCCTTTCAAAAGATTCAAACCGCGAATTTTTTTCTCCATTTCGAAATTCTTAAAAAAACTAATTTTCGTATTGAGATAAGAAAAAAAGGTAGTATTCCCTTTGAAAATCAGAGTTTTTTCTTTTGAAATAATGAAAAAATGGATTGCGATCCGTACTTACAGAAACATTGTACTTCTTAAAAAAAAACATTTCTCCCAAACGGAGCACATCTCGTTGAAAGCACGATTTCCCTCTCCTAAAAAAAAAAAAATAAAATAAAATAAACAGTTGACGCAACTTGCATGACCCGGGCTGACGTGCTGCTCCTCACCGGAAGTGCATTTCATTATCTTAAAACTGCTGTTACAGGCCTCTTCCGTCACGACACCAATGCACGCTGCTCTGGACGGGAATGTCGAGGCAAAGTTTTGAGCATCGGTCTGCGTGTTCTTCTTCTTCTTCTTCTTCTTCTTCTTCTTTCTTTTTCTTCTTCTTCTTCTTCTTCTTCTTCGGTGTTTGAGGTTTGAGGTGACGCTGCTGCGTTTTGATAGGATGAGGGTTTGAGAAAAAGCAGATAAGAGTCTCATTAGGATAAGTAATTTTTCGGAGTGGAGGTGCGTTGGGTTGCGCGTTTGACTGTGCGTGATCGCAAAGCCATTTTCCTCATTTTTTTTTTCACTTAGACATTATTTGTTACACCTATTTCATTCTGCTTTTGTTTCATTAATTGTTCTTTTGTATGGCTCGGTTATTTGTTGCACTTATTTCATTCTGCTTTTGTTTTGGTAATTATTCTTTTGTGTGGCTCACTTATTTGTTGCACTTATTTAGTCGTAATTTTGTTTTGTTAATTATTCTTTTGTATGGCTCGGTTTTTTCATCGTCTATTCCGCATATTTTTATTTTTATCAAAGTAGATCATTAGCCTTTCATGGTTTTTTTTGGTATAGTTAGTGAATACTTAATTTTTTTTTTAGATTGTCAGTCATATCACAGCCACTTCATTTTGAACAATGAGAACATTATTATTTTAGTCCACATAATCCACAGTGACTTCTATGGTGCATGTAAAGCAATATTCTCATAACTGTTGGGTACTATTTAATAGTCACCTTATCACAGTAGTAGTTATAATACAGATAGTTACTACTTAGTTGTACCAACAAATTACTATTGAAGCAATTAACACTATGTACAGCTAATCGTTACTATGTATTCTGAAACCACTGAATAATTTCCGTCTGAAATAATCGGATGAAATTGCAACTCAGCGACGGCTCAGCTAAATCACAGAGAGAGAGAGAGAGAGAGAGAGAGAGAGAGAGAGAGAGAGAGAGAGAGAGAGAGAGAGAGAAGGGGCCACATTGTCGCATTTCCTCGTGTCGACACGGGCCTGTAAAGGATGGAGTTATGTGACAGACGGAATTGTCATGAGAGGGGAAATACTTTAGGGGAAAGGGAGATTGAGACGGGGATAGCTGCAGAGGAAAAGATGTAAGTTGATGTTATAGAAGCTGGCGATTCGAATGAGGAAAAGAGAGAGAGAGAGAGAGAGAGAGAGAGAGAGAGAGAGAGAGAGAGAGAGAGAGAGGGGGATGCTGTAAGTAAGGAGGAAGTGGAAAAACCAGTCCACAGGAATTTAAGGGACTTGGAAAATAGGAGAGAGAGAGAGAGAGAGAGAGAGAGAGAGAGAGAGAGAGAGAGAGAGAGAGAGAGAGAGAGAGGATGCTGTAAATAAGGAGGACGTGGAAAAACCAATTCACAAGAATTTAAGGGACATGGAAAATCGTTTGTGGTTGACATTAACATCGTTTTATTTTGGGGGAACTGTTTAGATAATCGCCGAGTGTCCTTTTATTCCTGTTATATAAGGCTTAATTGATAAGCAGATCACTGGATTATACCCAGTAGTGTATAATTTAGATCCGTTTCGATTGACTTTTAGTAAGTAAAATATAATGTCTTTCCTTTGTTACTGTCTTACCGAACTTGGAGCCTGCATTTATGTCTCTTTGTTTCTGCATCTGTTACTGCATACATGTTATCTCAAAGAGCTACCGACGGATTTCTGTGTTAATAATTTACAGGGCGGAGATATGAACCAAGGAAGTTTGGATTCTGTTTTGAGATGCATCTTCATTGACCCAAAGTGGATCCGGGATTTATCTATTTCTTTTTCTTAAGGTGTTATGAGTTCTTCCAGTGCCCTCAAAGCTGAATGGATACTAGACATATGGAGAATAAAAAAAAATACAGACATATCAAATCCAGGTTTTTCCTTAACTGCAATGATCTCAGACCTACACCGGCAGCATTCTCATAGCCGTCAACCCCTACAAGGAGCTTGATATCTATGGACCCGTAAGTATTCTAGATTTTAATAAACATATATATATATATATATATATATATATATATATATATATATATATATATATATATATATATATATTGTAAAGATCAAGGATATTTTAAATCTTGAATGAAGTGGTGATATATTAATGCAGTTGTTTAATTCCCCAGTAGGGAGGTTAGTGCTATCAGTGCACCTCGTGTTGGGCACTGTAGGCATTACTTAAGTTCTTTGCAGCGTGCCTTCCTTAGGCCCCTAGCTGCAACCCCTTTCGTTCCTTTTACTGTACCTCCTATCATATTCTCTTTCTTCCATCGTACTTTCCTCAACCCTGTCCTAACAGTTGATTCATAGTGCAACTGCTTTGAGGTTTTCCTCCTGTTACACCTTTCAAAACCCTTTTGTACTGTCAATTCCGTTTCAGACTCTGGCCTAAATTCTATATTCTATTCTATACAGAAATTTCGAGTGTCGTAAATGCAATTAATACCGACCTTTCACCTTCCATTTTTGCCAACGATAGGAAAACTTGATGCGGTACCAGGGCCGCAAGCTCCTGGAGGAGGAGCCCCATGTCTACGCCATCTCGGAGTCGTCCTTCGTCGCCCTCAAGAGATCCGACAAGAATCAGTCGTGCGTCATCTCGGGAGAGTCGGGCGCGGGCAAGACGGAGACCACGAAGTTCATCCTTCAGTACTTGTGCTCCGTGACCTCGGGTGTCTCGACCTGGGTCGAACAGCAGATCCTCGAGGCCAACACCATTCTCGAAGCATTCGGTGAGTGGTTGATTCCATTAACTGGCTCTCAGGCCTCATTATGACTCTATCAGTCACTTGATCCAAAGATCAGGTTTAACTCCAGAGTAAAAACCAAAGGATTTTACCCCTCTGATTTCTTCGTAAACATTTCTGGGTCATCTTTATTTGTATTAACTTACTAGATTTTGTATTGTTAAAAACTGCAGTTAAGATTTAAATTGATAAAATGTAGTTATCTAACATTTTGCTTTTTTTTGTTTTGTTAAGGTAGATTGGTAGTGCTGTTAAATGCTAGGAAAATTTTGCTTCTGAAGTATTTTAGGGCTTTATTGTGTGGTCTGTTGGTAAAATCTAAAGTTTTTATATTTGTCATTTTATGGTGCAAAATCAGTGTTATTCTAAATTAGTTTTACATCAGACCTTTGGTAAAAATAATGTTTTAAAAAAATAATGTTTTAACATGTGGGAGGTGAACATACCTTGCTATTTGTTTATGTTTATTTGTCTTTATTTTAACTCATATTTATCATTCACTTCCTTTCCTTTCTTTTTCCTCCTTGTTAATACAGAGATCTTTCTAGTTATTTTCAGTTCTCTCTCTCTCTCTCTCTACTCTTACTTTTCTTCCCTGGGATAGGTAGCTCAGTACTTCAGTGCTTCTATTCATCATGTACAATTCCATTTCATTCCTCTTAATCCCCACAGGTAATGCTAAGACGGTAAGAAATGACAACTCCAGCCGCTTCGGGAAGTTCATGCAGGTGTGCTTCGATTCCTCGTGGCATATCAAGGGCTGCGTCATGCAGGACTATCTTCTGGAGCAGTCGCGCATAACTTTCCAGGGCCCACAGGAGCGCAACTACCACGTCTTCTATCAGCTGGTTGCAGCTGCCAAGGTTTGTTGGCAAGTGGGAGTAATGTCACTCCACATAGATATGGGTTCAGTGACTTTGTTAACCTTATCTCTAGATTTCAAGTTTGAATGAAGAATCTCTCTCTCTCTCTCTCTCTCTCTCTCTCTCTCTCTCTCTCTCTCTCTCTCTCTCTCTCTCTCTCTCTCTCTCTCTCTAATACGTACGTACATACATACACACATAAATACATACATATACTGTATATATATGCATGTGTGTGTGTTTGTTGCAAAGCCACCAGGAAATGAACAAAAAGTGAAGGTACCAAATGCTCTCTTGTTGTTGCAATACATTCTCAAGTTATGATGGTGTGATGCTTGTATTTCTTGCCAACCTAGGCTTAAATTGCCTAAGCATTATTATCTGTAGTGTACAAAATCCCTTGAATTTGGAAATTGTACTAGGTTGTACTGTACATTACTGATTGAAGTGACAGGTTTAATATGAATTTAATAAGCTTACTAGCAGGTCTTTCTGAATTTCATAAAAATGTATTCTTGCTTTACAGAGCAACAAGGAGATAGCTGATCAGTTTCACCTGCGACCTGCTGAATTTTACACCTATTTGAACCAGTCTGGCTGCATCACAATAGATGGAGTTGATGATCTCAGGAAGTTTGATGCGCTCCGCTTGGCATTCAATGTGCTTCATGTACCACAGGACATATGTGATGGAATATACGGGACATTAGCTGCCATCCTGTGGCTCGGCAACTTAGAGGTACCGTACTGAACAGTCGTAACATTTGATATCCAGTGCATAACAAATATGTGATGCCCAATAGTTCTAATATCTGTTAATTGTTCTGAATTTTTGGCTGGATATTACTGTAGTATGTTAGGCTATAAGAGGATTTTCAAAAATTTTCCCTTCCTTTAGTTTGCAGATATTGATGGTGAGAACTGCGAATTGACTGATAAAGATAAAGAGATCCTGACGATAGTATCTGGGTTGCTGGGGTTGAAAGAGGAGGATCTTCTCGGCACGGTTCTTCAGAGACAAATTAACATCAGAGGCAACATAACCCACATCCCCCTTAAGCTTGCCGAAGCTCGAGAAAACAGGCATGCCATGGCAAAAGCACTTTACTCCCGCACTTTTGCCTGGTTGGTCGATCATATTAATAAGTGCACAAACCCCGGACAGGATCAGACCAGGTAATGATATTTCGTTGTTCCAGATTATCTCAAGTGATTCGAAGACTGATTTTTATTCCTTGGTTTTATGTGCCTCTCCACATAAAAATAAACAGTTTTTAAATAGTTTTTCCTTGTGCAAAATAGTAAAATCACATACTGATACCTAATATGTTTAAATACAGTACTGTACTGTATATTTTATCTTTCTATATAATTTTTCTGCACATGTAAACTTACAAGGAGAGTACTTTGATATACTGATTATAATGGGTTTTATAAAAGCATGTTTAAAGTGGTTTATTTTTTCAGGTTCCTTGGAGTCCTGGACATATTTGGTTTTGAGAATTTTGCCGTGAATTCCTTTGAACAGCTTTGTATTAACTACACCAACGAAAAACTGCACAAATTTTTCAACCATTACGTATTTGCATTAGAGCAAGAAATTGTAAGTGCCATTTGCAGTAGTAGTATTTCCTGACATTTTGAACATGTTCCTTGAAAATAACTACTGTAGTACCTGTATGCCTTTTAAGCATAGACAGTTGAATAATATGACTGCTTTTACTTTCCAGTACCAACAAGAAGAGATAAAGTTTTCACACATAACATTCACTGACAATACTGAGTGCCTTGAGCTCATGGAGAAGCCTCCCAGATGCATTCTGAAACTTTTGTCAGAGGAGTGTCGAATGCCAAAGGTATACTTACCGTGCCTCTTCTTTGAAACTTGATGACTGTATCTTTTATTGTGAATTACAGTGTTGAATTACATTTTTACTGTAATATAATTCATGTGCATTACAGTGTTTATTATCTCTTTAGGGATCAGATAAGTCTTACCTGACGAAGTTGCACCAGGAGTTTGAGACGCATGCAAATTACATCAAGGGAGAAGATAGAAGAAAATGGGAAGTGGAGTTTGGTATTAATCACTATGCAGGTAATGATGATATTTTCAAGGGATTTTCTTTCCATTTGTAATTAAACATCAAACATTTTTTTATATGGATAGATTTGTGAAGTTTGTAAAATTCTCATGGCCAATCTTGAGCATATTTTGAGTTAATTAACCTTCCTTGGCCCCTAATGAGCCAATATGGTTTGGTAGTTGAATAGTATTGGAAAATACATACTATTATTACCTTAGTATCCTTGTTGAGTTTACTTTTTTTTTATAGAATTTTAGGATGTTTTGATTTTGCAATCAGAATGCATTTCTTGTCATGCAATTTCTCTGGTTGAAGATGTCAGTACAGCATTTCCCATATTCCAGTGTCATAACAGTAAGTTTATATGTTGAATAAGAACAGATATCGGTGAAGATAATTTTGATGTATTGTGCTGTAAGTATGATATACATTCAGCATTGTCTACATGATTCAGATGTGGTCCACCTTGACCATACATTCATTCATGTCTGTGTGATTTGGAAGTGGTCCAACATGACCAGGTGTAAAGAGGAATATACATCATTGCATTTCAAGATCTTCACCCTTTCAATAACTTTATTGACATAAATGCAGTTGAATAGCCTCTTGCATTTGGAATATGTGACAAGACATGCGAATTCAGTAAATAATTAAATTGTTGTATTTGTGTGATGTTTAATAAGTTGTTTTTTGCTTTCAGGCAAGGTGATTTATACAGTAAAAGGATTTGTTGACAAAAATAGAGATACCCAGCAAGATGTCTTCTTCGAACTGATGAATAAATCAGAAAATAAATTTGTGTCAGACCTAACAAGATTTCAGGTGAGGAATTTATGTTATGTCCCAACGTGGAACTGCTCTGAATGATATTTGAACTTTTCATAAATATTTCAGGACTATTTGCATAGATATGTATATGTAAAGATTATTGAAGTTCATTCTCTTTGTGTTTCATACGTTATGTCATTCTTATATTCGATCTACTTCTTTGGCTTTTAGACGTCATTTTAACTCATTGACGTTTGCAATTAAATATACTAATTTCAATGGGGTTTTAGGTGCCGTGAGAGCACTGAATATGCTATTATGGCTGCTGCTTTGTTATTCTTAAGCATTTCATTTGATAAATTTTTTCATAACTACAGGACTTGCTTGGATGCACAATTGCAAGGATGGGTGCCATTCATAGCACTATCTCCAGAGGAACCACCAAAGGCAAACCAACTGTCTCGGATGCTTTCCGTAATCAGCTGCAGGCATTGGTCGATGTTTTGCAGTCAACAAACCCATGGTAAATATGAATGTTGTTTATGTATTAATGTTTTGAAGAATTTTAACGTTACAGTCATTCTGTAGGCCATTTTATAATGCTGTATTGTAATTTAGGAAGGTTGAATGAAGTGTTTGTTTCAGGTATCTGTTTATTTTGCATTTTAACACAGCACTTGTTTAAAAAAATTAACAAGCTTTCATCTTTCATTTTACTGTTTTGGGTTACTGTAGTATGAATATTCAATGGTATTTTATGAATGGGTTTCACTTACACTTTGCCATAGTACAGTCTAGGGTTATTCAGAAGGACAGGGAAGGAAATACTGTAATGTAGAATTAAATGCTATTTTCCTTAAAAAAAACTAGGAATAAATCTTGTATGAGATTTAAATTAAGAAAAGGAATAAAACATAAATGAACTATTTTCAAATTAAAAATGGAAAAACTCTGGTAAAATTAAGGCTGTACATAAAGTTATATCTTTGTGTTATTTTCCTTTTTTTCACCTCCATATTATCATTATGAAGGTTATTATTGTTGCAATTTTCAGCACTACTGACTTGTTCCTTCCAGGTATGTCCGCTGTATTAAGCCCAACAAGAACAAGGCTGCTGATATGTACGACGAAGCAATGGTGCTTGATCAGCTGCGATACCTTGGCATGAACGATATTATCCGAATTCGTAAGGAGGGTTTCCCAATTCACATGAAATACGAAGAATTCATTTCCAGATATTTCTGTCTCCACAAAAAGAGAAGATATCCTGACACAAAGCAACATGTTTGGTGAGTACCTTCTATCTTTTAATGTGGCTTGTATTTACTCTGTTGTCTTTTACTGTTTTATAAAACTTCAATATTCTTTGTTTGGAAGTCATATAATCATGTCAAGTATTCTTATTTGTATGCCATAATTTAGATGGGTTGTGGTTAGTACCTGTATAGTACCTGTATACATTTATTATCATCATTATGCCCTCCAGCATTGTGTACATTAATATAAAGGGCCTCTGAATTTCTGCCACTTTGTCTTTCTATGCTTTAGCTTCCACAAATCCTCACTGATCTTCTGCCTTCCTTCACATAATTCTCATCCAAATATGTTCGGGTCTTCCAACTCATCTAGTGCCCACAGGAGTCCAGCTGGTACCATCATATATTATACATCCAGAGGTTTTGCAAAGTCGTGTCCAAACCATCCCCTTCTCCCTTGCATCATTATCTCATAAAAATATGAAACTTGCATAATTTCTAACTCTTTCCTGCCATGTAACTCCTAGTATTTTTAAAGCATTATTCTGAAATCAAGATCTTTTAGATATAGTTCCATTGTCATACCATGATTTATATCTGCTTAGTAATGCAGATCATGAATGATGTTACTTTCAAGTGGATTTTCAGTATTTCTTTATAGTAATACAAATTTTAGGAAATTTCTGTGAATTTCACATGACGTATTTTATTTGATAGTGACCTCATGAAGAATCAGAATTTGCCTCCCAAGGAATGGCAGATAGGAAAGACCAAAGTTTTCATTCGTCAGAAAGTTTACGAGCCCTTGGAGGACAGGAGGCAAACAGTTATGATTGCAGCAGCAATCAAGATTCAGGCACTTTACCGGATGCACAGACATAGGAAAGGTTAGTCATTCTTTTTTGGTTTTTATGTTGTCATGACTGAAAATTGTAAATTTTCGTGAAAGTTATGCTATACATGTTAGTTTCCAATTTTTCACACACAGGATTGTTTCTCTGAATTGGAGGTGTTAGTCAACTAGAAAACTGTGTTAGGAATTACAAAAGATTTATCTTAATTTTCTCTACAGAATATAATAGGATACATGCTGCATGTTTGACCATTCAGAATTACTATCGTGGCTGGAAGCAGCGCCTCGCTTTCATCAGAATGCGAAGAGCTGTCATAATCATTCAGTGCAATGTCAGAGGAATGTTTGCTCGGGAAGTAAGTAGACATCCATACAGTTGCTGAAAACCTTTTCTTAGGGACTTATGTTTATTCACAGTTTTATTAATTATTGTCCATGAATTTATTACTTATATTAAGTCAGAATTGCAGTTTACTTTGTGTTGATCTCTATATGTTACTTATTTCTTTATTTCTCCTGGTGAACTTGATATTGAGTAATAAAAGCAGGCCTTATGATGGAAGAATAAAAACAAAAAATAGCCTGTACATTTTGTTCGTTGTGATTGGTAGTCTGTTATCATCCCTGCTTTTACTTCACTCTAACTTTATTACTTGTATTAAAAGCTGTCAGTATGTTATGACTGCATATGTTGGGAGAGGTTCAGTGTTCTCAAAAAGGCTAAGTTTATGGCTGCATGCATTCAGTATGTTTTAGACTGCCTTGCTCCTCCTTATGATTATTATGTAACTGCTATAGTTGATCACCATGATAGATGGATGGTTAACAGTTTAGGCCAGTCACTTGAAAAGGCCACAACCCTTATGAGATGTCAAGAAGATATTAGTAGTGGGCCCTGGTATCATGTAGCTGCCAGTTTCTAAAAGAGAAAGCGGAGAAATGTTATATTAATCTTTAAAACTAAGGCAGGTTTCAAAGCCCCACAGTCTCTTGTTCAGCCTTTAAAGAGCCAGCCTGTGGGAAGGGACTGAAAGAATACAGGGACAATTAAGATGTATGGCTTGTGGGGGGGCTTACAGAGAATTATTGATGAAAACAAGTAGGAATTTAAGAAGCAAATGTTATTATGATGAATGTGTGGATGGAGGAATCATAATAAAGGGAAAATAAAGAGATTAGGCAAAAGGCATTTTTCACCACAGCTGTTTTCCTTTTTTAAAGGTTGCCAATGCTTTACGGGAAATGAAACGCATAGAGGAGGAGCAACGACGAAGAGAAAGATTAGAAGAGGAGAGACGGCAGAGGGAGGAAGAGGCCCTTAGACTTGCTGAAGATGAAGAAAAGAAGAAAGAACTGGAAGAAGCCCAAAGGTATGTTGTTAGTTTTCTGCCAAAGAATGGAAGCCTCAAAGGTCTCAAGAAAGCATGGGGTTAAGTGCCTCTTGAACTGGTCATTTACTATTTCCTTGGTAAGGCAATGAATTCTATAATGCCTTTGATTATATCCTCTCAGTTATTGAGTGCCTGTATTTGTAATGTCATTATTTGTGAATTTTTGTACCTGTGTTTACAAACTGATTTACTATAATCAACAGTAGTCTTATATTCAGGCACTTATTTGTGTTTTCATTTTCTGTATACCAGTTTTATATTTTGAATTGATTGTTTTGTTTTGTGGGGATTGGGGGTTTCTGAGACTTGAATATCAGGCAAAAGCTTTTGGTGGAAAAACAGTGAAATTAAGCTCTGTTGGTTTCAGGTAGCTCTTTTGAAATACTATGCAGATCTGTTTAAAATGAAATCCTTGCATGGGCACCTGGTTTGTCTTGGTTGTACCAGTGACCACCTGTCAATCTAGTTTTTATGGCCATGGTTATGATATACAAAGGTGCCCAAATTCATGCTTCTGGTTATATTGCACAAGGTTGTTTACCTAGTACATTTAGCCCCTAGGCTCCTATGCACTGGCTGCTCAAAATCTTTCTTAACTTATAATGAAAGATAATATTACTTCTACTATACAGTAAAGAGTGGTTATTAACATGACGTTCATGGCTGATGATGATTAGCAGAGAAACAGAGGAACTGTAGAGTTATGATTAAAGGTTTTTATTGAGAAGCACAGTATCATTAAATTTGATACAGCTTTGTAAGGCTTAAGTTAAACTGAGAAAAATCATTGGCCTATTTATTCATCTTTTTTATTACTTAATATGGTATATATTAGTTTTGCACACACCATCTATCTAAATATATATTGTGGTTATTAACTGTATCTTACATTTTGTATAACACAAGACTTATCATAATTTAGCACAATATTGGTTCAAATCTAGGAATTCGTCCATTAACTTCTGTTAATAATTGATAAAATAATTAGAATTCCTTGTGTACGAAGTTCCAGGATTTGAAATTTATGTATGTCTCTACTTGGGAGTGTCATATCATCTCCATGTAACTGACTGCTTGAAAGTAGTGTTACTATAAGCATATGCTTGAAATCTTTCAGCAGCACAGTATCTGATAGAGTTGAAACCAGAGTTCAATTGAGCCAACTAGAATAGAGAAGAGTGATGAATCATATTCTACCAGATGTGTCAGTATGATGAAGCCTAACAGTTTGTGGCACTTGTCTCATCTCTGATTGGATAGTATTTATAAGGAAAATTTGCTTTTAATCTCAGGTATTTGTTGAGAAAATAAACATCAGATATAAGGTCTTTATCCAGCTGCTTCCCTTACATGTGAAAAGTAAATATTATTTAATTTAGATTTTCAAGATTGCTCATTTTGCAAATTTACAGTATTTTATTTTCTTTTTATTTTGTGTATTGAAGTTTGCAGTTTAGCTTTGTGCAAGGAAACCAGCACACCCATGTGTGGAATAGAAGAAAATTTTTACCACACATTGGGATCAAACCCAGGACTCTTGAGTGAAAGCCAAGGACTTATCAACTGAGCCATAGTCGCTGCCAACCTTGTCTTTCACTCGAGAGTCTGTTTAATCCCAATGAGAAGTATAAACTTATTAAAAATTGTGTTATGAGGATTATCTTTTGCACAGATCATGGTTTAAGATATTTTTTTTAATAAAGTTTAGAAAGAGTTAAAGTAAACAAAAAGAGAAGTGTGTACTTTGAAGAATCTGGGCTACTGTCCAAAATGCTCATTAACTTCATGACTAACATATGCACGTTTACTGGAGATAGTGTAGCTATTGGTAATGATTCATAATTCAGGGAGTTATGTCTTACTAATATAATGCAGTACAGTACATCACACAATATTTCACTTTATTGGACATGATTAGGGATATAGCAACTTGCTTTATAATTTATTCCTCTCTACTGGGATCCTCATTTACAGAGTGAAACGTTTAAAACAAGTTCCATTAATGCCTGTGTTTAAAAACTAGAATAATGTATTTTGTATGGTAGAAAGACTTTCAGAATGACAAAATAAAAAGTATTAACATATATAAATGAAATTATGAAGTTTGAACATATATAAATGAAATTATGAAGTTTCTAATAAGTGAAAGAGATTTCTTTTCAGTTGCAAATGCGTTTTAAATGTCAATAGGAATATAGTCTTGGATACTACCAAATCGCATCCATGGTGGAAAGAGACCGAGGGTAATGACAAAAAGTAAAATACAGCAGGTGGAGTTAGGGTGAAAGGGAAGCTACATGAACCTTTAATATTGCTTACAAATTGCTGCACGAAGTACCCAATAGGAATTGCTTGCCCTCTGGACGAAAAAAACTCATATCAAGTATTAAAGAGGGTTATGTTTACTTGATGCAGCATTGATATTCCTTTCTAAACTGAAAGGCTTTCAGAATTAGGGTGACGATATTATTATTTATAGAGTAACCATACAGTCGTAAATGATGGTAATGTAACCCGGCATTAAATGCAGGATAAATAGAACAGCCAGGAGAGAAAAGAAATTTGGGAACAAAATATGTAAAATAAAGAGAAAGTGATGCAGATGCAACAGAAGTGACGGGACAGAGAACCTTCATTAATGCTGTATGCAGTAATTAAAATGCAGAGTATGCTGTAACTAGTCCAGTCAGCGGTAGGAATAGATACTGGTTATTTTATAAAGACATTATCATTAAATCAGAACTGTGCGTTGCCAGTAACTGGAGAGTTCATTGTTTCACCATACACATAAGCCCACTGTTTGGAATTCAGTTGAATTTTCAAGAATATGTTCTCAGCATAAGATTAACCCAAAATTAATAAAGATATGCTGTATACTGTAGCTTCTTTTTAGGACTCACAGCCCTGTATTTGTGTGTTTTGTAGAGCAGTTGTTGTCAGTAGTATTTGTGTAACTTCAAAGATAAAATTACTTTGTAGCTCTGTGCTCTCAAGTTGATTAAGCAGATTTAAATCACTCGGTATTTTAGTGTTGATTTGAGGTACATGGATTGCGTGCTGTAGTTGAACATTAAAGAAAGGTAAATGTATTATGTCAGTATACCTGTACATAGGCCTACACTTGTCAATCCATTTTCAAGCAAGTTTATTTTCATATTTAAAACAGCTACAGTTGCACAGATTGAAGAGTCGCAAACTGCAGTTCCTTATGATAAGTTAAGGAAGATAATATTTTCGTGTAAATTCCATTTTGTGTAGGTAGACGGAATTAATGATAATGGTGATATTTTATGTTTCCATCAGCAAAGAGATATATTTCCTAGTAATAGCATCAGACATTTGTACATAACATTCCATTTATTCATTATATCTTCCTTACTGTAAATAATGTAAATATCTTGTTAGCAAACATTTAACTATAAGTAATAATGATAGGAATGATAAGAAGGGCATAATTAATATATTAACTACAGGTACTAGATATTAACATGTTAATTAAGTGATAAACGGTCAAACCTAAATTAACAGTTAACCCATTTGAATTACAATCCCACTTCATCTAAGAACTAAATGTATGTCATCCCATTTTTTCTCTAATGCTTTTATTACTTTTCTGTCAAATAAATGCCTTGTACTGTATATTGTATATCATAAAAAAAATAATAATTTTTCTAAAGGGTCCTTGATTTTCAGTCAAGAATGGATGATATGTTTGAGGTCGCAATTGTAAATGTTGTTGATTTGCATTTAAACATTGTATGAAATACTTGGTTAGTCATGCAGAGGAGTTTGTACTGTAAATGCTTAGCCTGTAAGCCTGTATTTACTCTAAATGATTTCTTTACTGAAATTAGATAAAGATTATGATGAATATAGGCTGACACATGTGTTACGGGAAATTGAAGTAGCCTATTTGAGTATTTTGAAATTGTTGGCTGTCTTAGTAGCTATTTTACATAAAGTAGCGTATCATGTAGTAGGATTTAATTGCAGTGCACATTGGCATTGGATGGTAAAAGAAAGTTGATGCACATTGCATTGTATATGCTTATCTAACAAATGGTAAAACAGTAGGTAGTACTTTTAGTCCACATTATTTGTGCATTCAGCGAAAGTTTTATAAGTTTTTGATATTTTTCTTTCTAAGTACTGTATTGGCTCTCCCCTTTTGTGTTAAATGAGGTTCTGCCAAGTACGGTATAATGAACTTTACATGCCATAGGTGATAGTACGTAACATTATCAGTTAAAAGAAAGGTTATAGGAATTTTCTTAGTAAATGAACAGCCTTTTTGTGGGTTTCCTTCATGAATGAGCACTTATTACAAATTATAATGATAAGTAATTATGTGTAAATGCTTACGTGCTTGGGTAATTAGAGGATAATCTTCAGTTTTAGGTGAAAATGTATTCATTAAATGGAAGAAATTTTGAATATTAAAGTCAAGCTTAAAGTAAAATCTTATGAACAGAAAGACTGCCAAAATGAAATTTCATACTAGATTTTGAAAAAGAATTTTTGCCCAAAGTATCATCAGCAGGAAAGATAACCACAACTAAAGGTATTTAATAAATAGGGATTCATTATAATACCACTATGTGATTTGTATCTAAACATTTTGAGGATATTTAGTGCTTTGGGACTTTGCAGGGTATGCATACCTTTTTATTTTGTAGATGCTTTTATATGAAGATGGAATTTTGGGATGTATTTAAATTAGTTTGTAGTAAGTCTGAAGTTTAGAATTTTATGTAATTTGAATTGTTTTAAGGTGAAGTCAGATAAGGCACGCTATATCTTCCTTTATGTCTTAGCAGGACTTGGGAACGTATACCGTTTATTTAGGACTTGGGAACGAATACCGCTTATTTTTCAAGAAGGAATTTTTCCTTTTCTTTATTCAGACCTTAGGAAATACACTTTCAAGAGATACTATAAATGGGACAGGGTCTTTTAAAAGACAGGAAACTATGTATGTGTATTTCCGTAAATTATAAAGACGACTAAAAACCAGTATGATAACCCAGAGAACACTTTCTTTTATAGTATTTTAGGTCCTGAAGAAAATTAATAAAACTACAGTATTGAAGGAATTAGTGTTGAAATATTTTCTAAAGAAAGGGAGAGGAGAATGATTTCATGTTTCAATTGTCCTTGACTAAAACCGCATATGAGCTGTTGCATGAGGTACTGGTATGTAATTTGGAAATGTAAATATATTTTTCTTTGCATTAGTTGCATTAGAGACTCTAACATTAGACAGTCTTTTTCCACTTTTTGGTCTGTCTTGATCTGCATTTTCTCTTTCTGTACGAGATGTCTGATTTTGAATGAGGTACTGTAGTTTTTAAAGTGTGGGTTAAATTTTATGTAGCTTTAATTTGCATTGTGGTATAAATCTAAAATTTTCAAGTTAGCTACTAACAATATTAATAGACAGTAATGCCCTTATCCACCAGGTTTAATTTGTACTTCTTGTATAGTCTTAAGAAGATTGATTTTACGATTTATTTCTAAGGAAGTGTTTTTTCATCGTAGCCATTGCAGTCCAGTAATAGCTTATGTTTTTTCGCTTTATGTGCTTTTATGCTTCTTTTTTTTCAAGCCAACAATATGATGGTCTAGCTGCTGTGGGTGAAGGGTGAGTATGCTTACATTTAGGTATTGTAGTGTGTGTGTGTCCCCAGTGACTTGAGTGTAGCATTGCCTCTGAAATTAATAACCATGCTTTGTGTTTAATCCTTTTATGTGTGTGTCTTGGGCATACAATTTGCAAGTTACAAAAAAGAAGCAAGATTATGGCATTTAACAATTTTCTGTAGTATGTGCGTCATAGTGGAACGTTACGAGCATCAAGTAGGAATGCTTTGTTTGAGATGAGAAGATTTTTCTCGAGGAAAAGCATTTGTGAAATCAGGGTTATTAGAATTGTCTCCACTTCCTTAACTGCCTCCTTTCAGTCGTGCTTTAGTCATACATGAGTGTTAACAAGTACATAGCCATTATTCATTGCAGATATTCCGTTTTCTTATTTTCCAACTCATTTGTGAGTGGCCGTTATGCGAACAGTTCTGATTGTTTTATTGTTGTTTGATTTCCTTTTGTTTGTCCATTGACCGTTAGACTTGATAATGATTACAGAGGGATCACTGTTTTTTTCTGTATTTATTTCTCACATTTATAACAAACTTCTTGGTCACCAGAGTCAGTGCTAGTAGACTTTAATTTTTTTTTAAAAAACAAGCATTTGCTTCTATGCCTTAACGTTCCTTTGGCTGATCCATGAAAGTGCAGAGGTGGAATTGCTGGTGGGCAGACCAAGTATTGATCAGTTCAGGCATGAACTCAAGGATGTTGTCTTTTTTGATGGTGAAGCACCTTGCCAATTCTAGTGTTTCTCTTAAAGCACTGATTTTTTTCTCTTTCCACATTTCCATATCTTCATTAAGAAGTGGGAGTTAAATGCATTCTAGTTTCCCTCTCCTCCCTTTTTTACCTGAAGAACTGCTTAATGAATACCATATTCTTTGGAAGCTTGAATTTGAAGTCAATGGCCTCTGTGGGCTTGTTCCGTGTGAATAAGTTTCATCTTCTGAACAGTAGAATAATAATATCTACCCTCTACATATCCAAATGCAATGGAAGTAGATTGGTAACTAATTATGGGTTTGGTTGACATGATCAACTTGCCATCAGTTCTATTGTTTGCATTTCCAAAAGAGACTTAGGATTGTTTCCATAACTGGAACATATTTGGTTCAAGGTTTTTATAACCTTTACTCTCCTGATGGTTTGCTATACTTCACTTTGGTGATTGTATTTCTAAGTAAACTTGGCTGGCACCTGTAGAATGACAACCTATTTGATGTTAACATCATTGCCACAGTATTTTTGTTCATGGATTCCAAGTTTCAAAAGACATTATATTAAAGCAGTTGAGTGTTTATACCAGCAGTCTTAGTTTCACTCTCTTCAAATCCTCTCTTTTCTCTTGTAGAGATTGTAATGTCTTGCAAGTCTAGGAAGATATGTATCTGCTGGAATAACGACTATGTAGCCAATACCAACAGATATTGCACATCTTTCTCCCTGATTTGCCTGTGGCCAGCTCAGGTCTTTGCTAGTTTGCAGAACCATAAAAGATTCTGGTTCTACAGACTAAGTGTAATGGATGGTATTCTACAGATTTAGTGTTGTGGGTGAAGTTTACCGGTCTTTTCTCATTCTCATTCTCCATGCATAAATAGTGTTATGTTAGTAGTAGTTAATTCATAACAAAATCTTTTAAGTGTTCTTACATTACAGTACAGTATTCGATTGGCTATTTATTAGATTAATCAGGTATATTTCATTATATCCTGAAAGTATCCTATCAGTGAAAGTTTATATTTGACTCTGATGAGGCTATTGTTCGTGGTTTAATGATTTATGACCAGAAATTTTTGTTTGGAAAAAATATTGCAATTCTAGAAAACAAACTATTGCTTTACATTGAGTCTCCTCATCCCATGCCATTGATAGGATGCAAATCTGTGTCCACTCAAGAGAAAAGCACACTGAATGAAGGCAGCTTAGGTAGTTGGGGTATATCCCCTATAAAAGGGTAATTCTCTGCACCTTAGAATTTGATGTGCTTTTTTATTAATTAATATTGGTCATTCCATCTCAGAAAGACATTTTTGTTTTTAGATGTCAAATTTATGTCAGATATGTCTCTCAATTGCTAACTTGCAATATATTGTTTATATTCCTCTATCATTTCTAACAACCTTCAGGCATAATCCTTTTATCTTTAACATTTTCAACAGTGGAGAATTCATTTGTAGATTCATCTTTATAACTTACGGTAAATAATCACTGTATAGTACCGTGTGTATTGGTAATTACAAGTACTAGTAAATTTCAATTCTATTTTGTCATAATCAGGAGAGTTGTGATTAGATACATATTAAATTTTGATTAGAACTTATTGGCTGTATGATAAAGTTCAATTGGTTTATTTTTGATCAATTTATCATATGATGATAATTTGCTTTGATTAAAAGTTAGGTAATTTTATGTTGCATTTTAGCTTGGATACTTTGATTTGATACTCTTCTGCCATCTTTCAAGTACAGTAATAAAAGTTTTGAAATGTAAATCACTAAGAAAATGGACCCTGTTAAATCTTTAAGGTAAAAATTTCAATGATTTTTTTACATTTCATTAAAACATTGATATTAATGACTATCTCAGACTTGTTTAAAGGATACTATTATTGTAGACTGTAGTAGGGTAACCAAACCACAGAATCATTTATAGATTGACAAGAGTGACCTGATTCATTTGATCTTAAATGAAAGGTGACATCTGAAACATAATGAAGTAAGAAAAGTTGAAAAGCTTCATAGGAAGTGGTCTGTGGAGATTCTGAAAAAATAAAAAGATAGAAAGCTTTGCAGCTCTGCTACTATCTACATTACATTAGACAAGGCATAATGTAGGTAGTATCCCTCCCCTCACAGGGCCAGTCTTTGGAAAATATGAAAATGATGAAATTTTATGGAGGTTAGCACAACTTTTTTACGAGTCCAAAGCAGGAGACGGAATTTCGTATTTTATTCGTTCATGAATTTTCATATTACAGTACCAGATAAAAGATGATCAGTATAGAAATACAGTACTGTACTTTTAATTGTATCTGTATCTCATGTATGTTTCTGATGCATTTTTTTTTCTAAAGGATTATCATTCTGCAGCTGCAGCAAAGGAAATTTTATAACTAAGTACTATTGTCAAATCTACTCTGACAGTGTAGTATATTGGGTGATGGATTTCCAAGAGATCTGTCATGTAGACTGAAAGAGAAAATAAAGTTCATTTTATACATATACAAGTGAACTTAGTGCTTTATGCCATTCTTCATCAGGGTTTAACCTGTCTTTCTGCAGGCATCTGTATTTTGTGGTTAGGATAATTTCCATTAAAGGAGGTTATGTACATATCTAAAAATATGATGTACGACACATTTCCACAACATGGCAGTATGAAATTTAAATAGATAACGTGTGTGCTGTTTATCATCTTGCAATTTTAGAGTGCTCCTGAACTTTGCATGTGTTATGTCTTTTTTTTTAATGCTCTCTACTCTCAGAATAAATTCTATGCATGTTGAGTTAGTAGTTTGATGGGTATGTGAATTACTTCCTTTATATGTGAACTGAAAGTAGATTTTGAAAGTTTTCTTGGAGAAAAATGCAAAATCTATTTCCTTGGCAGAGTCACAGCTCATATGTGTTTCGAACTCTTCTTTCCCTTTGCTCCTTCTCCCCCTTGAGCTTCAAAGAGCTGAGTTTAACAAGCGATGGCGCATCTTCACTACTGCTTTTGTGTCACTGGTGTGAGTTTCTTTTTGTTTTAGGTAAAAGATAGTCGAGGGCTTTGGTTTGCAGGTATTTAGGTCATCCACCTAAATACCAAAATAAAGCAGTGTGTTTTGAGGTCTTTGAAAAGTTTCAAGTAGATCTGTCTTGTTTGCACCGAGTGATGCGGGATACTTGAATTAATCAATAACCATATTTATGCTCTATTATTTTGTGTGTGTGCGGTATTGGTAATGTGATATTATCGCTTATGTTGCACCAAGGTGAATTCTTGTAATTGGTGAAAGAGTGTATTTAGAGAAACTTACATTTATATTATCATATATTAAGTAATTCACTTTCCCCCTGTAAGTTTATTAAATGGTTAATGAGATATTTTAAAAGATATATTTTGGACAACAAAATTACCAGAATGATTACATATTTTGCAAGATAGGTTTGTCCACTGATGTCGTTGCCTTTCATATTAAAGCCCATGTTAACCTAGGGGAGTCTGATTTATTACAATGGTTATTTTTATATGGAAATAGCTCTCTGCTTGATGCAGACTAAGATTATGCAGTTTAAATATTTTTTTACATGGGCAGAAAAAAACTCACAAAGTCATGTATCAGAGAATTTCAAAAGTTTAGGACCAGATTTATGATACATCTGTTTTTATGAATTTCACAGAAAAGTGGAAGAAGAGATGGCAGCCCTCACTAATATAGCTGAGACTGTGAATAATCGACTAGCCACTTCAGGGCCCTCCAATCCTGACGATGCTTCTCAAGGTTCAGGAGAAGGAGTTGACCTTGATAACCTCTTCTCTTTCCTCTCTACAATGGAATCAGAGAGGCATGTGTTGGATGAAATATCAAAACAGATGGATGAAGTTGCAGATGACTTGGAATCTGAGGTACAATAATTGATACTTGTTTAACTAAAATTTTTTATTCAAGCATATTATACATTTCAGACTTTTTTTTGCTATGTGCAGAGGAGTTGTGACTGGAAATTTTTAGGGAGCAAAAGTTGATTTTATTTTTTCAACTGATATCATGTAGCCAGTACGATTGAAGTGAATCATTATTGGAAGAATGGAGCTTTGTCACCGAAATGCTTCTTTTATTCTTGGAGTACACAGTTCTAAGTTTTATTGTCTCATTAGTTGGCAGAATTATACAAGGCAGGATGACAGTCTTTTGATATTGTCACAGTAGTTAATGAGAATGGCTCAAGTCTTTGGGAGATACAGTATTTGGAAAGAGGAAATGATGAGGAATGGGAGTTTGCTAAATTATGTGTTAGTACAAGATAAAGAACAAGTTGGAGGTTGAAATAAAAGTTAAGATAAATAAAAGTTGGAGAAGATGGGGTGAAAATTTTACATTACGTAAATAGTAATATTGACGTTAGGTAGTTTAACTAGACCAATGAGTTAACATTCTCAACTCTCATAAGACTGGTCTGAAGGGTTTGTTCTCAATATATTAGATCTGATTTAGCAAAAGGAAAAAGTGGATAAACTGTAGGCTAGGTTATGAACACATTGGTGGAATGAGTAGTATGTAAGATCCAAATGGGAGTCATAGGGACAACAGGGAGTGTTTTTGTGTATAGTTTATTTAAGGTGAATAATGTGTGAGCCTGTTGGGGTTTCACCCAAGATTCATCGAGTTGAGGATGAATGATGCAGAAACAGCGAGCTCTTTACTGGTGTTACATCATGTATACCAAACCTGATTTTGGACTTAACGGCATTTCAGATTGAAGCAATTAACCGGAGTATGGGACAAAAAAGTGACATGTCTCTGCCACCACCACCTTCAATTAGTGAGGCACCTGCACCTCCTCCACCACCACCACCATCTTCAGATGCTCTTCCTCCACCTCCAAGTGAACCACCTGTATCCTTGGCGTCAGTTCCTCCCCCACCACCACCAGGGGCCATAGAATCAAAATCTAATAGAATTTCAAATGAAGTGAAAGAAAAGACAGATGAAATTGTGCCTCCACTACCTCAGGTAAAGTTTCGGAACATGATTTGTTTACCTTACCTCAGGACATTTTACCCATATTCAAACAATAAGATTATGTAGCCATTTCAGTATCTTCAGTTGAAAGGTGATGTGCAGTAGGGAAAAAGTGTGTTAATGCATAAACTCAGATGTGTTTTTCTAGCAGAAATAAGTCATTATTATTTGTTTTATCGACAGGTTAATGGATTTCATGAAGAAAAGCCCAAGGAACCAATTTATGAAACAATTCCTGCTGGATTGGCAAATGCACAAGCCAGGAGAGAACCAAATTATGTGTCAGGACCTCCTCCTGCAGGTAATTTAAAAATGAGACCTTTTTAAAATTTCTTTCAACTTATGTAATACAATTTTTGCTTTAGATTTTTAACCCTTATGTAAAGTATGTTTAGGAAATGTTTCTTACAAACAATGTCAAGTGTGCTTAATGATCAGTAGAAAAATATTTATTGAACTTAATTAGAAATAAGGAAAGTCAGAACTTTGTAACCATTCTGGATTATTATGCAAGTGATGGTAGGGCTTTTCCTTTGGCAAGAATATAAAAGCAGGTTCAGTAAGGTTTCTCATATTTTATTGATTTATTGTCCTTGTGAACTTGTAACCATTTCATTAGCAAGTGCTTAACTTTTTGAGCTCCAAGTATTTATTTGCATTGTAAGTGACTGTGCTTGTTGGGTTCCTTGTCATAGTATCATGATCATCGTCATAATTGGTGTTACATCAACTAAGAAAATGAGTTCTAACTGCTGTTCTGTGTCGTGTACTTTTTCTGCTCGCATTTCTAGGCTAAATTAAGTGTTATAACTTTGTTTTTTTATTCACTTAGAACAAGAAGTAAGACTTATATGTAATACAGAGATACCACAATGATGGACTTTCATCCAGTTGCTTGTCATCTTTGTGATGTCCAGCATCAGTATTAATATTGTAATCATGAGGCCCATCCTTGTAAGAGTTAAGAATTTGAACTCAGCAATCTCATCAAACCACCTACTATGTATATGATCATTAGATCAAGATTCACCAAAATCATGGTCTGATAACATCATATTGCTATCATTCTCAGTGGCATTTATAGTGATAAGTAACTGAATGATCAAAAGAAATGGTAATAGGTAATCAAGTACTAATGAATGAGGTATCTTAGTGATGGATGGGAAGAGAATAAAAACAGTTGTACCATTAAAGAAAACCTGTGCTAGGAAGGTTCCAGATTTATTTAATTATCAGTTATAGACATGAAGGACTTAAACTAGAAACAAAATTTCACCCAATCAACTAAGAGAATATTAAGTGGTGAGCTTGGTAGTAGGCTGTGTTATCTTTGGACTCTGGATAGCACTGGCACTCTTAGACCAGGCAGTTTATATCATTCCTTATTCCTTAAACTTCCCAGAATGTTACTTCTTGCGTAAGTTTGGAATGATCACCACTTGCATTAACAAGTTGTCAAGAAACTTTTCTATTAACAATTTGTTATACATCATGCAGGTCCTCCTCCAGCCCCACCAGAAGAACCGGTCGAGCTTAGAAGGCCACCGCCTGCAGAACCAGCAAATAAGGATATGACTATAGATCGTCGACGAAGACCTTCTGGTCAGAAGAGGCCATCTAGATCGCCTGCTTCTAGAAGTCCGCTTCGAAACTCACGCTCCAGTACAAGAAGTCCTGGAGTGAGTAATGTCTTATTTCAGCAACTTTTTTAATTTGATCTCCGGATAAATATTTGTAATAGTTTGGATGTTGAGTGGAATTTCATATCCATGAAATTGTTTCCCTAAGCACTAAGCCTGTTTGTATGCTTTTTCAGCCACGACCTAATGGGCGGAATACCGCTGCTCCGGAGGATCCTGAGAGAGTAGAACGACGTAAACAACGAGTTGAGCGCAAATTGCATGAATTAGAAGAAATGGAAGAAAACAAAGAGAATGAAAGCCAGAATCACTTTGACATGATAGAATTTGCAGAAAAGTATTTCAATAATCATGAAAGATCTCCAGAAGGTAAGAATTCTCTGAATTGGTGTGATTTTTTCTAGTGTCTGGATATGATCATTTTTCTGAATTAGAATAATATAAATACTGTATCTTCCTTTGTAAGATTTTAATGTTAAATGAGTGTAATTTAGTGTGAAGTACCTATGGTAAACTATAATAGGTTCAAAAAGCAAGACAAATTAAACAAACAGAATGAGCGCCAGAACATTCAGCACCATCAGTTGGCCGCCTAGTAAACTATTCGAGCAGTGGTGGGAATTTTAAAATTTTGATGGACATTGTAAAGTTTCAATTGTAATTTTGTCCGGATTAAAAGAGGTTTCGGACCAGCAAATAGCGGAAAACTGATGGTCTACCTGCATTATACTGATTTCTTTAATAGTGTATCATTTACTGAACTATTTTGTGGACACAGGTACCATTATGTCAACATTGACCCGAAAACGTACAGCAGCGTCGGAGTATCTCCCCAAGTATGAACTCATCACATATTCTCGCTCCTCAATAATTCCCACTTCCCATGTTCATTTATATGATCCAGAGAATATCAACATAGCCTGCAGTATCTTTAGGGTTAGTCCATATCGGTTATGAAGCTTTATACATGTATTGAATTCACATTAAAAGTGAATTTTGAAATATTTTATGAAATTATGGTATGTCATAAATACAGTGTCATTCCTTATGCATATCTCGTGTATATTATTTTAAAAGTTAGAATCCATTTCTGGTACGCTTTGATACTTATTTTATTTTATGTGGTGTCTTTTGTAATAGGACTTGTGTAAATACTGTCGGGGTGAACTAAAACCTGAACAAGAAACGGTCACTCTTCAAAGTATCATTAGCCACGGTTTAGAGCGAGAGGAACTTAGAAATGAAATATATGTACAGTGTATTAGACAAGTTACCAATAATCCAAGTACAGAATCCTTGGAAAGATTATGGCTCCTGCTATGTTTGTGTGTTGTGGCCTTCCAACCAGGAAAACTACTCCATAAGGTTTGTACATGCTGAACAAATTTTACTGTTTTTTTTTTTTTTTCTGTTGAAGTACATATCATATACTGTACTACTATATATGTGTTGTTGAAAAATTTTGTCCTAGTACATTACAGGCATATGTGAAGGAATATTGTGATTCATATGTTCATATATTATCATGAAGTCTTCTTTGCAGTATTTTGTGAGCTTCCTGCAAAAGAACCTTGCCCTTGAAGGAAAGCTTCGACAGTATGTTCAATGGTGTCTAGAAAACTGTAAAAATACGAAGGTATCCAGCCGAAGGCTTCCACCATCTTCTGTTGAAATTGCTGCAATGAAGAAACTTGGAACTATAGTTTGCAGGTTAGTGAAAGTCAGAGAATCAGGTTGAATATATGTGTGGGTATGATGTTCCCTAGATTGGTTATGCTCTTTGTGTCCAAGGAAGGAGGAAATTTTACACTGTAATGTGTGAATTACATAGAATTAGAACCTTTTGTGTTTTTAGGGATAGACAATACATGTTCAGTTCTTAGGATATATATGATTATTGTACCTTAAGAAATACATCCATTATCCAAATATATTTTCTTCAGTTCTGATTTTATTAATGATTTGCACACAACTATATGTCATCTGCTAAAAAATGCATATTACTCCATCTGTCAGCGTGACATCAAAATATGAGTGTTCAAAAATATATAAAGCAAATAAAATTGCTTATTACAAACAAGATCCTGATGATTCTGAATCCACTTCCCACTAATCTACATGGTTAGTGTCCAACGACTATATTAGTTTAGGCAAAAATTAGTAGTATCCAAAATTAGGTAGCTGAAAGCTGTGTTTCAGAGTGTACTGTACTTTAGATTACTGTACCAAACTTCTCATGTACTTTAAGAAGTTGGCTTTGTACAGTAACATTTTATAGAATTTATAGTATTGTAAAGATCTTTTTAAATATATTTTTACTAGTAATTCTTGTCATTCAAGCCTAATTTAAATTGGCACAGCTATATAAAATCTTTTCTTGATGTTTTCACTCAGTTTGAGCAGTTCATATTTGGCTAAATGGATTCCTTTCACATATTCATACACACAGCCTCTGTTGTTAGTCTTTTTGTAGGACATTTTCTTAAAATCTTATTCAACTGCAACTGACGAACAAAGAACGTAATATGTACAATGACATGTTTTTACTTGCTTTATTTTGTGTAAAGATATTTATGTAAGAAAGAGAGTTGCTATTTTTGGGTATTTTTGGAGAAGGAACCTTTTGTGATTCTTTTCCTTTAAAGAAAGAAGGAATGCTCGATGACAATTACAGTAAAGCAAGATTCATTTGGGGGTTACCAAACACAGTCCAGGATCCAGATATTTTTCCTTAATTTTAAGAATTTATACATATTTTTTCTGGTCATGTGTATTAGGTGGTAGAAAGTGGGTAGATGCTATAGAATGGTAGGTTCTCAGACATCATGAGAACCACTTTTAGTCTTGCAGTTCAGGCCATTTGCTAAGAACACAGTACCTTTTTCACACTTCAGAGCAGATTTTTAAAATTTCTTCCCAGTGACCTTATTTTTTATTCTGTTGTTGCCTTTTTATGCATATTGAAGACAGTAATAAGACAATTATTCTCTATGTATCTGAGTGAGAAATAGTCATAGAAATAGTCATATACATTGCACATATTGTGTGTTTTTATATTATTATTACTAATTAATGAACAGCTATCTGTACCCTCTCTGCAAAATGTTCGTAGCCCAGTTTCAGTTATACAGTAGAATATTGTAACAGAAAAACTAGAGGTGTTTTTGCACATATTGTGTTTTTTATATTATTATTACTAATTAATGAACAGGTATTTGTACCCTCTCTACAAAATGTTCGTAGCCCAGTTTCAGTTATAAAGTAGAATAACCGAAAAACTAGAGGCGTTCTTGTGCCAGGGTATCAGTGAACTGTTTCATTTATATTTTCAGAATAATGATTTTCATTGAAGTTTTATACTGTAGATTAATAACTTTGTTTTATTTTTAATATAATAAGCAAGGTAATTTATTACTGAACAGTACTTCTGTTGTTAGTTAAAATTGGCAAAAGTCATCAAGGTAAATTTTCAGTAGGAAGTCTTATTGTCCATTAACAGCTTATTTAGAGATCAAATATGTCACACATTTTCTACTTCATACTGAAGTGCTACGTGTCCAGTTTCATTCTTTTATTATTTCAGTCCCGCCAATGGACACATTGTATATGGGTTTGTATTTTTTATGATTTAATCATGACCTTTGTTTTGTTTTTGTTGTACGAGCATCAGAACATCATTCTCACAGGTGCAGGCTTTTGAGGAGTGTCTTAAGTAAATTAGTTTTAAGTGCTGTTTATATTAGACTTAAGTGTACTAACACATTAAGGCTATACATATGCATTAAGACCAATAGTTTTAGCAAATATTTATGAAACAATAAAATAGTCCGCTCAAGTATGCACCTATATCAATTTGGAAATCATGGGGCCACTCATCTCTTTTGTATGTTGCTGTACATAAAGCCTTCAACAGGATTGGTGATTTAATATTATATAATGTGTTTCATGTGTAAAAGTTACACCCTAATAGTAAGTGCACATATTGCAGTACAAAATATTTGTTAGGAATCCAGCTGTCAATGTGTAAATGGCTTGAGATCATGTCGAATGGAAACTACATTTTTATGGTTCCTATTTTTGTGGTTAATAGCTGGTTTCTAGATTATGCTGACCATACCATAGTGTGGCTGTCTAACAGTCTGTGTTATTCTGAAGTCATACTGTTTCAAAAAGCCTTGAGAAGAAACTGAGTAGATTGCACTTGCACTGGAAAAGTATCTGATAAAAAATGGACACTTTTGAAGTATTGGATTTTGAGACTGGTTGACAAGTGTAAAAGACTGGCTTTTTGAGACTTATGATAAAAAACTATATTATATAATTTAAACTCATAATGCAACTTACAGTGCAGGTTTTGCGAAGAATGCCTTTGTTTGTAGGTAGTATGTATATCATTGTCTCTTGGATTTACATGGATTTGATGACATTTTTAGTCTTTGCATTATTTTTAGTGTATTCAGAGGATCCCCTTACTCATACCTTATTGTATTTTAGAATTATTGTAAGAAAATTGGTATTACTGGCATTTTAAGATTAATTTTTCTCAGGTTGTCCTTCTCATCAGTAGTTAGATCAACCAACCTCCCATGATATTCTTTCTTGTTTTGTAATGTAAGTCATGTTTCTGTGCTATACTTTTAGTGAATGTGCAATTATCCAACAGCATAAGAGTAATTTTTGGAGTATGTTTACCTTTTAAGTATTAATGTTTGATTTTGGTTTCCATTAATAGGCCATTTGTTATAGGAGACAAAACAGTAAAAGATAGATTCTGTGATGCTCAGGAATTCGTAGTATAAGTAGAATTTGAAAATGTCACCTATATTACTTGTTTGGATCTTTTATTTCGTAAGGGTATTGTTTCAGTTACTGTAACATGTAACAGAATGTTAATCAGATAAGTTGTGCAACACTGGAAAGTGGTGATGCTGTACTGTACGTTTTGGTTTTAGAAATAAGTCCTGTAGAAAGAGCTATTGAGTCTATCAACTATAATTATGCTAATTAATGATATTTTCATGGTGAACTGATTGGTTACACTGATTGGTAGCAGTGCTCAGTAATATTATGGTATGGAATTTGGTACTTTTGATACTTTAAGATATAATTTTCTAGTTGTAATATGTAATTTCTGTCATTTTTTTTATGATGTTAAAGCATCAGCATGGAAATATGAATGAGTTACTAAGTTTTTCATCTGCGTGGGAAAGAACATCGTGTTATTTTCAGTTTGGTGTCATTCTGTATTGGTATATGTTATTTACAGGTTTTTCTTTCTGGATGGCCGCACCAAGGCAATCGACGTGCATCCTCGTGATACAGCAGGGGATGCTATGCAGAAATTAGCGGACCGGCTGGGCCTCTCAGGGTTAGAGGGTTGGGCTATTTATGAATCTGGTGCAGATGGTGACAAACATGTGAAGAGTCACGAATATCTCTATGATGTTATTTCATCATGGGAAACGTAAGTGAATGATATGTCTTAATCATTGTAGATTTTATCATAGCTACCTTTGCATAAAGGGAAGCTTATCATGTCGCTTTCAAGGACTTTATAAAATCAGTGATATAAAACATCACTTTTGCATTTCACTTTCTGGTACAAACTCAAATTTTTTAAATGCACTTTTATTATATATACTGTATTAATGTTCCTCCATGATCTTCATTCAGCAAACAACAGAAATCTAGTAATGTTGGGAGCTATGGGACCATGAATAAGAGAGCTTCTCAGTCAGTCAGCGCTGGAGAAAACAGATTTGTATTTCGGAAGCGGCTGTTTAGGACGCCTCGGGAAATCCCTAGTGATCCTGTTCAAGTTAATCTCTTATATGCTCAGGCTGTGTATAGTGTAGTAAGGGTAAGTACATCTTTTATACTGTATTTAAATTTACCTTTTTGATATTCAATGACCCAAACGTTAGAATTTTTGTAGGTGTTTTAGTGTGAAGAAATGATGTTTATTTATAGACAAAACTGTTTTCATGAAAAATTGGTAGAGGACGGTAACATTTAACAGCAGTCAACTCCTTTTCTCAATTTCAGGCTGATGAGTATCCAATTAATGAGAAAGTTGCTCTTCAGTTAGCTGGTTTACAAGCTCAAGTAGCTCTTGGGGACCCTCAAGAAGGCAAAACAGAATTTTATGCAGACATCACATCTTATCTTCCAAGCCGTATTGCTCAAACTAGAAAGCAAGCAGAATGGGTAACTATGTGTCTCGTGTTATTGAAGTTGTATATAATTCATTTAGTGCAGTGTTATATATTTTTCCCTAAACTTTGGAGAAAAATTCGATTTTAAAAGTTGAATTATGAATAGTTTAATTAAGGTTGTAGTGAGTAGTATAATTAATGTATGCAGTTTGCTTGTTTTTTTGCTCTCTGCCTACAGTACTGGAATTTCTTTATGGTGCCCTTTCAGCCTCCCGGTGGACTGCTTTCTGTCATTTAGTCTTTTCATCTGCTCCCATACTCTCTTCCTACCAGTGTGTTGTTCTTCAAAATTTTCTAGCTTGATCTTCTGCCGTATTCAAAACCAATCTTTTGATCAAACCCTGAGTCTAGAAATTTGTCTCTGGTTTGGGTAAACTTCCTTCAGCTAATGATTACTGATAAACTTTTGTTATAATTACAGGTTCCTATTCTTTCACAAGCACATCGGCAGTATGGTACTGGGAAAACAGATATTGTAGCCAAAGTATGGTATCTGACGTGTGTCATGCAGTTCCCTCTTTATGGTACCACTATGTTTCAAGTGTCTTATCGGGGTTATTGGTCATATGGTAATACTTTGATACTAGGTGTCAACTGCGATGGTATTGCCATGATCAAACCAGATGATAAATTTATCTTATATGAATATAGATATTGTGACATAGAATCCATCTTTTTAGATCCTAGGTATGTTATGATCACCCATTTTTCGTTGAATTTTTATGGCAGTGCATATTGTTTTGGAAATAGTGTTGATTAATAAGCTCCTGAAATCTGTTAGGTGTAGTTTTATGTGAACGTCAGTCTTATGGAACTTTTTTCTTTATTTCAGTGATAACTTTATTACCATAAACCTCCTGCGAACACTGCCAGATGCGCATAAATGTTTTGTATTTGAAACCAAAGAAAAAGAAGAAATAGGATTTTTGATAGCCAGTTATTCACCACTGCTTGCATCTTGGATTAAAGACATGGACTCCAATAAAAAGGTTTGAGTTACTGACTACATGTTTTAAAGGTTAAGGACAATGTGCTTAATCCTTTGAGATTCCTGGAGTTTGTAAACTCCTCTATTATAGCCAAAATCCCCGACTCTATTGCTCTGTTGCAGCTGGATTTAGCTACACAGTTATTCAATTAACTACGGAGAACTGCAGAGAATTTATGAACACGAGTCAACCAATCTGAGTCTGCTACAGTGGAATGATATGTTTGGAAATTGTACACAGCTGAGATGTCGACTGTGTTAATGTCAAGGGTTTATAAAGAAAAAATTAAGTGGTGTGCTTATTCTTTGAACCACTTGGCTGAATTCTTGCTTGGAACTTGAAAAGTTGAGATAACCTCTGAGATCTTGCCATTTATTTTCATTTATCCTAGTAATGTAGTTTAATCCCCCAGCCACATTTGCTCATTTATTGCCTCTGTATACCATAATACTGTTCTAGCATCACTAATAACACAGTTCTGTATTGTTTTTATTTTTCATTTTGAATATTAATCAGCCAAATGTTTTTTTATTTATACTTAACAAAAATTGTTTCCAATATTCCCCAGGTGAAGCAAATAACAGGCGAAGATAGAGTGAGACTGTACTATAACTTGGTGCATACACGTCGACAGT
The DNA here is from genome assembly GCF_040412425.1 of Macrobrachium rosenbergii. Lineage (NCBI taxonomy): Eukaryota > Metazoa > Arthropoda > Malacostraca > Decapoda > Palaemonidae > Macrobrachium > Macrobrachium rosenbergii. The sequence goes on from NC_089754.1 coordinate 54,272,421, forward strand.
TGATTGATGCCAATATTCTCAGGAAACCTCAGGATCAGGGTAGCAACTTCTTTGTTAGCACATTGAGAAGGTAATTTTTCTTTGTTAGCACATTGAGAAGGTAATTTTTCAGTTCCTCATGTGGAGAAGATTGTTTATTGTATTCCCTCAATTAATCCAAAGTCTGCTAGTGTTCTTGCCTTTGGCAGAAAGGAATTTATGTATACAGGGATTTTCGACTTACGACGGCATTTGATCTTATCGACCAACCACATAAGTACATGTATTCTGTACCTACCGTATATTATCCATCATATATCCTAAATGACTAGCCTACATTACATTTTATATTATCCAAAAAATGTGCATGTATATTACCTATTTTTACGTTTAGCATATGAAATCTTATCATGCTTGAACTCCTTGATTAATACTTACTTTTATTACTGTATTTAACAGGCATTCAAACCATCTGTCTGGTCTGTTTACATTTTCTTATCCGCCATTTGCATTGCCAATCGGCTACAGTAAGATTATTTACTTTTGTTTATTTATAGGTTTGAATTAAATACATGTTTGTGGCGTATAAGACGCACTTTTTAACAAAAAAATGGCCTAAAAAATCCCCCCTGCGTCCTATGTACATAATGTAGGCTCAAAATTTAAGAATTTTGAAATTATACATTCACGTAGATGTTGTAGCTTAGCGTAAAATTGGTGTTATCCTAATAACCTATTAAAAAACAAAGTTCATTATAATTATTTATCATTATCACACTTACCATCACATAATTACTACTGCTAGTATTATAATCAATATCTACGTTGTTATTATCGATATTTTCATTAAAATTGTAGTCTACAGCGGATGATTCCACATTTATAGATATAAACAGTGTGCTGCCACCTATTGGTGATTATCTCGAGAGCTTTACGGATAACAGGCTTCGTTCAGTTGGTAGTTGGCAATTCCTGCTAACATTCTCTTTACGATAACAACATGCCGATCAATTGGTGGTTGACAATTCCTGCTACCATTCTCTTTAGGCATAATAACAAGGCCGTTAAGTTGATGCCAGTTTTCGTGCTAGCATTCTCTTTTAAGAATAATAACATGGCTTTGTTCAGTTGCTCAAGAGACTAGAGCTGTTAATAGGAAACACTTTTATTTATTGAATTTTACCCCTTGATTGCATACTTTTATAATATATAATGGATATATATAACATATATTACAAGAAGGTAACATCTTTATTAATGTTTTTTGTTGATTCTGGCGGTAAGAAACAATGTTTACAAATGAATATGTTCTTGATCTATTGGTAAACCTATGAGGTAGCTTTCAGCAGCAACGAAACATTCGATCGTAGTAAATGGCTGATTGTATAATACATATTTTGATAAATATAAATATGGTAAATAACTTCTTTATTAATGTTTTTGTTGATTCTGTTGGTAAGAAACAATATGCATATGATAACCTAATACTACAGTTTTTACTTACCAAAATCAGCATGAGCATAGGCTAGGAAACCTTATTTTTTTCCCTCAGTGTCCTGCTGAAATTGGGGTGCGTCCTATGCAGACATGCGTATTATAAGCCATCAAATACGGTAATTTGTTATTACATTTGATTTATTTGCAAAAAATAGAAATACAAAATACATTACAAAAATATGATTCTTTTACCATTTTGCGACACAAACACACTATGTTGCCAAAAGCTGAGCATCTCTTGGATATGAGCGCTGCGGTAGCGGGAAAAAAGTATCGTCTGTGGCGCTCGTATATTTTAGCAAAATATAAAATTAAATATTATATATATATTATATTAAAGTCGGTCAGAAGTCGCATAGATGACTACCTGTACTATATATGTTTCGTTTCTTGATTACATAGAATAACAGCAGGAAGTTCTTTTAGTTTAAAATAACAAGATTATTTTTTGTTTTTTTGAGATTAAGTAAAAATCATACATAGCAGCAAATTGTTCTAGATATGTTAACCAGAACATTTAATTTTTGCTAACATATTCTTGAATTTTCTTCCAGTAACCTGATTTTATAAATCTTTTGTCTTATTTGTCGAACAGCAGCGTTTCAATGCTTTTACTTTGATAGAGAATATGTATAAGTTAGAAAGAACTCTCCTCATGACGTGGCCCTTAGCAACCTTTGAATTGGTAGGGGTGTGAAGAGAAGAAGGGGGGGGGGAGAAATAAAAATTATGAAGAAGCAAGGTCATTTGTACTGGAATCTTTCTGTGGCAACAGGATAGACAACATACAGTTGTCCAGTGATGAATTTTAATCTCAGTTTATTTCTCCTCTTGAGCCCAGAATTTTACAAATTGTCACAGCTTCCAGTTCAAGAATAACTGATATCTTAACTAGGAACCATACAAGAAGTGCAAGTCCAGTAATCATTTGGCAGAAAAGAATCCTTCAAAACCTTAGCAGTAACAACTAACTTGGCCCTTGTGAGACCCCTGTACTGTATACTATTCTGAAAAGAGTAGAATTTTACAGAATAAAATCATTGTATTGAATATGATGCAAACATTTATCATTACATAGCATTCTATGTAATTTACTAATTATATTTGGAAATGAAATATAACTACTGGAGAGCATTCAAATTTTAAATTAGGTATGGTAATTGTGAATAAGATACAATATTCTGTACAATCTGGCTCAAGAACATTCTGAAGAGACATGCATTATTACTAAAGGTATTAAAGAAAACCTCATCCCCTTTATGTTGTAAATATTGGACAAATTCATCCTTTTCACATTTAAACATTCATACATGCAATTTTTCCTTACAATATAGTTGTCAGTATATTAAAAGGTGCAAAAGCCAACCGATTTTGCATTCAATACTACCAACAAGACATAACTACATATACAGTATCCACAGCATCAGTAAAAATCAGCACTGTTTGGTAATCATCATTATAAGTCAGCTGTAGATTACTGACTCAGATATCGAGACACTCACAGAGGTCAGCCAAAGAACTGTATATGTTCTTAATGAGAGGTGAAAATTGTAGACAGGTATACATAAAGAAGGTGGATGAATAGTAAAAGGCTTAAGCATTGTAACTGGAGTCAAGGGGATGCTGTAAAGAACTGTTGTACCACCCACAATGTGAATTATAGCACTCAGTGTGTACTAAATGGTACCCTTTGTGGATAGTTGATGTGATTATTGGTTAGGTGTAAAGAAGCAAGAACAGAAGCAGTTATTAATAAAGTATGTATAAATTCTGGTTGAATGAAGGTGAGACAAGACAAAATTAATTAGGCATACTGGTGGAAGATGAATTGGCAGATGTGATAAAGGTGGAATAAAGAAAGGAAAGAAAATCTAATTAAAATGACCTTAGGAAAGAAGGTAGTGCATGTTTTCTATGTAAAATCACCACATACTTGGAGGTGGGACCAATCTATTAATTTTAGGAAATGTTCTTTACTTACAGACTAAACAAACAGAAGTTAGAAAAGCTTAGACAAGATTATGGCGGTGAAAATTCTGAAACGTATAAGGGCTTCCATCCCATGTACTGGGCGTTTTCAAAAGCTCCTCTAGTTCAGACCCTCAGTAAGATAGCGTCACCAGAAGTCGAGCAACAAGCATTACAAATATCTCTTGTCATTCTTACATATGCTGGTCTTAGTCAGAATGGTGAGTGTAATTCACTGCTTAGCTAAGTATAGATTTTACTGTTTTTGTGAATAAGTAGCACTGTAATATATATTCCACTATGTACATAAATCAGATTGTGACTTTATTGTGAGCAAATAGAGGCACAAAAAAATAGCCTAAGTCTCCTTAAAGCTGTGCTGAAGGATTTTGTAAAGTAATTTTTACTCTTTCAGTTATGTGCATACCTTTATCTTTTAAACAGCTGAAACAGCTGCTACGAGTGATGACCAACAGCTGACTATGGTTCAAGGTATAGTAGACCAGTGCATGAAGCGAGATCTGCTGTTGAATGAGACCTACTTGCAACTTATAAAGCAAACGACAGATCATCCAGGTAATTCACATGTGAATAGTTTTACAAGACATCACTTTGTTATGTTAAAGTGGTGGCTTATATGTCATAGTCATGTGAAACTAGCAAGTAATTTGTTTGATGTATATAGTAAGCATCACTTTGTTTTTCTACCTAGATCCAAATTCGAGGGTAAATCTACGACACTGGGCATTGCTGACCTTGTTTTGCTCTGTAATCCCTCCTACGGACAAGGGTATTAGAAAATATCTTAGGGCACATCTCCAGCGCTGTTCTGCAGATTACGTTTCAGAAGAGGGCAAATATTCTAGATATGCTGAAAAGGTAATGGCATCAGTTGTGTTCCTGAGTTATCGTGACATATGTTTGATTAATGTTATTAGAATAATATAAAATTTTTTTACTTTTCTCTCTTTGAATATACAGTGCTTGGTTAAAGCCCTCAACAACAGAAGAAGGCAGTGGGCCCCTTCCAAGCAAGAAATCTTATGTACAATAAATCGACGCCCCATCTATGCGAGATTCCACTTCATGGATGGTCAATTCCATTCACTGGAATTTGATGCTTCAGCCACAGCACATGATGTAGTTGAACTAATCAGACACAAAATCGGCCTAAAGAACACAGCAAAAGGTAATTGTTAAGCTTTGAATCCAGAGCTTTTAATGAAATTCTGATTAGTTTACAGTCTTAATTTTGCATGTACAGTACTTTGTTTTACAAAACTTTAGTTTAGAATTAAAAAAAAATATAGAAACAGTATTAGAAAGTTTTATCATTTAGAAAGAAGGAACAACACTGATGGTTGGGTGCAAATATTAGATACAAAGAGGATAGGAGAGTGCGCACATTTATTGCCTTTAGCACAAAGTACACATTCTACAAGTACAATACTTATACTGTCATGGGCATTTATAACCTGTATGCCAGTGTAATCCAGTGTTGATTTGCTTTTATTTGCTCAGAACTTTATATTTTTGTTTCTAAAAACTGCTTAGTTGTTCTAGGGTGACAGTTGACCTCTTGGTGTGCACATGAAATTTTCTGAGCATCTTTGATTTAATTCACAGCCAATATCATTAAAGTAATTGTCTAGCATTTGAGGAAGCCAGCAGGCTCCAGTACCTACCTTTTTTGTGTAACAGTGGATAATACACTGAGCATACAGATACATGTGAGTTCTTGAAATGCAGTATAACCTCACCATTTATCATCTCTGACTTGCATTATGAAAGAAACTTCCATATAAGTTAGCAGTCCTACAGAAGAGGCAGAAGAAGTTACACTTCTAAGTACAATTTTAGAATTTAGTTGACCATTTTTAGCATGGATGAATGTGGAAACAGGAGTATCTTTGTTGAATATTAAATTTCTTTTTGAAATTTTAGATTTGCTTTATTTATTTTGGATTGTTTGGGGTTAATAGAGTGAATTATAAATTCCCAAATACAACTCTCACTAAGCCTTTCAAGTTACTGGTATCTTTTGAAGAAGTTCAGGAGGACATTTGCCTTTGAAACAGAAGAGCCTATTACTGTGAATGATTAAATATGTGAGTGACTCTGGCTGGTGATTAACATTCATTTTGAAATCAACTCCAGGATATGCCATCTATGAAATGTTGGGCACGACAGAGAGATGTATATTGGCAGAGGAGGTTTTAGCTGATGTAATGTCTCGGTGGGAACGATACAGACAGTCCACCACTGCCAACCAGCAACACCACCAGCATCATCATCACCATATTTTCCTTTTCAAGGTATTCAGATTTCTTTTTGAAATATAATTTAGTATAGATTTGTATAACAATCCTCATAGCATTTGTGTAATAGCACCATGTTTTTACAGATGTGAAATTTCTATGTAGTTCCATGAGTCTAAAGACTATATCCAGTAAGGAATGGTTATTTGATATGGCTTATTTCCTTTTATTTATTTTGAGCTAACACAGGCACAGCACATATATTCCCTACTACTGTACATGACGTGAAATTGTTGAGTTTTGAATTTTTCTAAATGGAATGCCGGATTGTAAAATTACACCAAACCATTTACCAATATTGTATTACGTATAACAGAGTTTTAGGGATGTGCTAATGTCTTACTTTTCATTTTTCAGAAACATTTGTTATTAGAATCATGGATGGATCTAAGTGATAATGTCGAAAAGGAACTCCTGTACTTCCAAGTACTGTATACTTTACGCGCTGATAAGTTCCCTGTTACTCAGATGGAAGCTGTAAGTAAACTGGAATGTCATTACAAAATAGACACTTATGAAGACTGTGTAGACTACCAGAATTATATGAATGAAATTTAGACTAAAGTTACTGTAAGTTCATGAAAATCTTAGCAATGTACTTTATTTTTTATAAGGTAATTTTAAATTCCAGGTTATGTTATGTGCTCTGAGAGCACAAATAGAATTGGGTAACTTCACTGGGACAGGAATGGATTATGGCGAAGTTATAGCGCACACATTGTCACCAAGATTGCTAACAAATGTAACGCATGACGCTGTTGCAATGCATCATCAGTCTCTTTTCAACATGGACCCTCAGGAAGCCAAGCAGGCTTTTCTTAATCTCATCAAGTCTTGGCCTCTTCACAGGGCTACTATATTTGATGTCACGGTAAGTCTTTCCTTCATTGAATGGTATTCTTATCATGATAAACCATTGACAAGATTCTTCAATTCATCCCTCTTTTTCACTGTTAAAAGTTATTGTACACTGATTGGTTTAGATTACTATTTAAAGTATACTCTAAAAATGCTATCAAATGATACAACTAATGTTTGAACTATGTAAGGCATTGAAAACCATTCCATTTCTCATATATCTCGCAGTGGCAGCTATTAATTACTTTCTTATTTTACAGCAATCCTTTACATCTAACTGGCCGAAGGTATTATGGTTGGCTATTGATGAGAATGGTGTGCATCTCCTTGAGCATCGATCTCGAAATGTTCTCTGTACATATGAGTATGATTACATTTTGAACTATTCAGCCTCCATAACTGCGCTTATGATCATCACAGGATCTACAAGAAAACAAAGCAAAATCATTCTGAACACTACCCAGGTGAGTACACTGAATTTTATTTTTTTTCTTTACCAACACTGAATCATTAACCACCTGTCAACCAGGAAGAGTTGAGAGACCAAACACTACCTTCTGACACCTCCAAGGTAGAATCTGTTATGTTGATCGATATATTTACAACTCATAATGTTTAAAATATACTGCCCATCTGATGATGGAATTAGCCTTGATTATGCAGTTAAAAGTATTTGCAACCATTATTGTCCAGATCAACAAGACTAATTATGTAACACAGATTGGTCCTTTTCTGTTTAAAAAAAATGGTAAGATACTATGAAAATTATGATCTTTATAAAAGCAGTGCAACAGCAAATAGATTTTATACTCCATAATTTTGAAAAGTACCTTTATTTTTTCTTGTTACTTTCAGGCTTTCATGATTGCTACATTAATAAAAGACTACACTGAAGTACTAAGGGAAACTATGAATGCTAACACGGATGGCCAGACTTCATCTGGATTAATGGCACCTCCTGGGTGGGAGGATGGAGCACCTCAGCAGCCAAGACGGTCACGCCCTCCAAGCATCATGGCTCGTCCTGCTCCTACTTTACAAGAAGAAGTCATTACTCAGTGATTAGGTTGTTAATTATTAGATTCTTCTTAATGTGAGCCTGACTGCACAGTGATTTTTATATTTTCATGATGCTTGTTAATAGTTGAATTTAACCTTATTCATAGTCCTAACCTAAAGTCTGTTTCTTACTACAACTTGACTGTCACTTTGTGAGGAGTTAGTTTTCTGTTTAATAAACATTTTGCCAAAATGTAAGGAAGAGAATATTCCTGTGAAGTACTTGTATAGTACATGGGCAGGGGAAAAGAGTGCCCAATAATGAAGAATATTTTTGCATTTGAAGCTTTTGTGAGAAAAGAGCCAGTGCTCAACAGTTTACATGTTGAAGAAATCAGATTTTACCATAATCAAATGCATTTAATGCTGCTACAAGTAACATGAGCAAAAGTGTTATGGTCATTGCTCCATTTTTCATACCAGCTTTCAAATTCAGGTATGACGCTTCTTATTTATAGTAGTTTTTCTATAATGATGGTCATACCACACACATTTTTTAAAAATAGGACTGTGAGGTCATAAAGAATATTAAAATTCAGTATTAAAAAGTTTCTCACTTGAATGTAAATAATATAGTATGATCCTTGAGCTGGCCAAGGAATGTGCCAGATTTTCCTCTTCCATGCACAAACTTGCTCAAGAGCTTGCAAAGGCAGACAGTTGTTCAATAATCACTTGTGTGTGCTGAAACTCAAGTTGCACACTTCATGTGTTGTGCCAATAAAAAGCTCTTTTATTTTTAGCAAGAGGCTTTAAGAATGGATGGTATTGTGAGTGATATATATATAATGGTAGCAACATATATACTTGAGTAATTTTTTTCATATTCACTAAGCAGTTGTTGCATGCTCCATTTGTACAAATGATTTTCTTTTATTTAAATTTTGTATATATAGTTTTATATTTACTATAGAGAATTACAAAAAAACAAGAAGATTAATTGCCTTGAGGAGTATTTGACTTCTAAATTGCCTTGGAAAGTTAGGATTATTAAATATGGAAATATAATGACTGATTTCCTGTTATTATTTTGTGGTAATGAAATCATGTATATCCAGATGCTTTCGTTTTCTTTTCTGTAATGTCGTTGTACAAAAATGTTTTTAAAACTGTGAAGTACAGCTTATGATGTATAATCTGCTGATTTTGGAGAAGTTTTACCAGTTTGTGGCATAAAAAAACTCAGCTGGTTATGATAACAATACTGAAATTGGTTAGTTATTTTTATAAAAAAATTATATGTCTTGATTTTCATGCATATTTCATAAAAACCATGGAATAAAGTTATAACTCTTCATAATGTCAGTACCATATTTATCTTCTTACCATGTACAGCTAATAAATTGAGTATGTTTGTTTATCTTAGACCTCCAAATTAGAAAATGTTTACTTTTTCATGGAATAAGAAATATGGTGGGGATGTAAGGAGTTTTCAAAGAAAACCAATGAACGGATATCTTACAAGATTGTAAAGATGGTTTTACACAGAAAAACTAAGTTGAAGAACTTCATGCAAGTGTAAAGATATAGGAAACAAAAAATCCCTGTCTGATTTGGATATTCAGTATTTCATGGCCAGGGCCTTCAATTAGTCTGAATTGTGTAAAGACAGCACAAGCTTACAGTTTCAGCTATATGTTAATGTACATTTCTGGTGCTATAGATCTGTTGACATTTAATTTTGAGTAGGGATTGATTTCTGTATTCCCTTTGGTTTTAATCAGCTCCTTAGTTATGCAGGAACATCAAATATATGCACTAATATCATAACATTTTGGGGATTTGATAGTACAGTAAGTATAAGTTACATATCACAATGTGAGAGCCCATTTACATTAAAACATAAATGTTGCTGATATCCTTGTGTAACTGTGGTACTGGTGCATGAACGTGATCCTGTACTAAAAGTGACCAATGATTCTTTATCCTAATAATGCCTATTCTGTGAAGTAGAGCAAATTGGGCATAAATCAACATTTTTCTTTTCTGCTACGTGAACCATATTCCTATGCACCATTAAGCTGTTTAATGCTAGTCGTTACCTTATAAAATTATTTTATGTGAGAGCAATATGTATTTTAGTTACTGTGAGAGCTCTGTATGTTCTGGATGGAGCAGACTTATTTCTTTTAATTACTGGTTTGAAAGCTTGACATTTTATTCATTGTTGAAAGACAAGATGCAGATATCAAAGTTTTTACAGTCTATCCCAAGGTCATTATAATGTACATAGTGTAATGAGATATATCACAATAACAGAAATGATCTCCAAATAAATATCTTTGATGGCACATACCCATGAACTGTTAATGGAAAAGTGACTAAAATGTTTATCAAGCATTGTCTAATCACAAACTGATACATTTAAATACTGTAGGAAATTTTGTTGAAATTAAATGAAATATTCATTGCTTTAAGCTACTCATAAGATAAACTAGTACAGTATAAAGGTTTTATTTATTATTTGAACTCTTTTAAAACTTTAGTCATGAATCAGATTTGAATTGCTGTAAAACTTCAAGCAATAGCTTAGATCATTTGTTTAGACATGCTTTGCTTTCATTATTTATATGAAAAAGTATTTTTATGAATTTTGTTTATTTTGCAGTTCTAACAAATATGTGCAATAGTTTCTTCATCTCCTTTTGTACTTACATTTTTACCAAAGAATCTCTCTTAAGAATGATACTTATGTATTGTGTGAATATTTGATATTAGGGTTATTGACCGGAGATGAACTTGTATTACGAAAAGGCTCTGTACCTCTGGCTCCCAAAGTAGCAAGGCTGAATGTGATGGTTGGTTGTTAGGAGGCACGATGAGCCACATGGAAACACTAGGGACTCCTGTATATATAGACGAGAGCTCTTGGTGCAGACCCTTACAAAACTCACACAGTAACATCACAGTTTATGGTGAGTAGCTGTATTCGACGATACAGTATTGGACAGTAAGTTTTAAAGTTTAAATTTAACTGTAAAGTAACACTAGAGTGTAAATGTGGGTTTTAACTACCTTGTTAAATGCAGTTTATTTTTTACTGCTGTCCTTAAGTGTTTCATCAGTTACCATTTGCAAAGTGATCTGTAAAAATTGTTCTCATCCTGCTGTTCGTTTTCTTTTTTTGAAGCTTTTATTCATCACATTTTTAATCTTAGTTTTTGACAAGTGCTTGTTAACCCATTAGTAACTGTCTTTTATCTAGAGTTTTATGTACAGTGTTAATGTGCTTAGTCCCTTTCTTATCTCACATATAGTATCATTTGGACTATGTACAGGTGTTCTTACATTCTTACATCCCTTTTGTAAATCCCGCTTATGCTTTACCTTATAAAAGACATTATTTTTCATTTTGAAGTTTGATATCCTTTTTGGGGTACAGATAAATATTGGAGAGATGGACCTGTTCTTGTTTGATCAAGTGACCAGTGTTGCTAACAATCCTGTGAAACTCTTGATAAGCTTTTGTAAATCTCGTCAGTGATATGTCAGATGTTATTTCTACACAAATATATAATAACAATTGTATCAGGGTTTTAATTTTATGCAACTTATCTACATCCTCTATTCAAATGCTGGAGAACATGTTTTGGTTGGTACTATAGTGTAGGTTTGAATGACTAATAGTTTTACTATGATTTAATTTGCATTGTGTAGTTTAGTAGTTATAGAAAAAACTTATAAATGCAAATCCTTTATCATGTTTTCAACAAGCTGGGGTAACACCATTTGTACATAAGGTCATTATGTAATTAATAATTTCCAAAGGCCAGACTCTCAAGCTCCTGAAGAGAGAGCTTTCTGTACAAGTTTTGACAAGTTCATGGTAGAAGGGCTTTGTATACAGTATGCCTTACATAATTTACTAGAAGCATTACTTAAAAGTTGTTTGCAACTGAAATTACTAACAACCTTAGTGCAAATGGCAGGTAAGCCAAATATAAAGTATATCAGAGTGAAAAAAAAAACTACTCAGTAGGGAATTCACAAGTGATTGACATGAGCAACTTATTATTGTGCAAGATTGCCAAACCCGTTGGTTATCTATTGCTTCTGCAGTGCAAAGGCTGTGACTAATGGTGAAGCTGAAAATGCATTTAGTTTCACAAAATCATCTGAAAGATGCTCCACTTCAGAAATTCTACATGCCATGCATAGTTATGAATACAATCATGCCTGCTTGCTTTTAAGTCCGTGTTAAGTGAGGCTTAAAGAATGAACAAGGTTTCTGAATCAAAGAACTGTGACCCGAGATAATTTCAGGATGGTTTGACACTTATGATTGAAAAACTAGGAAAGAGAGTGATATGCTACTTCCTTCCAACCAGTATCGTATAGATACCTTCGCCTGTAACTTGAAAGAGTATCTAGTTCCCGAAATGTCTTGGTCACAAAACTCTGGAACTGTTGTCAGAACTACCCAAGTATCTATCGATGGAGCAAGAGCTAAAACTCCTGGAACTTAGCTACAGGCTCCCAGACAATGGACAACTGCTGACTCTGTCAAATACCCTCCATGTAGCAAAAGACTTGCCCCTTTTATTGAATCTTGTGAGGATCGGTGCAGAAAATATTACAAAAATTGAACGCCAGTGGTCACATATAACGCTGTTAAAATGGCGTGAAACAAAGGACAGTGTATAGTTTTGGCCGAGATTAGAGGTTACAAGGATGCTCCAAACTTAAGAATCTTAAATTTGCCACACTGATGCAGAAATCGCGAGTTCAGTCAAATGAATCTCATTAAGAACAAGCTGAGAAATAAAACGAAAACAAACACCACTGATGCATTACGTTACATACGACATGGCCTAAAAAGAATGTCAGAAAGTCGTGTATCATAATTTCCCAAATGGTGTACTGGTTCTTGCAACCTCAAGTCAAAAGTATCGACCTTCAAGCAAAAGTTCAACAGACCAGCTTTCAACATCATATGCTGACTAAAAAGACGATGAACTGCTATACATCATCTTACGTGATATGAAGAAAAAACACAATATATACATATATTAAAATCAAGTACATAGTTTCTGTATACATACTTTATAATGATTAAATACGGATGCACAGAAGAATTAGCCGCTAATGTAGCCCTTCACGATCGAGCTTAGCTTTTTCTAGCTACTTTCAGCGCTAGTTTTAGCCGACTTTCGTGAGACCCTTGGAAGGGGTCCGGTCACTCACCGGACACACCGGTTCACTGTCATTGTCTCCCGAGCGTCCAAAGAGGAAGGTAGTCAGTGCTGCCTAGTCCCCCAACCTAAACCCTTCACCCCCAGAGGTTTGAATCGTGATAATGTCGTTGTTTTGTTTTACTTTAGCAGAATTAATTTTTTATTAGAAATTCCTTATTTTACATTTAGTTTGGTCAATAAAAGAGGTAGACAACAAGGCGGTTTTGTTAACAACGGTGTAAAGGTTGGTAATCGAACTAAGAATGGCTGTCGTGTAGGATAAATGAAGAACGGTTATACAGCCACAGATTCGGTTTCATAAATTGCTTGGATTTTCGTTTTCTGCCCAAAATAATGAACAAATGTGATTGTCAATTCGTCTTACAAAACTTCTAGTATAGCCTACGGTGACATTTGCTTTTGTTCCCTATGTGGTATTTATCTTTAAACCACTATTGAACTTTGGACTGAAAATGGCATATGCTTATGTTTTTAATATGTGTTTTGAGCTTTCAGACGTTCATTTCGTTAGCAAATGAGTACTTTTAGATAGTAGCCCCACCTTTATATTCTACAATTAGGGGGACCAGTGTGAAAGCCGGTTTTTTTGGGTGAGGGAAACACAACACGAGTAAACTACAAGATTTTTAATGCCATTGATATTCTAATTCAGATTAAGTTAAGTTCATGGAATGTTTTCAAGCTAGATTATGCACCGGGAACCCAAGGTAAGGTAAGTTTAGGCTACTAGGTGTAGTAGGTTCGGTCATATGGCGATAAAACGAATGTCAGGAATGTTCAAAGCACGCATTGAAATATAATAGAAAAATTACATTTTCAGTCCACAATGCAATAATGGCACGAAGTGAAATTTTACCGCAGTAAATAACAGAAGGAATGGGGTAAGTTAATTGCAGTTAGGAATTAATTGAAATTAAAACAGGTTTATAGTCATAATTAACCTCTCCGGTTTAACTGTTTGCATTGGAATCTTGATACTTTCTGCTCTCTGATATATAGTAGTAGCACGATTTTTGATGCTCGTGAATATTTCAAATATTTTCGACACTTGTCATGATGCCAAAGAATATTTAAAATACTTGTTTTGCTGTACATTTTTATGTTACTCATTAGTGACAAAGTATATTTGTTGTAGTCAGTATGTGTTTTATTTATTTAATTTCAACACTACACACACTCATAGTTTATAATATACTTAATGTACTAAGGTGTTTTAGGGGGAAGGGGCGTGATTTTCGTGGTTTAAGGTAAGCTATAGGGATTTAATTAATTTCAGAATATTTTCAAGGTAATCTCATCTGGTAGCAGTGGGAATTTTATAAAGTCATTATAGAATTGGCAGCAATATCAAGCAGGTAATACTGTGTAGATATCTCGTGTTCCAGGACTCCATGGTCCTCGTTGTGTGTAACGAAGGAAATTTAAATCATGGTAAGAATCTGTATCTTAATCTTCTTCGTTTTAACGTGCTTTTATACCCATTTTTATTTAGGGTAAGCACGGTGCCTACTTTGAAGGACTTTGATTTGGCGGTGGGGTAGGCCGTAACCTCGACCGGCTTTTATCTTAATAACCTGATTATTTAAGTAATACTATTTTAGTTGCTGAAATAGGTGAGGTCAAAGTAAGATCGTTGATATTTACAACTTTGAGTGTAGGTTACCACCAAGGCTATAGGTTATTCTATTGGTATCCCTGCCGTAGTTTTGATTTAATTTCAATATATAGGCAGTGTTAACAGGTTGGTCATGACAAAATAGGTAGACAGGTCGTATTTTGTCAAAGAAATTAGAGTAGCATTTTGGGTTTAATGAATGGTGATATATCTCCTGGCCTCTCGGGTATAGTTCGTCCAAAGGTAACACCAGTATCCTTCCCTCAGGCTACCATTTTTGCCTCCACCGTAAAAACATTAATTGTGAGTGTGTATACAGATCTTTAGCCAAGTCATTCCAGCCAGGTATGTCAAAAGCGTTGCCTTGATGAAATCTAAAGGTATACCTGCCGGAGGGAAGCATAGCAGCTATTATATTCGAATATAATTCTTTAAGATCTCTCCAGTGGTGGTCATTTCTACATTTTGGGTTAGTGCAAAGTAAGTCATCTGCTGGTTTGACTACTGACTGCAACTTATTTTTGTGGTCACCCTAAAGGATCTTATTTTCTGTTGGTTTTTAAAGTCCCGGTTAACAGCAGCAGGTAGGCGACCAGTTAGGGGGTTCACAGGAGGGAGGGATGGGGTATTGAATGGCACCTGTAAGGGGTTGTGATCATAGCTTGTTGCGAGATCGTAGTGGATGTTGCAGGACACAGTTGATTTATGGAGGTGCAGAGACATGATGCAGTGGTCCAGCTAAGAGGTTGTAATTGTGTCTGTTCTATTTGATATATAGGTATAGGAAGAGGGAGGAGGACCATTACATCACAGGGTCCTTACTTAGCTGGGGCAGCTTTGCCCTCCTAAAACTCCCAGCTTAATTGTGGGTGCTGGCTCTATACCTATTGGTGGGTGGGGGAATGGGGTTTTGCTTACCCTTCACCCCCATGTAACCTAACCTAGGGCTAAAATAGATGATCAGGTTGCGACCTAACCTAATGTAGGGCACTAGTTCCTCACCTGGCATACCACTAGGTTACCAGGTCCTTACAGACCTAGTTTGTAAGCTCGTCTGCAGCATTGCTTCAGTCCTTAGCTGCACTCACTTTTTAACTATTAATTTAATCTCTGTTCCTACATCTTTCCAACTACTCCAACTCCCTCTTTCCAGTCTTAAATGCTGAATGGCTGCAAGTACCCCAGTGCTTAGCTCATAGCCAGATTTTCATAAGTTATCAAATATAACAGGAAGAACATTTATTCTTTATTACTGTATGAAAGAAAAGACATAATTTTTTCACCCTTAGACCATACCTAAATTGTGCAATTAATCTGTAGGCCGAATTGAAAGTAGGTAAAATTTTTATATCAACTTGGAGATGAAGTAAGGTAGCTAAATGTCTTTATAATTTTCAGTAACTATTACAGGTGTGATGACAGTTATGGCTGTTACCCCCTTTAAAGAAAATTAAATGATACTGTGAAACATTGCGCCAACAAACCATACATGCAGCTTAAACTGAACTGAGAAGGAAATACAGATGTTGAAAGACTGAAGCTTCCTTCATGATGGGAAATACTCTCTTGAGAAAATGAATTCTACTCTGTTCTTACTTCCATACAAAAATGTTGCTAACTGCCCTGTTTGGGTATAAGGCAGAAGGGTAAAGAAGTTGGTGCATTGCATGAAAGGGACAGTTTTTATTCAGTTTTTGTTTGTGTTAGAAATGTTAGTACCACTTCAGTTATCATTATTTAAATAGTATCATTAGGGATTAAAGTGTTCAGACAGAACAGGAATTACTAAAGCAAAAAACAGGTTTTGACCTAGGAAAAATCCAATTTTGGTAGCTGTTGTAAGTCCTCAAAGGAGTTACAGCAGCTGTGTTATCAAAAATATATTTTGAAAGTTAAAAAAAAAGTGAAGAAAAATTTTTAAAATTACTTTTCGATAATTTACTGTCTTTTATTCCAGGGCAGTTTGGGAGAGAGGAGATGTCTTGTACAGCAGTCAGAGTGACTTCACAGATGAAGAAAAATTGCCATGTATTTAGATGAATGCAAAATTCTGTCATCAGTGCTGTAGCTGTAAAATTTATCATCATCATCATCATAAAGGTTGTTCTATTCCCGTATCATTTAGTTATTGCTATAGCAAGTTACTGTATGTACAAGACCGTTGAGTCACATATCTAGAGCTTCACATTGAGGAGCTTTGGGAAATGTAAGGTAAGACCTATTGAACAGGTAACCTAGGGCCCCTGTGGAAGACAAATTTTAGGCATAAAGGATCTGCAGACCTGCCTTGTGGAAGCAAGAGGTTTTAGTTGTCAAGGATAACAGATGAGAAATTTACCAAGATGGTGAGGACTTACTGCTTTTGTGCCCGATCATATGAGCCACTGTAAATGAGTAATGAATTAATTTTATTCCTGTACAGTAAACCATTTATTCATTCACTGAGGGAGGTGCTGAGATTCATGAATTCAAGTCAAGGTTAAAGCATAGCTTCCTGTTTTTTAAATAAAGTTGTTTATTTATTTTTTTTTTTTACATTTCTTTGGTTATTACCATAAGGTCAGACCAGTGTCAACCAATGTATGAATATGTGATGAAAGTTGGAGTAGGGGATAGTGGAAGAGGTGAGAGGGGAGCGAAAAAGATAGTGGAAGAGGAGAGGCAGAAAGTGACCAAGGTGTCATGCTATGGAAGGAGTAATTTCATATGTGATGCATTTAAGATCTGTGTTTTAGGTTATTTTTTCCATGCTCAGTTTCTAAGACAGTGTTATTTGGATAATTACGAGTTAAAAAGATGCAGTTTGATCAGAGAGGACTTGATCATGAATTTCCTGCCAAGTAGGTCAACTGTTGGATTTTAATACTGTACTGTAAATGGCACTGATAGTTATGGCTCATCCGCAGGAAAATTGCAATGGTCTTGTTTAACTACTTTGATAGTAACAGCACTAGTATTGGTGTTGATAATCAACATCATATTTGTATAGTAAGCATTGCATGTAAGGATTATGTTGTGATAGACTGTAACTATATTTCAGGTTCATAGAAAATTATTTACAATATGGTATGAAGATTATGGTTTGGAAACTTATTTCTAAATTGTGACTGCATTCCATGTTCCCACTTTCATTTTGATGATGGTTTCAAGATACACCAGGATCGGAAGACAAATGTATCAAAATTTGTGCTGCCATATTATTTTTGTAAAGAAGACCTCAGTGCTTAAACAGACGATGAAACTAGTTGTGTGATGTTTAACTTTTTTTTTTTTTTTTTTTTTATAGATTTCCTTCTGTACTTTTCCTCTGTTCTTTACACTTTTGACCACATCTGACAGTTGTTGTTCATCATCTTATTTATCTATCACAGTTATTGTGAGGACTTATTCATTGATGTCAAAATGTGGGGCGACTGAATTTTGTTTCATTCCTGCTTGTAAAGTGGGTGTGCATATTGGTGCAACTTGTGTTTTTGTGACCATTTTGTTACAGCAATACCTCCTGATAACTGATTACTTTCTACTGTTGGGCAGATGGTGGATATTATTTGCCATAAGGAAGACAGTCAGGAATGGATATGAGTTATTCATGGTGACACTGGGTGTTACTAAGTACTATATTGTTGATAGTGGCCATATCAAAGTAGTCTGCCCAATACTTGGTATTTCTCTCATGTCTTTTCAGACCACCTTTTTGTTTTGAATATTTGTGATAATATACAGCATATTAGCATTCCTTGTGGTCAGCAGTGCTCTCTTTGTTACCCTTGTACTGTTTTTCATTTAATGTTTTGGAACTTCATGCCAAATTTATGCAAAGAAAACAAAATCTGCTTTTTTGTGCACAAGGGGTAGTTTTATAGTTATTGAAAACATTTTCCTTTATTATAGCCTTGGCTTCAAAAGTCATAACAGGTATCTTGCATTATGCAGTGTTTGTGAGACACTTGAAGATTAGGTCAAGCTGGAAGTTCCTGTTCTCATATCATGCTCAGCATGAAGGATGGTCTGGCATTGTGTCTCAGTTCAAGAGTCCTTTTGGCTGATTACATTAATGATAGTGGCTTATATAGTGTAGAAGGTGCAATAAGGAAGCCACGCACAGGCAGTCCCCACTTACTGGCAGCATCGGTTAATGGCATTTTGGTGTTATGGCACTTGGCTAGCAATGCCATTAACCGGATTTTCAGTTTTAAGCAGTTTATTGACATCAGGAAGTGGTTTATGTTGAATATTATTATTTCCACAGAGGGAGAAGTTCCTCCTTGTTAGTTGAACTATTAAAGGCTTTTAGTTTATCAGTCACCCAGCTTTTACTTTCAAGTCAAGCTGCCCAAGGTACAATTTTCTCAGCATGGTCTGTGCTCAAGGTGACACCTTCTCCATGCTGCTGTTGGAAATGTCTCCAGGAGAAGTGAAAAAAGTAAGACTATATTTTTAAATTAACAGGGTCAGGGTCACTTATTAGTGCTCATATTCTTAGCTTTTGACCAGTATTTCAACATTGTCTGCTTTGATCAGCAATTAGGCACTGGTAAAAAATAGCAGGACTGTATGTGTGAAACAGTAACTTATTTTTTGCACATTTCTCTCTTTCTACTTTGCTTGAAAACAACCATGTTACTGCATAGAGCAACTATTGATTTGCTATGCTAGTTTTGCGTATGTTGGGTATGTCAGATAAATTTATGATTTCCAAAATGTCCTTCATGTCCTTCAGCAGGGGAACAAAACACTATGGGAACAGGGTGATTTACACAGAGATTTTCTTATCCATATGGCACATCTCTTCAACTTACAGTAGGCTAATAATGGTTTAATGTGTCTGCTTTTTGTAAACTTTACCATATTGACTAGCTTCTCAATTAAGCCATTGTCAGTTATCATTTATTATTTATACATACATTCTCCACACTAGCACTGCTTTCTCATGTCCTGGTAGACATTACAGCCTAAGCATTCGGTGTATTTGTAACTGAGGCTATTTCTCAAATGTCCATGTAGATCCATAAAGGTGGATATGTATTTATGCAATATGACACACTTAGGTTGGGAATTTGACTGTGGCCTTAGTTATAGACTATAAATCCTTGAATGACTTGACAGTCTTTTGGTGTCTGTAATTTTTGGTGTCTCTAATTTTTGGTATGCCTTTTTCTTCTCTGAGCAGCCAAGTTGAACAGGTTTAGAATTTTTGTGATTGCTTTGGGACTTTCCACCTGAGCAGTGCACTTCACATTGTGCACTGTGGGCATTACTCAAGGTTCTTTGCAGTGTCCCTTTGGCCCCTTGCTGCAACCCTTATCTTTCCTTTTACTGTACCTCCATTCATATTCTCTTTCATCCATCTCCTAACAATTGTTTCATAGTGCAACTGCAAGGTTTTCCTCCTGTAACACCTGTAGATGCTCTCAAGTTCCCTTTCAGTGCTGAATGACCTTGTAGGCTCTCAGTGATTGGCCATTGGCTTTTATACAGTATTCCATTCCATTCCGAGCTTCTTGTTACTGTCCCTGCCACACACCAACATTTAGCAGTGGGTATGAATTTTGTCCTGAAGACAGTGATGCTAGGCTTCTCTGTAGCCCTTGCACCCAGGAACTTAAAAGTGGCTAGCTTCTGCTGCCCTGCGACGTCAAGAACTGGCTTGGTACCCCATCTCATCATTCCATAGAGCATAATGTGTTTGGGAAGTGGATGAAATGTTACACTTCAGTTTGTGAAAATAATGATTGTGAAGATATTACCCAAAACCACTGTAAGACCTTCCTGACCTGTTACTTTCTGGCCCTCACTAACAACCAAGACAGAAGAACTTACAGTTTTGCCAAATTACTTAGTATTTGGTATCTTCCTATAGGTTAGTTTGAGGTAAGAGGCTGTCTCTGAGTGCCAGTGTTGCCATAGAGCCCCAGCTGTCTTTTGTGGTTTGTGTTTAGTTTTTAGTTGTACCTGTGCATCAGTCAGTGTTGCAAACCAAACCCCCCCTAGATTTAACTGTTAAGAGTTGAAACTCGTCTTAATTCTATACCACACTTTTAACAGTGAATTCTCATAACCCAAAGGTGTATATGCCCTTATAACAGAACAGTACAGTATATACAACTGTAAAATCTTATAGTAAATCCCTTTTAGAGTTACTATTTTTGATGGAGACCTGTAGAGGATTACAGTATTCTGTACCACAGGAAGCTGAACTCGAGTAGACATAGTGATTACTGCACTGTGTTTTGCATTTTTAATAACTCATTAGGTTATTTGACATTCTTCAAGGTACTGTAGATACAGCCCCTTCATGGTGTGTATTTTTTTCACATTGCTGTTGTAATAGGAGTCTCAAAATCAGTCCAACTGGCTTACAGATTGCCTTTATCCCTAATGTGATCCCATCAACTTTCATGGTACATAACCTGTCATTTAGGTACCTTAGAAGAGGGGTACATGAATAGCTGTACTAGCTATGGTGTTAAGATATTCCGTATTTTGACACCAGTTTTAATAAAGCTATCTTAATTTCCCCCCAACCTTGGTAAAACTAGTCTTCTGTCCAGATGAAACACCTCTGCATCAATATCTTACTTTAACTGAGGCAGATGTTACTTTAACTGAGGCAGCACATCTAGGGTTAATATTTGAGGAATACACTTTAAAAAATTTCTCTGTTGCAGGTGCAAGCAGCAAGAAGGTCAGGACTTGGTCATCTATAAATCAAGAATTGAAATGCTTTGTCGACAAGACTGGCAGAAAGGCATTTGTATATATGCTAGATTTACCGTAGTGAAACATGGAAATATTAAAGTCTATTGTTTTTCCATTTAATAGACTAGACTTACAAATGTTGCATCATTAGGATTATATGTTTCTCTTTGTGACAAAGAATCGGAGTTCCTGAGAAATATTAATAATTAAAGGTTTAAAAGACTTAAGGTAAGAGAAGAGATGGTCAAGCCACTGAAGTTACAGGTGACTTGCAGAAATTCGTATGGAAAAATAAAAATGTGCATCGATATGTAAAATATATTGCTAGCATGAATGTAAAGCTATGGAATAACTGAAAGACCATTTTTGTTGATCTGTGGTAAAAGTTAGTACTGTTTTAAGAAGCTTACATGTTTCATAGTTAAACTTCAGTGACCAACTGTTGTTAAAATTGTGAACCCCACATACCACTTTATCTAAACTGCTTCCTTTATTAGTATTTGTACTTGAAATGAGGGAATACAGTAAAAGTAAAAATACCACATACATAATGAGAAATGTAACTTTAGTTAATGAGTACATGTCCTATGTTATTTGACAAAAATTAATTTGTATTATAGGAAATAAAACCCTTTGACGTAAGACAATCTTTTATTCAAATCCAAAAACAGTAACAAATTCTTTGGGAGGTTCATTATGCCTTAAAAAAAAACAAAGCTAGATTTTATCAACCTTTACCTATTGGAGTCCGCTTTGCAATGCCTCTATAAGGTAGTGTCTTCAGCAGTGGGGCATTATTAAGTCATCAGCTTCAAAGCCAACTCGAAGGGTTATTTTCTCAGCTGATTAGCTTTATAGGAAGAGCCTGTGTGTCTTCCCAAATGAATTCCCATTTTCTTTTGTCACTGCTGAAGAATGTTTGATAGTTTCAAAAGACTACATAACAGAGTCCACAAAGGGCCTGTATGGGTCTGGTTGCCACTCAAGACAAACCTTTGATGATGTCACTGGTTACTGTACTTGGCAAATACTGAAATGCTTAGCCTTATAAAACATGGCATGGAAACCCCATAGAGTGTTACAACCATAATTTCATGCAAATGGAAAATATAATGGCCAGACAAATTTTCAAGTCCACTTCAACTATAGATAGCATGAGGAAATCCAAGGATTCTAAACATACACTTTGACATCAGATTTTTTTTTTTTTTCATAACCAGGATTGTCCTCCATTCTTGAGAGAGAATGGGTCTTATTCATCACTCTCAGAAAACTGGAAAACACTAAATCAATGCCATTGATTACAATGAATATATCCTCGAGCCTATTAGCTGTTTTGTTAATGGCTTTGCAGCTGATCCCTTAATTCTTGGCTATAATGGTTATGATTACTGATATAAAAGGTTTCTCCTGAAGAGACTGATATGGAAAATTAAATTATCCAATGAGTTTACAAAAAATACTGATACAGAAAATTGTCTTATATCCAAGATTGTATAAAAATACAGTATAATTTAGTAAGCTTCAACATTGCCAATTCCTTGGCATCTTTCCATGTTTGGCCATCAAAATGCTGATGATGATGATAACAAAACTGGAGCCTAACCGTATTTACAAACGGGAGAACTGATTGTGCCACAAGTACTGGTTACCCGTACTTGTGTTACCCGAAGTAAAATGTGAGCAAAACGCTTAATAAGAGAGCTTTAAAACAATGAAAAAACCAATTACTATATGTTCTCATTCTTTTAAACAACCTTTCTTGAATTACTTCACCTATATACCTGACCAGTTTGAATTTATCTGATAATTTGATGGATCTTTCTAGTCAAAGATTTTCATTGATTTAATAGCTAACATGAAAACTTCTATCTACAAGATCAGCTAAGAATGAATATTCATCTATACTACTGCATTCTCCTCAGATGTCTTATGAACAAAAGATTAATGGAAAATCAGAAACTAAATAGGAAATTCAGTTAGGTTTATTTCAAATCACAGTCATCCTCCAGTCTCTGTTACAACAAAATCAATTAATTACACCCCAAGACACACACACTCTTCCAAAAGCAGACAAGTGACTGAAATGCCTAGCAAATCGTCTCATGGCCGACACCATTCAATGTAAGTGATTGAGTCAGGTAAATGGTCGGAGATGTGCAAAGCTAATATCCTCCTACCCCATTCTTCCTCCCCCAGCAGGGCAGCAGGTTGGACTAACGTCAGCCTTCACCGTACACATGGACCACCAGGCCAATTTAGGTTCTGTGCAATAACATTTTACAGAGTCATACCATTGCCAAGTAATTAGAGAGTATGTCCAGTAACATACCATAATGGAAAATTCAAGTGTTTTGGAGTTAGTTGTTATCTCATACCTATCACTTCACAGATTTTACAAGACTGAAAAATAGTTTTCCACTGATCACCAGAACAGGGCTGCAAGAGTAAGAATTTCTTCATACTGCTTGCTAAATAATTTTGTTTAGCTTATCAGAATACGGCCACATAATTATAAAAATACGTTTTGTTTCATAAAAAGGTCAACTATACAAAATTCCAATAAATAAAAATTACCATTACTGTATAAACAATTCTATGAATTCACTGGAACAGGGCTAAAGATTTCCTTTTGCTGCTGATAATTACAAGGCTACCACTGCTACTTTCATGACTCAGCACTGTTTACAAAAAGCCTCATTGTAAGCCTACTGTTTATAACTGCATAATGTCCTCTAGACTTGAAAGGTAAGGTCAAACTACTGGCAAGTCTTCGGTTTCCAATAACCCTAAGAGCTGTCTTTGGTCAACGTTTCAGGTATATTCTTGTCCATTACCTCAATTTTTTAAGAGCAATAACCTACTTCTAAAAAACCTTTTGATGAACTGAAACTAGTCATCAAACTCTCCCAAACTTCTACAAACTTGTGAGGTACAAGTCTTCCTAAATGAAACTTTTTAATAAAAGAAAACATCCACAAATGACACTTTCTTGGTACACAACACTCCAAAACTGACATTTTTTAGGCAAAACTCCTCCAAACTGACTTTCGAAGCAACAATAATAATAATATTAGGATCCGTGAAATGGATGAGAGATGGGAGGCCACCACAGTAACTGACAGTGACCATCAAGAAAGAATTAAAAGAAGCCTTCAACAGTCAAGAAACACCGATAAGACTAACCGGATGAGGACCGTGAATAAGAGATTCATCTCAATGGCGGTAAACTCAGAATACCTAAAGAACACACAGAATACATCAACCTCACTAGCTAACAGCCAACTTCTGAGAAAGACAACATAACTGTGCCTTAGCCTGAATTGCCATTATGTAATAAAGCCCTCCTCATTCTGCAAGTGCTTGGAAACTGAGAGCCTTCTAAACAACATCCAACAGTTAGAGTCGAGAGGCCACCTTACGACTACAGACGACCTTCAGTCCCTCCTATAGTCTGAAGCAATCACCTCAAGAGGACACCACCGCAGCCAATTGATGACCCAGGACCTGAACAACACTGTCAAAGAACTGAAGAAGGAGCAAAGAATCACCATCAGAAGAGTGGATAAAATGGCAGCTTTTGTGCTGATAAGCACAGAGGAGTATCATAAGAAACAAGACGACATCCTGAAGGATGAAACAAAATTTTGAAAGCTCATGAAGCACCCCATAAATGAAATATCCCGAAGGATGAAACAGCAAAGACAACCCACTACGGCCAATTATCAGCCAAATACCTGCCCTAACGTACTCCCAAGCCAAGAGACTAAATGAAATCTTGACACCCTACGTCCCAGCCTCAAGTCATTCATCGGCTGGTTTCCTTGAGCTCCTGAAGAAAAGCACCTCAACCCCCAAGATGGTTTCCATGTATGTCGAGTCACTGTTCACCAACATGCTGGTAGATGAAACTATCAATATTATCCTGGAATAAATATATATATAGAGATGACACTACACCAGCTTGTGACATCCCTGAGATGGTCATGAAAAAACTCCTGCAGATATGTACAAAGAAAGCTCCCTTCATCACCCAAAAGAGGAGAACTATACACTCAGATAGATGGAGTCACCATGGGCTCCCCACTGGGATTCCTGTTTGCCAACACATTTATGGGACGAGTAGAAGAGCGAGCGTTCAGCCGCATAAAGAAGCCTACAATATACGCGCGGTATGTGGACGACACCTTCAACGGAGCTGCAATGAAGAAGAGCTACAAATCCTGATCATGACTTTTGATGAGTGCAGCATTCTCAACTTCACGAGTGAATAGTGTCAACAGTGCCCTCCCTTTCCTTGGGATGCTTGTGAACAAGGAGGACGATGCCTTCTCCACTGAAGTTTACACAAAGACAACTAACCTCGGCCTCACAATGAGTGGCGGGAGTGAATGCCCGAAGAGATAGATACAAGAATAGTGTAATCGACGCCTTTGTCAGGAGAGCCAATTACCACACCAGTACCTAGGCAGCAGCCCAGAAGGAAATCGAAAGATTGGGCCAGACACTGGTGAATAATGGCTTCTCCAACAAACACATTGAACACAGAGTGAAGAAAGCCATATAAAACTGATACACTACCAAAGAAGACATCCCGGAGAAGACCACCATCAAGCTTTACTATAGAAACTACATGAGTAATGAGCACATAGCTGATGAAAGAGCCCTGAGGAGAATAATTAATGAAAATGAGAAACCTACTGACACTGAAATGAGACTTATAATTTACTAAATGAAGAAGACACCATCCCCTCATAATGAAAAACAACCCAGCTCCTCCCATAACTGACACCCCTCTGGCAGAGTAATGTAGTCTACCAGTTCCTGTGCCCCATTTACGGATGCCGTAATTCTTACTTTGGTATGACTACCATGAAACTGTCAAAGAGACTGCCGCATGACCAGGAAGGAGAGATTTTCAATCCTTTTGCGACCCACCACCAGCAACATCCCACTCGATAACAACTGATATCTGCAACTAGAATCATACACTGTGCCAGTGATACCACGCGCTTTCAGATGCTGGAAGCCCTGCAGATACTCGAACATCGTCCTTCCCTGAATATGACCCAGGAGCCATTTCTGCTCCCCACTCAAATAAGACGTATCCTGACTGCAACTCCTGAAGGCACACCTGCAGGAGGACAAGTCCCCACAGGCATCCCTAATAGAAGAAAGACGTCCCAAAGAAAGAGACAATGCAGGAAAAGATACACAAGTACAGTAGAAGTACCTGCAGGAAGACAAGCCCCCACAGGAGAAAGACGCCCTGGAGGAAGGACCATATGAAGAGAAGTTATCACCGTTAGGAGACAGCAGCCCCAATGCCAATACCTCCTGAACAGAGCTTCCCTGGCCTCTCAGGTAAATCAGCCAATCAGAGGCCAGCATTCTGAACACTAAAATGACCTTTTTTCATTGGCTCCCACAAAACCCGACCCTATTTTTCATTGGCTCCCAGCAGTCATAATCAGCCAATCAGAGGCCAGCTCTGAACACTAAACCAACCCTATTTTTCACTGGCCCCCACCAAACCGACCATTTTTCATTGGCTCCCACACGGAGTCAACAATCCTGGTGCCCAATACAGACTCTCACTGGAATTGGACCTCAGATGATGTTCCTAGGAGGAACGAAATGTCAGGAGGAAAACCTGAAATGGCAACGAAAGCAGCAGAGGAATTAGGACAACTTATCTTCATCCTTCCAAAAGAAGAAAAAGACAAGATTAGAATAATCGAAAAAGAGTAATTTAAACTGAATGGCATTGTAGCAGCAATCAAATTCAATATTCAATAAAATATGCTTAAATCAAGGGTTACTACCAATATATACAATACTTATAATTTTTTGGCAAAATCTTCTTCCAACTCAAGTGTTATGAAAATACACTGCATGAAAAACTCCAAGGTCATGAATTAACATCTAAATTCAAAATCTCACTGCCATGAACAAATTTACTAATACTAAACTCCACTGTAAGTGATTCTAAACAACAAACATTGCTGTCACAAACACTTTACTAAGTACATACAAAAATCATTTTTACTTATAAACTACTTAATATCCAATCCAACTAAACCCCCTATCATCTGATTATAAAACCCACTGTCACCAATTAACATCTGAAAACCACTTTCAAAAATGAAACTTTCTTAACTAATTCTTTCCATGATCCATTACCAAGAAAAACACTAAGAATCCCCCCTAAAATTCCATCAAAATCTACCATTGTGAACCAGAACTGTGACATAATCCAAACTTCCTGTACACTAAAATTTACTACCACAAACTAAGATAACATAACACTGTTGACAATCTCTTACTAAAGCTTCCTAAAACCAAACAAATGTACTGTATTATTAAAAACACATATGAAAGAAAAAGTTTAAACTTTTCTCACAGTCAACCATCATGAACAAGAACTTAACCCCAACCACCATCATGAAAGATTTCTTTCATACTGAACTACAAAATCTTAAGATTTCCTGAATGCTGTTAATATGTAAATTTGGAAACTTCTACCTTTCTCAAACTCGAATAAATGTAGAAAACATCTACAGAAACCCAATGGCATGTTGTCAAGTTAAACTGCAAATGTGCCAAACAGAAAATGCACAACATACGACTTGATTCCTGCCTTAAAGCAAGTTACTCAAGAAGAGTTGTAAAGTTACTTGGTCACAGGAAGGGCCACTAAAAAATCTTATTGGGAATGGAATACCATCATATATAAATGCATCACATCATTCTCAAGTTTAGTTAAACATTTAACACTCACAGCCAACAAACCTCCAGAGGAAACCAGAAAACACCTGCAATCAATTACCCATTATACACCAAAATACAAACATTTCTAAACCTGGCATTCATTATTTCAGTAACCTATCCATAGCTGCAATTTCATCCAAATTTGACCAAGTTTATATGGCAATTATTTCATATTAGTTACACCTTCAATCAGAACAAGGTTCCTCATCGTTATATAACAAGGAAAGCCATTCTCTCAAAATCATCTTTTGCATTCAATACAGCAGATATGTCACAGAAACAACCACAAAACACATAGTATGCCCTTTAGTGTACCCGGTGACAGTATAAACACCTCTCAAATATATAAAAAACTACATTATTAAACACTACCTTGTTGAGACTTGTCACATGTGTTTAATTCTGTCCATCCTATGAAAAACATCCATCAAAAATTCTACCAAGATTCATATTTATACATTTTTTTTTTGTCTAATTACTGACTTTGTTATCAATCTGTAAAATTCATTGCACATCCTCCAAAAATATGCCCACTGCGGTATTTATCCCTTCTTTATGTCAAGCACACGAATGAAATGTCAGCCTAAGATTAGCAGGCGTTTAAGCCCCAAGCTGGTACCCCCTTTTGAAATAACTGCATGCGTCCGAGTATAATAAAAAGTATTGTCATACACCTGACCAAAGGATACACTGTAATTCCCTCAACGTTCTAAACATTTAATTTAAATCTTGTTAGACATCTGGAGAGATATAGATTATATTCAACCTGTCAATAATCTTGTGAAACAAGTTTCATGTAAACTGTAAGAAAACCCAGCATCTAACACCAAAAATCAAATCCCAACTCAGCAAAAATTATAATTTTGATCACGAAAATAAATTTCTAATATTTGAAAATAAAGCTCAAGAGGTTAAAATTTTACACATTACATCACTGTAAATGAACCCGGCCTAGTAAAATTAAAAAAAGAAATCTAATAACTGCCTGAAGTAAAATGTAATAATTGAGAATCAAAATTTCCCCATAATGACAAAAATAAAAGAATTTGAAGTCATTCATACTGAGAATTTTTACATCTAATTAGACAATTTTAGTTACTTATCAACAGTTAAACTAAGCTAATCTTGTATATCAATATTTCTGAAGACAAATCAAAACACTTTATCCATAAATATTTACAAATAAACTTGCCCAGTTCCAAATTAAGAATTCTATTGACTCCAGCCAATTTTTCTGACTGACATATTTAAAAATATATATTCATTGTAACCATTTCTTTTGCTTAATGTTTCCCTTTTTTTCAATGAGATTATAAATAAAAGACACATTCTGTTACCAAGACATGGGAGAAAATGCAGCATGAAATTTCAAAAACTGAAAACAATGTCAAAATGGATGAAAACAGTGGGTTTTCCTACAAGCTATTCATAGAAAAAATAAACTAGGTTGTCTTTTGGCCATTATACATCCATTTGATGCAAAATTCTGGAAGTAATATTCTACATGTTCACTATGCCATATCAGGGGACACTAAACATTCATGCATTTGTTAAATGTACAATTACAGTCATTCAGCTTGTATTGGTGGTAACCTAACCACATCCTCTTTGGACTCTTGTACCCAAGTCTCCTTTTACATTTGAAACTGTCAAACATTCTTCAACATTAACAGAGGAAAATGGAAAAGTTTATGGGAGGTATCTCACAACTTTTCCTATCTTACAAATCAGCTGTTAGCTAAGAAAACAGCCCTTGCATTGGCTCTGAAGCTGAAGACTGGTTATAATACCTTATGCTCAAGACACTCCCTCATCGAGACAGCAATCCTGACTCCAATGAGTCCTTTATTTTTGTTCTTTCCAGTTTTATATAGTATTTACAAATTGTATACATATGAGGACTTCTGTACTCCAACCTATGTTCCTAATTTTGGGCAATAATTTAACAGCTTTTAGACGTCCCAGATTTCCAGATTACTTTATAAAGGCACTGCTCAAATTCTCAATCTGTCTTCAGCACTAAAAATCACTTTACATAACATGAACTGCTCATAATATACTACAAAAATCTCTAAAATCCACTTAAATATTCAGAGACAAAAATAACTTTACATCAAAAGATTTATCACAACCTTATACAGTACCTTCACAACCTAAGATCTAAATATCTGAAATATACAAAATATCTGACCCCCTGTAGTGTTTGGAGTGAGCATGGGAGAATGTTAACATGAGATATTAAACCCTGTCTGTTAGTAATGACAAAAGCACCTAATGGTGTGTAATGTGAATATGGGGGTTTCAGCACAGCACATCAAGAGTGCAAGACTCCTCCAGCCACATATGACAAGTGTGAAAACCACAAAATGGGTTCAAGAATCTACTGGATATTATAATCTTCTTGAATATTTAGCACCACTAGAGTTTTTTAAAAAGAATTCAGGAATGCCTTGTTGTGCTATAAAATAACAAAGGCACTAAGCATTAAGTACCTTTTCTACCTAAATGAACGGAAGACTTCATGAGAACAGAGCAAAAAAGCTGAAATACAGAAGTGGTACAACAAATTCAATGCGTATTTCAGTATTATCAAATTTTTCTATTATTCAAATCTGGAAAGTTAAATCATTGACAATAACAGTCAACTGAATCTCTTTCATAATACGTACTGAAATTCAATGAGAAGTGTACAACAGATATAAAAAAAAAATTTATACAATACCTTCCCTCACCTAGATAAAAAAAAAAAAAAAAAAAAAAAAAAGGCAGGGAAGGAAGTCTACATATTTCAAGACACTGTACCATCAAGTGTTCTAAAATATTCAAAACTCAGAAATAAATGTCTTTCTCAATTTACATTGCCAAAGCCACATGAATCTAAGTCTTATATTGTTAAAAAGTAACTAAAAATATTGTCCCAACTGATTTGGTTCCTAAGGAGTGACATAACTCTTCTGTTATTTCATTTATACTTATTCAAAAATGTCCTGAAATTACTAGACTTCATATGGCTGTTTGCTTACAAGACTTCAGTGTAAGTCAATCTTAGGGTATACGTACTTATGACAGAAACCCCAATTAACTATATTCCCTTTACTTTCCATCAATTCCCTTTAACCTCTTTTCACACTGCTGTTCAATTTCTTAAGCCTAATCTTACTTTAATTTATACTTTCCTTTTGATTTAGGAAACTTAGGCCGTCAAGCCCCACACTGAACACTCCCAGCCATTCAACTCTCAAGAAAGTGAAGAGAGAGAATGTGAATGGATGGATAAGTAAGATAAAGCGAAATAAAAATCCAGAAAAGTCATAAGAACCTTACAAGATACACTAGTGACTTTTAAAGACAGCAGCTAAGATGCAACTCTCCTAATAACACAAAGTCCACTAAAAAATTAATTACCCTTTTGCAACTGAAGTCTGGAAAAACTGATTACTCAAGTGAAAAAATTTACTGACCAGTTCTCACACTGACTTGAATCCTTCAAAGTGTACCTATGAAGACTAGCCCTTCTCACTGAGTTTGCAAAAATAACCTTGTCAAACTCTCCTTACAACTTACAACAGGTCTTTTGAGTTTACTTAGTCACAAACCCATGATACAATATGGTTAACAATACTGAACCTAACTGCCTTGAAAGCAACATTTTGAATTTCAGTTTCCTTATAGATTCATTTACTCAAAATATAATTTTCATAAAAAAACAATTGTCATTGAAGCAATACATTCTATACTTAAGTAGCAACTATATCTTTTATCAATACTATTGACAGTTGTGCCACAGGCCCTTGAAGTAGTAAGTTAAATTTGGTAGTTCTAATTAAATAATTTACCTACAACACCATTGTCAACAATAACAAACTGCTAACACGTTTCTCTTAGTTTGGAACCTTCACATGTCCACAGTGTCTTGAAATATGCAGAGATGCCATAATAATAATGATCTTGATAAGCTACTTAACATCTTTACCATTTAGGCTAATTAACACCCTGTTTAATGTTTAGCAAGATGCATTACTGTCATGGCAAGCTCTGTACAAAATTATGTGTTGTTTAATAGCTTTAAAGTAATTTCAAGTTTACTACCAGTCACCAAATTAAGATAAAAATTAACAATGTAAATTTTCATAATAAAATTTATTATTTGGATACTTACCTACTGTTAAAGATAGCTTACATCTCCTCACCCATCGGCGCGGAGATATAAGCTAACTTTAACAGTAGGTAAGATTCATCCCAAATAAACTAAATTCTGCAACACTTCTATCTCAGAATGTAAACATTTAAATATTTCAGGTTCGGATATCCCTCCTGTATTAAACAAAACCTGCACATGACCCAAGTCTTAAACAAAAATGCTCATGAAATATTACAATGACAAGACCTAGATTTGATCAAGAACTGAATCTAAAGGAACTGATATAATTCAATAAGTAAAACTATGGATTAAAGATACAAAACTAAGAGTTCTAGGTGAATATGTAATCTAAAAACAATTACCTGACAATTGATATTAAAAGAAGAAAACTATCCTTAAACATACAACACTACCTAATAGCTTATATTAAACTGACAAGAAATTTATGTTTAATATCATTTATCCTGAAAGATACTGAACCATATTATTATTAAACTACTAAATTTGGATAGCCGATACTAAACCAATAAATTTGGATAGCTGATATTAAATGATAAGAAATTTACATTAAAAACCCATGCATTCTAAAAAATATTGAGCTACCTGACAGCCAATTTTAAACTACTGTGGTTAGAAATCACAAACTGGTTATCTTGAAATGCACTTTGGGACTTAACACATTAAGCTTATAAATTTTATATAAAAACGACCTCATCCAGAATTATACCACAGGTACCACACCGTTGCTGTTAATATGATATGAAAAATTAAGTTAAAACTATTTACTGGACTTTGAAACACTGAGCTAC
The DNA here is from genome assembly GCF_040412425.1 of Macrobrachium rosenbergii. Lineage (NCBI taxonomy): Eukaryota > Metazoa > Arthropoda > Malacostraca > Decapoda > Palaemonidae > Macrobrachium > Macrobrachium rosenbergii. The sequence goes on from NC_089754.1 coordinate 54,305,330, forward strand.
TTATAGCCAAGAGTAAACTAGAGAGATTCAAGTGAACCAAGGAACAACAGATTTTAATGTGATAAGAAATCTTAGTAAAAAAAAAAAAACTATCTGAAATATACTGAGCTATGTTAGTTGATATCAAACTTTCAAGAAATGTAAGTAAATATTATATGTGACATTAAACTGATTTGAGTTTTATTTATAAATTATACTTGACTTTGGGTCAGCAGGTAATGTTATTAGCATAATAACCTAACATTTGCAAAACACTAGAAACCTATCAACAGTACATACTAGTTTTAACAGGTACATGAAGTTCATGCATTCTGGCACAATAATAAAATGTGATTAATACAGTAAGATGGTCGTTGTCTTGAAGTGGATGCTCTTCTTTCGAAGCACGTGCTTGAGGAGTTCCAAAGCGGGAGACTGGTGTCTCTTCACTTTGTCCCGCACTATATTCTTGAAAGCTGATGATTTCCTGAAAATACAAGTAGTAAATAGTATCATGTGACATCAAGATCTTTCAGTTTACAAGGCATTAAAGACCTTTGTAATGACCAAGTCCCAGGCATCCTATATCTAGGCACTTTCACTACCAGAACAACAGACAGGACAGGGTCTTTTTAGCCTTATACTGAATGTCTGTAGTCTTCTATTAAATGGAATTATATTTAGTCTGCCAGAGTCAATAATAAAGAAATAAAAAATTAGATTTCAATGAAAATTCCACTAAAAACCAATAGTCCAAGTTTTTTTGCGTAGCAAATTAAAACAAATAATTTGAAATCTTAATCAAATACTATTGTAATTCCCATTAATTGCCATTTGGGCCTGCTATAACATTTATAAAATTGATCCTTCCAATATTAATTAAATATTGTACATGTTCCAACGACCTTCCTCCTAAAATACCTTGTGGTACCAACATATTTTCAGTAACCAGTTTTGCAACATTATAACTGAATGCCCTGAATCAATGTATCTTGGGTTCCTGAACACAGAACCATATTAAAATAAAAAAAAAATTTGGCCTCATAAACTTACTATTTTTAAGGGGTGACAGCCATAATTTATGTCTATCAATCTGCCTTCTCAGAAAGCAGAATCCATAACTATTCAATCTTCACCCATACAAAATTTGACACTTGATTCCTTTAATACACTGCACTGAGGTAATCCTAAAAGCCTATTTTGCCCATGGGTAACTAATCTGAACACAACAAAAACATTAGAATGTTTCAAAACTTGCTACTAGATTTACTTACGTTTTCGAAAACTTAAAATGACCAACTTACACGTAAACTACCGTGGATATTTCAGATATATTTCAAGAGATATAGTAACTCTTACATTAAAACTAAAAACTACAGTACTGTATTGTTATTGTACGGTCCATAATTTGACATTCAAATGGCTCTGATGATGAAATGCTTCCAAATTTCTTAAGTATACTAAAATTAACTGTAATTATGGATTTTTTCTTTGAACCTGTGGATAGGATTCTTCTCTCAATTTTAGTTAAGACTCTTGATCAGATATTCAGTATCTGCTAACTGTAATAAATCAAGACCATCATCTCCAGAGCTAACTTGAATTCACCCTCCATATTCTCTGATGCCACAATGGATTCATTAACTGGATCATCAGGATAAGACTAAGCACAAAATGGCACTTAGAAATGTGAAAAAGCCTCCCGCCTACTTTTGACCAAATGTATAACTCCTAGTAATGGAAATTAGTGATTAGGTAATTCGTCTCTGGAGTACATAAACTACAGGGGCCAATTCTAGGGGGAAGAATTTATGAATACAGTACTAATATTGTGATGGTGTGCTATGGACCATATCTAATGCCCTACTTACCAAAGCTAGTTCAGAAATAGTATTCCTTACTCTTAATTCTGTACAAATGCCCTGCACTTCAAAGATAGTCTAGTAATAATACAGTATAGACGTAACTCGAGTGCAAATGGCCTAAACATCAAAAGTGATTCAGTAATAATGTAAATAATAAATATTTAATAAGATCCTGATAAAATAAGTTCAAGGCATCACCCTCTAAATGGCAGAGAAATCTATAAACCCGATTTATATCTAGAGCTGCTGAACAGAAGCTTTCCCATTAAACTGAGTTGAGCAACGATAACTTTCCATTGATGCCATCATTAACAAATTAACTTCCTTTCATAGCCTCATTATCAATTTTTATAGACATTGCCTATATTTTAAAGGTGAATCACTCATAAGACTGAGACTACAAAAATTTTACAAAATAGTAGCAAGATGACTTATCTGCCTATACTGTACAGTATTATCCTTCTCAATAAGGCTATGACCTATTAAAATCTTATTTTATTACATAAATTCATTAGTCCTATTTACTAATACTGGTACAGTAGTACTATTTACATTAGAAGTAATTAAAGTGAATTTGTACATCTGGGTTCTATCAAGTATCAGTGTGGGTTTTACAAGTACAGTACCTGAACTATTCACACTAGAATAGTAATAAAGATTTTTTCACTGCAGTTCCTTCCAAGAGAGATTTAATCTTGTCAATTCCACCATCTGACTCTTCAGCAGTTATTTCAGAAAACTTGCACTACCTGAAATAAGTATGTTATGTACAAGAGGTCAGGAGAGTTTTGGATTTCTCTGACGAAAAATGACAGAGTACAGTGAACTTACAACAGGGTATACCAATACACTTCATAAACAGAACAACTCTTCAATACAGCAACTTTATCAGGAACATGCAGATATATCTCATTATCTCAATTACCTTCAAATTCTGCTCTTTCAGAAATATTATGAACATTTGTGCTGTACCTTCAATCACTTCAATTCTAAAGCTCAGCTTTTACTAATTTTTCTCGCTACACTTTTGTGTTCATGTCTAATGAATAAACAAAAGGTCCAAAATGGTAACTCTAACTAATACTATCTCTTAAAAAGCTGCAACAGGGTTTCATGTGAATATTGCAATACTCACCTATGATAATGCAGGTTTCAATAGCCTTAGCCATTAGACATACCGCTCTCTTCCACCGATTTAATTTTGGAGGCCTTCCTATTGGTCCTGATTTAATCCACAGGTGAGTTTCTCTGCTCGTTCTGATTTAGTTTCAATAAAAAAAAAAATCATCTCATACGCCGTATCACCTTTAACGTCGGCATTCATTTTTCCATCTTCCTACTGAATGGTCTGGTATCTTGTACTCAACTCTTTTTATATAATCTTTGTTCCACCCTGAATCCATTAAGATTCCTCCTTTCCCCTACATGTAGTTGCACTTAAAACTGGAATACTGTAGTACTACTTGAAGAAGACTCCTTGATATTTAATATTACTAAATGTGATGTACATCCAAACATTTTGAAATATTGTACATGCTTGAATGCTTCACATTTAAATTTCTACTTGTTTTCGACTTTATAGCTGCTCTGGTCCTCGTAAAGGGGTAGTGCCATTGATGTACCTGTACCACACATGGTGCACTGCAGGAATTACTGAAGTGTGTTTGCAGCATTCCTTTGGGCCCCTAGCTGCACCCATTTTTTTTGGCTTTTACTTAACCTCCATTCCTGCTTCTTTCTTCAGTCTTGTTGTCCAACACCTATAACTGTTACTTTTTAGTGCATCTATGGAGTTTTTTCCCAGTTATACCTTTAGATCCTTGTACTTCATTTACGTTTGACTTTATAGCCTAAATTTTCCAAATCCTAAATAGTTGCTCAGGAGAATTCCTACTCAACCACAAGCTGTTTCTGTTCTTTGACCATGGTACATGATTAAATTCATTGGTGGCCTTCATATGGTTCATCTGTTACATATATTTTTTTTATTATTACTTCCACATGCTTACACTAGTAGCATTGGACCATTTTGAGTGTTTAAAATGTTTCCATATTACAGCAGTTTTGTTTTTCACAAATAATGATTTACAGACCACAATATACTATAAAAATTTTAACTGGTTTTGATTCTATTCTAGCACTGCTTTCTGGTTTTTCTGTGATGTGTTGTCCTGGACAGAATGGGGATGGTGTCTAAATTGAATCTAATTTTTTAACCTGTGGTCTTTTTAACCATATTTGCCTGGTCTAGCCTTAATAGCATTGCTGTACTCTGTAGCATATATATACAGAAGCAGCTTTTACAGGGTACAACTAACTTGGCCTCTCAATCATCCCTTCCTCTTTATTGGTGGTGAACACTTTGACGTCATTATTCAGTGCTTTTTCTTCTAAATTCAATAAATAACTTTCTTGAAGTGATTATCTTCTCATATCTGACCTTTAACCAATGGCTCCTTGTCTCTTGTCTTTCATCAACTTCATGTTTTCTTCATCAATTTCATCTGGTATCTGATTTGTCAGGCTTTTTCACTGGCCTCCTGCCTCTAACAAACTATATTTTCATCAATATACTCTACCATCATCATTTGTCACAGTAATAATTTTGAGTTTTACAGTTTTTCCAGCTTGTATTATTTCTCTTAATAATGCCTTAGAACAAATTCATCTTTTGCCTGCTTTGCATAATTAGAATTTTGCAAATTTCACTTCCTCTGGTAATGAGCCTGCAAAGGAAAAGGCTTATTTAAACATGGGACAATAAAATTTGACAATTCTGAATCCCTTTATCACTTTCCTGTCAACTCATATTACCAATACTGTAATAATGACTTGCCCCCAGCAATAGAGTGCTAAAGAAAAACAAGTATGGCACACCATGCTTTAACAAAACATACTTGAAAGAATACACCTGATCTAAATGATATTCTGTACATCTATGGATACTGAAAATAAAAACTAAAGAACACTCAAACTTTCAGTTATCACATTCTCCCATTTGCAGGATCTTTTCAAAATATACATGGCCTCACTTTGTAGTCTCATCTGTAATTTCAATACTGTACATTAACAACAAATGTCACTTAAATTAATTTGAAAAGAATTAGGCCATCTCTATTACTGTTAAAACCTAAATACCTTTTTCTGCTACAAGATTCATTTACCTAAACAGAGCTGAGATTCTCTAGTGTCCCAATAAAATATTTCAGCGCCAAACCTGGATTTGCAACCAATCCTTTACTGCAAATTTCACTCACAAATGATTTAATTCCACTACAAAATTACCTAATATTAAAATGATTACTGTAATAAGATTGAAATAAAGCTTATCATTCACTTTGAAGTTTATGATTTCTGTAATTTTCTTAGTAAACTTGTAAATTTAAAACAATTCTGTTCCTTCTAGCTAAGCTGAATTATCTTGTCATACATTTTATAACCTACAGCTATTATAAATTCACAGAGTATTAGTATTGCTGAAACTACAATGGCTCCATCGTGCCTCAAAGCCCTTGGTTTGCACAAAACTTATGCCATTTACCACACCTTTCCTTCTTCACCAACACCACAATCAAGGTTCTCAGTCCCTTCTTATTTCTCTAGAGGTTTCTTGAATCCTTCAATGATAGCACCAAAATGTTTTACTAAGTTCTCTTTGTACACTTTCAACCTATTTTATCTTTTGGTAAAAGGGCAGAAAAGATATGAAAACTTTATGAGGGTTGCGGGCAGCTTAAAAACTGGTCAAAGCCATATTCCAATTGCAATACATCCTAACCTAACCTACCCTTAACCTTGGGTGCCATAACCTGGAGTGTGGGTGCAGGGGGAGTTCCTTCAACATAACCTAGACACCTCCAGGTATATCATGCATAGAACGACATGTGCACAACTGTTCTGAATGCATGCACAAAAATAGTGAAACTTAAGTATTTTGCAATTACCAGCCTGCTTAAAAGTATATCAAAGACATTATTTCAATAAGGATTCATCCTAACCTTATCAAACCTTCCCCTAACCTAAGATATCCTCAGGGCCCATGCTCTGACCTGGCCAGGGAACCCCACATGTAATACCATGCATACCCAAATGACATATGAACAACTATTCAACAGCATTACCTATCTTATTTTTTCTTTAATCTCATACACATATCTTAAGACACTTGTCTGAAAGCACAAGGCTATGTGCATTAGAATCTCCCAATCTCAACCTTTACCTAATACACATGGCCTGTTCTCCTACTTCAACTCTCTTATGCTCAGTTACTGCTGAAAATTACACAACTTGAATGCATTTCAGGTTAATTCTGAGTCTTCTGCCCCACAGATTTTATCACTGATCCTGAGTCACATTTCAAGTACTTGAAACAGTAGGGCTGCCTACTCTAAGACTGGAGTTTGGGAGCATGTAGAATATGCAGTGGTTATATCTAATAATACAACCTTACCACCCACATACGGTACAGAATAAAAATTATTTAATATCCTGAAATCTCAAAATATACACTCTAATTTTTTAGTCTGGATTTTTTTTTTTTTTTTTTTGTGACCCACTGTTTTCCCAAAAATAAAAATTATTGGTATTATTTCACTTATGGTTTGATTTCATGATTTTGAGGTTTAATCAAATGAATACCTATCCCGGCAAATGATATACTGTATACAAAATCCTAGACTTTCTTTTATGCAAAACTTAATCAGTAAACACAGTTTGACTTAGAGTAATCTCAAAATTCAAATCACATCATAATACAACAGTTGATTATGTTGATGGAAACCTAATTTTTAGTCTGACCCACAGTTTTCCCGAGTTTGTTTTAATCACATACCTATTTCTAGTTCTTTTTATGCACATTAAATTTAGTGACTTAGAGTAATCTAATTTCGTTGATTATGATGGAAACCCTGCCCTTGCCCACTTGCATGCATTAAAGCCCAAACCTCGGCCTCTGGACCTTAGGCTACAGGCCACAGTCTCGGCTACCTTACGTAATTTTGATTTCCTTCAGGCTAATCCTTTTTCAGTTTTGCTATAAGGACAACTTGGCACTTAGGGATAAGAAATTTGCTGTGGGACTCAGTCAACAAACTGTTATATTCTCCTGTAGACACTTTTTAACTGGTTACTTTTCTATACCGTTCTAATATACCTGCTATAGGTAGATGCTATACCCAATAACAACTTTCTATGGTACCTGGATAATACTTACATTCAGTAAATCAAATAAGAATGATCAACAACTCAAAGGTTTAGAGACACTTGTCAGGAGCACTGTGTCCTCTGTCACAATACACATACAGTGACTCTGGTTCCAATACTATCCTGATAATTTTAATTTTTTAACATTATCTCAGATCGTATAATGTTAGTTTTACTGCATTTTTTATAGTTTTGAAAGATATAATGTTATAAGAAGTTTCCACAAATGCGTACAAGTTATTAGTAGTTATTTTATTGTTGTAACTTTAACAGGGGGACAAGGGACACTTGATAATCAAAATATTAATAAAAAATATATAAATTAACAATGCAAGGACATTGGATTGAATAAAAACAATTATCACGCACAAATTCAGCAAAAACAGTTTTATTTTACTGAAAACTTAATAAATTACGCTTTGTCGTCTATTTTAAAGGGATAACGAGACTAAAGAAGATATCAAAACATGAATATCGTCACGCAATTGATAAAATAGAATTATATCAGCAATTTGATATTTTGAAAACTCATACTTAAAATGTGAACATGTTATCTTTCTAATCTGTTTGCCGGTATCAGAACATTGTACGAATTAATTTTAGGCTTTTTTTTCCTCTCGGGAACGCTGCTATGGACATCTATTGGCCGTTCAAGTAACTATGAAATAAAAAATTAACAAATACTAACTGACAACAGTTTTGTTTACAGAGAAGATTTAACCTTCGATTTTATGTCAGGGACAATAAATCTTTATCGAAGTAATATAAATTAAGGTTGAAATGAACTTTTATCTTCTTTGACACTAAAGGCTATTCAGTTTTATCATTATTACGGCTAAAATAAATAAAATTTAAAAAATTATGTGGCAACTATTTCCTTCCGAACTTTTTAAAATAGATAACTATTGTTAAACTTGAATATTTTGCAAATAGAAATATTTTTATTAACATCATTATGAAAATATTAAAAATTCGCCTAATCAATTATTTTATATTGTAATGAGTTACATAAACGGCTTGCTTTACTTAAAAATACAAAATTCATAAAGGTATTTTGTTGAGGAATGTTTGGTAACGAAAGTAGTAAGACAAATTATCAAAGTTGACGACCAGCAAAAAGTAGAACACGACATAACATTAAAAAAATTTTAAACACAAAACTAGAGGGAAAAATAATTAAATGTAATTATTATGCATTAGTATGAACCATTAAGAATAGTTTTAACTAACATTATGTTATATTTTTGGCAGTTTTATTAAAGTCGTATTGTAAAAGAAACTGCAGACGTCATTCAAGAAGGAAAACAGGACTAAAAATAAAATGCAATAACATCGAAATCTTAACATGGAAAATGGAGTCAAGTTGCACTGAATGAAAATCACAGCTCATAGAAAGGTGTTTCATTAATTTTTAGGAGTCAGAATACATCACTACTTAAAATATTGATAAACGTAGTCACTGGCAATTTATGGCAAATGCATAAGACAACTTCGGTGATTTTAAGAGTGTTGTGCTAAATATCTCCCTTTTAATATATTTTGTTGAATATCAAATCAATAATAAATTACTAGCTATAAAGCACATTATTCTATGTTACGGAACTTAGTCACAGAATTGTATATAAAATAATGACTGGCAACTTTTCTGCGGTACGCAATTTGAATGCTTTTGATATACAATAATTTACAGCCAAAGTAAATGCAGCTAAGCTACATTTAACCTTACAAAAAAAAGTCCCGATAGGACAATTAAAATTTAACAATTATGTATTTTTTAATGAATTTGTCTCATTGGCTTAGCTTTATTTTAGGCCTGTTTCCCTGCACAAAATTCGTCTACACTCTCTCGTTAGATAGTCATTGAAAAATGACTATTGTTTCTCTTATTCAAGAATGCATCCAAAATTTTTATCTTCATAAAATGAGAAAGATCATGTAAATTTAAAACCTCATATGTATCTTTGTAGATGAAAATTCCTTACTTTTATGAAAAAAAATAATCTTTGAGGATTTCTCCAACATGAGTTTTGGCAATACATGTGGGCGACCGAGTTACTGAAAGCACAAAGTTTAAATTTTTTAAAAATAGAATTTTTTTTACAGACAATGCGGGAAATATTATCAAACAAAACTGTGAAATAAGTTAGTAGCGATTTGATACACTACTACTATATTTCAAAAATTTAAACTTTTTGCTGATCATGTATATAATATATACATGATCAGTAAAATTCAGTAAACACTGGGTGTGGTCAATCTTCTAAGGGACTACAAGACATAAAAACTTCCAAGGTTGGGGTTAGCAATCTCACTTGCAAAGACTAGCATATAGTAAGCAGTAAAAGGTACTCTTGGAAAATTGTATACCTCAAGGCAGTGGAGCACCTAAGGAAGAGTTGGGACCTCTTTTCAGTCCTGTAGGATTCAGGAAAAGAAAATAGTAACTGCCTTGCTCTGTGTGGTGTGAAAGTCACCCAATGGCTGGAGCATGGGCTTGCTGCTCCATTTCCTGTCAAAATGTTGAAATGAATACAAAGTTTTGGCTATAAATATACTTGGATGTTAGGCAACTTTGTTCAAGGATAGGGAGTTTTATTTTACACCATAGCACAGTCCTGCACTAACTGGAGATAACTGATCCATCTCTCTCTCTTGTAAAGGACAGCTACAGGCAGTAGCCCACGAGGAAGGATTTATTGCAATGCCTATTCTTGGCTTGGGACTATGACCTTACAAGGAGACATTACACACACATACATACACACACACAAAGCATTCTAGAATCATAAACCTATATGCATCATTAACAATCCTAAGAGAGCCAGAGGGATCTAGTGGAACCACAAAAATACAGGCTGCAGTTGACAGTGGGAAGAAAATTTACAGACAAATTATATGCAAAATCTATAGATGAAACAAGACATTTGTGGGAAGGTAACATAAATACTACAGTGTAACAACTGAAAAGGACATTTGATTTAGTCAAAATACATACAGGGCCTTCCTGCCGTTTTATGAACGGAAAGTGATTTGTTTGCACATATAACTGAATACATACCTGTTGTTTATATATACGTGCATGTGAGAACGCGAGCGCATGTAATCTTGCTGATGCAAGATTCACGTTCCTTCTCTCGCATTTAACCTTGTTATTATAATCTGCTGGCCATCTTTTTTTTTTTATCCGATTATGATAAGTGTTATTATCACTACTTGAATGCTAGTGTTTACAATCATGGCACTTCTATAGAGAGAAATAAAACCATGAAAAATCATTTGTCTCACCTCTCTGTCAAGGTACAGGTTCCAACTTCATACAGAACATTAAGACTGTTGCACTACTCACGACATACTGTTCGAGAAAGGACAAAATCGTCCATAAAAAGCAGCGCTGCCATGCCCGAAAACCCAAAGTATCGTACCGCTCTCGCAAAATCACAGTAATTGATCTCATAATACGGTAATTGTGTGTTAAACTTACGGTAAACGTTATGGCATAATATGCACTTCTCCGTTTTTATGAGAAGCGTGATGATAATGGTTAGAAAACCATATAGCTATCAGTAACTACATACAGAGGTTCTGAGTCTATAGGTAAACACTTCTTGGATATTTTCATGAAGTGCAGAAAAAAAATTGATGAAGCTACGATAATTGCTTCCAGAAATATAATTACGCGGAAGTCGCTTCACTTTTGATAAAACTATCCGAATTGCATCACTGATGCCTTATTTGACCAACGGTCTCCTTAAGATGGAGTAAAAAATAAAATAAATTTAAATAAATAAAGGTCGTCATCTCACTACTTCGAAGGGGGATCTGTTTTGAAATATAGGCCTAAAGCTTATCTCAAGACTTCAACAGGACAACACTGGTATCATAATAAAAGCATGAATATAAGCTCTTGAAAGCTTGAAGGAATATTTTTTATATCTTATTGCAAATACAGTAATTCAAATACGAGGGTATGAAAAATATTCAGTGTGGAATTTTGACATCAAAATCCTCCTTATGTGCCCATTCCTTTATCCGAATTATTCCAACTCTTCGTGTGAATAAACGCAGGAGTGAGAAAAATAAACAATTCAAAGAGAACTCTGTACTGGATATCATTGTTCCTAATATCTGAGAGATTCAACCTCATGGGTCCTCTCTCCATCAAATTATTATCCCATCATTTTGTGCATGCTGCCCTGTCCTCTCGATTCCCGTTTTTCTTTGATTTATTTGAGTTCCATCTCTTTAGATATATGCTGTATTTAACTAAGCAAGCTCCACACGTTCTGTCATCAGTTTCCTTAGTTGCTGTGCATGAAAACTATACTGCATGGACTTAAGGTGGTATTATATAACCCAGTGACAGATTAATTTTTTCATCATCGAGTATGCATGAACCAACCACAGTATACAGTTTTCCCCATGATGTTCTAATCTGAAGAGTCAATATACTCATGGGATGGAGGTAAAGTAAAAAGCTAAGAAGTGGGTGGACCAGTTGACCAAAGGGACATCGTATACACCTTTTAGTAATGCCTACAGTGCACCACGTGAGGTACACCGACACGTCCCATGTGGTTCATTGAGAATTGAATGCAAGCTTTTCATTGCTGAAGGAGTTCACTATTTAAGGCCTAACATTTTTTTTGGCCTTGAATTTAAATATTCTTAGTAAGACTGCTGAATTCAATCTTTGCCACTTTTATTAATTAAAAAACATTCTTTGAAAAATTTTTTGCTTTTCTTGTTGGGAATATTACAGATTTCACAATCTTTTATGTTGTATTGTCTTTAAAGTGTGTCTAATATGGTATTTTTATCCATCAATTGATCTCCACTGTTGCATTGCGTAACCATTCCTTGCACATCATTCATTGTCATATTTTAGTTACTTTGACACTGATGTTATCTATCGTAGTAGTTTTATTTGTCTAGATATGAAGTTAGTATTTGCATGTGATTCTTGGAGAGAGGCTAATGAATTTTCCATTTTTGTGCTTCAGTCATCAACACTTGTTGAATGTATAGAATATATGGAATATAGTATTTTGGCCAAAGGCCTATGGGGTTATTCAGTGCTGAAGTGAAAACTGAGGGTAGAAGGTTTGAAGGGTGTAACAGGAAGAAAACCTTGCAGTTGCACTATGAAACAATTGTTAGAAGGTGGAAAGTAAGATGGAAGAAACTGAATATGAACGGAGTTAGAGTAAAAGGAATGATAGAGGTTGCAGCTAGGGGACGAAGGGACGCTGCACAGAACCTCAAGTAATACCTACAGTGCACTGCTTGAGGTGCACTGACAGCACTAACCCCCTACAGGGTTAACACGTCGAGCTTAATTTATTGCCAAAGCATGAATTATCTTAATTTGTCTAGGTATTTTCCTATGCTTACTGTATAATGATGCTACACTTGAGGGACTGCCCTAGGGGTTAGATAGCGATATGTATTTGCAATACTCAGTACCTTCTTGAGGGTCATTGGTCTGTCACAGACTTTCACCTTGTTTGATCCCTTTGGTTACTAGAACTCTATGGGAGAGGAGGCATTCTGTTCATCCTTAACCGCCTACATGTTATTATGGTAACCTAATCCACATTCAACTAAACACTTATGATGTCAACAAAAAGGTCCATCTTGACTGAGGAAAATGAGATGATGGAGCAGGGAAGGAGAGAAAGAATAGTTAACTTACTTTACAGCATCTACTTAGGACCGAATTTTGATGATAAAGGCCTCAGAAGCTACTCTTGACAGTACAGTACCCAACCCAACTTCTAGGGGCTAGGAATCTGGGGGGTAGTTTAATAATAACAATAATAATATAATAATAATGATAACAATAAACTGTACAGCAGCAATATAACACACTTCTCAGAAAATTCTGATTCTTGCAGTTACAGTGCTCTTTCTTAAAATTCCTTGCTCATAACTTGACTGAACTGAAACCATTACGTAACTTACAGCAGCGAGAGAAACACACAATTCAGATATAAATATTTATTGGAAAATTGCAAAATTGAAATCAACAATACCCAAAAATTTCTCCTATGAGTCTTCATATTTGTTCCATGAAATTAACAGACTGTGAATGCAAAAATATAAAACCAGCTGATATCTCTCAATAATAAAAAATTTCACTAAAAAATCAGTACAGTATACACAGACTTTACTATGAGGTGACTTGGCATACTGAAGCATAACTGGAAGACAAAAATAAGAAAAGGAGTTTCAGTTTGATGGGAAACATTTTTTGTCACTTTATTTGAAATGAATGACCTGATAACAATTCCCATAAATCTGTTAACTCACAAACAAAATATGTTTACGATTCGATACTCAATTAGGCAGAGGAGATAATTTACGGTAAAAAAGTCAAAATAATATGACATGCTTGTTATGTACTTTAGACTTAAAAACATTTTCCCCAACTGAGTGCTCACTGTCATATCTTGTGCTGCTCCTAAAATAATTTTAAAGCCAAGTAACCATGTAAGTTTGCACACCAAGTACTCCACATATATCTTGGTCTTGATGACAATTCTCTATAGTTTCCTTACAATCATAATCTGTGATAAATAGGTGAGGTTTTATTCCGAAGAGCAACAAATTTTATCGTTTCATAACAGTATAAAAATTTGCATAATTTCTATACCCACATTATAAGAGTGATTACAGCCTGTGATTCTGACATCTACCTACAACATCCATGTCAGTGTATTCTTACAACCATTGCTTACATCTACTTATATATAAAATTCTGACTATTTTGACATATTTAGAATTTGTACAGAGATAAAAAAATAAATATTAAAAGAGGCACTTATAAAAACTAACAACCTTCCTTACACTTGAAAATATATAGCTTTATAAAATCAAATACTTTGCTTCATGTGCTAAAATTGCTGTATAACTGTAAAGATCTGCTCTTAGGGGTCATGCTGCCATTACCATAAACATAATCTACCTACGGTTCCTGAACCTGTGCTGAGAGAGAAAGTACAGAGAGCAGAATTAATGTCACCACACATATCTTAATAGTTTGATGTGAGAATAGTAAGAAAAATTATCTAAAACATTCTGGAAAAGGTCCAATTTTTGGGTCTTTTACAGATCACCTCCAATGACGCACAGACTCATAAATCTTTTCAACTCAAATTTCCTGAAATGCGGATCACAAATACACTTGAGAAGTCAACTTTTACTGTGAGACTAACATAACCCACTTCTACAAGATTTCCACTATCACCTGCTCTTGCATGTTAAACACATCCCTACATAGAATCCTATTTGTAGACTTCATATTCTTCTTCTCAGCTTAATCCCTACTTTGGGTCACTGTTTTTAATAAGCCTCCTCCAGATGCTTCTGTCTTGAATGGCTCATTTTATAATTGGTTTTGGCAGAAGTTTTTCATGACTCCGTCCCTCACTATTTAGTTGAAAATTGTAGTTGCAGTCAGCAGGAACAAATGATCTTCACCTTTTCAGTTTCTATTTGGAAATGTTCTGCATGGGTATATCTACCACTTATTGTAGATACAAATTCAAATAAGTTACATTATAGTGGCTAAGTATGAAAATCCTACATAAAACTTTGAGAATACACAATAAAACATAAAAGCATAGAAAGGTATGTTTCAAAAAGACAAAAAAGTACTTCTATTTGGACTGGGAAGAGGAATGAACCCACAAGAAATTTAAAAACCCTAAAAATCTAAAATAAAAAATCCTGAATATTGCAGGTCATTTCTCAATACAGAATCAGAATGTATTGTGATTTAAATTGTGCTGAAATTCACTGACTAAATGCACCAAAAGTTAAAGGGGATAAGTGCTTTCATATATTCTTTTAGGATAATGCACAGCTTCCAGGTCTGAGGCAGAAACTAAAACATGATTGACAGATTGTGATGAAACAATTTTTTTTTACATTACTGTGACTGTAAAATTGTAGTATCCAACAAATCTTTTAGAAATTCTTTGAGATCAAGATATGTTAAACTTAATGGAAATAAAATTCACACGATTTGCAGTCACAAGATTTTTCAAATATTATAACCAAAAAGTCACACCTAAGAAGTACAGTATATGCAAGCTAGCACATTCATAGATACTGTATGAATGATTTTTCAGCTTTGTATGTCACAACAACAGGAGTCAGTTATTAACTCTCTAAAGGCAGACCACCTGCAGACCTTAAGTGTGACAAGACGACACCTTAGAATACGGACCCATGAAAAATAAATCGAGTAAAAAATGCTCATAGACTAATAGGAAAAAACAGACCTACAACCTGCTAAAAAGAAGAGAATGCCTGACAGTCTGATATATGTTATAATTAAGTACATGTTTCACAGACATCAGCAAAATTGGCATATGAGACTGGAAGCACCAGGAATTTACATGCCTTTTCATACAATTATGAGAATACATTGCTTTTGATATGGGTTTGACACAAGGGGAAGGATCACTAATACATACAGCATATCAAAAATATATGACGAATGATTTCGTAGAAAAAGAGGCATTGAATTAAGAGTGAAGTTCTCTGCCTGAAACTTACTTCTCTCTTCATGACTTGCATGAGACCAACTTTCTGGAAAAAAAGGTCTTTGTAACCCTTAAACAATACTTATTAAATAGTGTGATCAAGCACTGAATTATAAATCTAGGTATATAAAGATTACGAAAATCTCCTAATCGGCACAAATGTTTTTACATCAGCTGTTCCTTCTATTTGGTCAGATGTGCAATGTTCTCTCTTCCCTCTGTCGTTTGCATTTTCTGCCTCAACCCCCATCAGGTCTTGGCCTCCCCTTTACTTCACGATTTCATTGGCCTTCCTACGAGTATCTGTCCTATTTCCATATCCACTACTTTTTTGACTAACTGTTCTTCATCCCTTCTCATTTTGTGTTCAAACCATCTCAGTCTTCGAGATATGTTTATTTTCCAGCCAATGAACACCACAATTTTCCATCATCACTTCCCCATCCATACGTCATCTTCCCACCATACTCTGACCATGAACCTTAACATTCAGTACTGTCCTCGCAACTTTCCAAAATATCATCCAGTTTCTTTGTCAGTGCCCATTTTTCCTCTACACAGAGTAGGACAGGCTTTATGTAACCTAAATTGGTCTTTGCTCTCTCTGCTAATGGGATATTTTTACTGACCAATAGCATAGCTACCTCTTTCCATTTCACCCATGCTGCAGCTACACCAATTAAATTACGAATCTTTACATTTCTCTAATAAATAATATAAGCATAATGCAGTACACTTGTATACTGTATTCAATAAAAACATGAACTGTATATTAAAGAACAAGCTCATATTAAACTTCTATCTTGGAATACATTAATTCCCAAGTTTTTAAAATGATGCTAATTTCATGTTCATACAACAAACTCCACTTTTCTTTTGTGTGAAAGATTGATTCTGGCCATAACCAGAATCCCATACAGAAAAGTGTTTTATAAAAGAAAATAAAAAAGGGCTAGCATAATGCCTATTCATATTGTTTTCCAGAGAATGAGTGACAGCTGTTGCTGCTAAGAATGATTTAATTTGCGGTAAAAAACTATATATCTGAAGCGAAGAAGTTTCATAGAAGAATTTAGAAGATACGATGAGAAATGGTGTTTATTACATAAATACAGTATGAATAATGTGAGTACATGTAAACACAAGCAGAGAAGTTCAAAATCTCTAAGCAACCCTGCAACTCAGACATTAAAAGTCCAAGTTTCCATTTACTAAGTCTGACATCAACAGTGCTGGGTATCTGCGAGTGTTATCAACATGAATGAATCTGAAGAAATGATTTTCATATCACTGTAAAGCCTTAATATACAGAGCTGTGTTGTTAGTTATTTACGATGGCTGAACCAGACCACAAAGCTATAAGTCTTTACTCTCACAGGGTTGGCACTTAGAGCTTTGTAAATAAACTTCCTGACAAATATTATACAATGATGCATCTGGTAAGTATAAAGTTAGTTTACCCTGTAAGCAAGTACTGTAATAGAGAGAAGAATAACTTCCTGCAACTGAGCTCCTGATTATTTAGTTTTTTAAAACAATGATAAATAACCTGGTAACAGGAGGAAAATATATTTTAAAAATTTCACTGCATATTTTCCAGCATACGCATCAGCAATGCTGAAAAGTTTTAAAACCAAGACACACATTAATTTAACTAATATGTAGGGATAAAATAGGAGTAACTTTAAAACTTTCTCTACTTCTTGGTGGAGTGTTATACTAAAATTCATTTTCACACAATCACTCTTGAAAATTAACACATTCAGCACCAGTACATATATGAACGACAATGATGGAAACAAAAGGCTGATAAAATAAAATCTTCACAAATAAGAGCAACGGAGTACTGAAGGATGACTATTTTCTGACACTATTTGCTTTCAATACACAAAAATAACAATCACAATATATTTTTCACCTTAGCCTATGTACTGTATACAATATATATCTATTGTCTTTTAATAATACCCAGGTAATATTCAAAAAATAAAAGTTCTCTCGTGAAAACCTTATACACTAAACAGAAAATCATCTTAAGCAATTGATTTCAGTTCCAAGTGAATGTCTTCTGGATCCTCGTGGTCATCATCATCGGTTGGCACCAAATAATGACCCTGTTTTACTGGCCTTCGCAGAGACCCGAATATCCTGAGAAAATAATCGTATATTACTAAAATTAAATACAAAATTTACATTAGTATTATAATTGTGAAACGTCATAACACAGTATATTGATGGAAACAAAGTTTTAAACACTCACACAAAACCTGCAAGGAGAAAAAATGAAAAATAAAAAATTACAGTAACTGTGTACAGACACCATCTTAAAAGTTTATTGCAACAATGATGAAATATATAAAGGTCTAAGCATTTGTGCAAGAATATGCTTTTCTCAATTGAAAGACAAATTTTGTATTGTGTCAATCAAGGGCAAAATAAACTAAAATACTGATGATTATTGTGATTGTGTGGTTCCTCAAAACAACCATCTGCTCAGTCTTCAGGGGAGAAGCCAGTGAGCTAGGCAATGTGACGAAATGAAAGGGGTCCAGAAAAACCTAATACTGGATCAAACTAAAGATCATCAAATTCAAAGATGATAAAAGGATCATTACCTGTGAAAAGACATTAGATAAAGAGGCTAAAACAAAAGTCAAAAACTAACTAAAAACTGTAGGTTTCTATCTTGCCTGCATATTTCAATTTTAAGTGCCTCCCTTCCAACAAAAACCCTATGTTTTTTCTTTCCTCATCACCATCACCTCCAAGATACTTTGTCTTTCCTGTGCTTTCACTTCTACAACTCTCCACTCTTCTCTAGCCTTGCATCTCTTAGTTTTTATCAAAGTATGTCTGGGTCTTGTAATTTTTAAGGTGCTTAAAAAACTCAGACTACACTAATATATACTACTTTGTTGGGGTGGTGTAAATGACATGTCCAGGCAATCCCTATTTCCCCTTTATCATACTTAAACACTTCTTAATGTTTACTTGCCCAAGCTTAATCATAATTCTTTCAACCACATAAATCTTTCTTCCATGTAATGCTATTTCATCCCTTAAACATTCTCTTTTCTCATTATTTCTGTTTTCCTTATATTTATATTAAGTCCCATCTCTCTAGATTTATGATGCCTTCTATTAACAAAACTTTTTAAACCTCACAGGGTTTTACTGATTATGGCAGCATAACCTAAGCCTGTCAAATTTCTATTGTTAATCTACCATCCCCACTCACTTATTTCATTAGAAAATTCATGAGAAGTGCAAACAGCAGTGGCAACATTTCCCTGTAGCATCCCACTGTTTTCTGCAAATAACCTTAGCAAGGCTTCATCAGCTTGACTTTACATCTGCATCATTCACAGATCATTTCAATCAGCTTTACATGGTTAATAAGAATACCTAACTGCTGAGGAGCAAGTCAGCCCAGTTCAGTGCCAGTTCCAAGCCTGGATAAACAGGGAGGCTTGAAGTCGGGAAAAGTACCAATCCCTGAAACATCTGTCAAAACCAATTATGAAATGAGCCATTCAAGATAGAAACAGCTTGAAGAGACTCATTAAAAACAATGACCTCAACCAGCGATTATGGTGAGAAGAAGAAAAAGACCCTACTGGTCTGCAGATGTCAAATGCCTTCTGTTTAAACACATTGGGGTCATGACATACTCATGAACAATGACAAATAAACCTTCTCCTGCCAACCCTTTCATAGTCACATTTGCATAGCTCACTGGTACAACAGTGCAAGTTGGGAAAAAAAAAGGGAATTCAGATTTAAGGACATTAATAACATACTTAACCACTTAAAATTTTAATTTCATGAAGTATTAAAGTGTTTCCTAGGATAAATATAAATTACTTTTTGTAAGATGCAAGGATGAACAAAAACAAACGTCACTCTTTTCATGTTTACAGCAGAGTAAACAAAATAAATAGTACATTAGTAAGCATTTTCACTTTAAACCGTGCAGCAAAGTGTAAATTATCCTCAGTAACATGCAAAAGAGGTGGCAATCAAAGCAAAGCATGCACTTACTAATCAGTCGACAAGCAGAGGCTTATTAACTAAAGCTGAACCACTAATGACTCAGAGGGCACCAGGGTAGGTTGGTGCACCATGTCCCCATCACCAAACTCATCCTCATCATTACCAACACCACCCTCTTCCAACAGCAAGCCATTAGATCCCTCTGAAAACTCAACTGAAGAAAGAAGTTCCTCCATTTCCTCATCATTCTCACCTCCTATCTGCACACCTGTTATGGCGTTGAACCTGCAACATTCCACTGGTGCTAAACAACATAATAACCTTGCATAATAGCAGTCATCACTACTATTTTAAGAATACAGAGCTCTTCCAAAGACCAGATGTTAATCATAAGAAATCAGTGACAATTAACATCACCCACAGAAAAATCAGTGAATTAATCATATTACTGTATTAGAAAACCAACAACCATCATGTGAAAATCAAGTAATGAAACTAATGTGATAACATGAATAATGCATTGTTCCTTAAACCTAAACAATTTCTTGATTTTAATTCTTTTACTACCCATCAATTACTGTACCACTTGCAGATCTTTTAATACAATATTCAAAATCTCCAACTTAGAAGGATATAGGTACAGTAAATTAGTAATGAAGAATAAAGGACTGTATGTCTGAAAGTGAAAGCTCTACAGGATAGATTTTATGGCTATTTTACATACAAAGTGCAACTACAGAAGCCTCGCTATGTACCTGGCTTTTAGGGATTTGGTATAGCTGCATGTACACTGGCCACCAAACCTCATACCAGAGCACTGGCATTTATGATTACTACGTCGGTAATAGCTGCGGAGGTTGCTTCTCATTCTGAAGAGGTAAGGGACACACTCATGGTAATTCTTGTCGATCTTAAAAAATGTCCACGAGTGATTAGTATTTAAATAATTACCGCTCATGGAATAGAGAAATATTCTTCTGAAGGCCCCATAGAGACTGAAAAAAAAGCTGAAGCTAACACCACTCTCTAATTCAAACATAATAAACCAAATACACTGCACCATCACTTCCAATAGCCAAAAACTAAACAAAAATATAGTTGAGTTCAAGAACATATTCATGTGGACAGTACTTCGTCGTACTTAGTACAAAATTTTGGTAGTGTTGATTTCAACTTTTTC
This sequence comes from Macrobrachium rosenbergii, assembly GCF_040412425.1. NCBI lineage: Eukaryota > Metazoa > Arthropoda > Malacostraca > Decapoda > Palaemonidae > Macrobrachium > Macrobrachium rosenbergii. The sequence goes on from NC_089754.1 coordinate 54,326,098, forward strand.
TCATTTACTGGTACATATGTCCCTGGGAAATATTGTACTATCAATGTTTCCCAGATTAACAACACTTATTCCTTCATTTTGCCTTTAGGCTTCTGATTAAACTTTATACATAAAGTAACATCAATTACTTGCAAAAAATTCATGAAAAGTTCAAAATAAATAATTAATGGCATAACTTGAGCAATACAGAAAAAGTAGTTTATAGAAATACAATTTGTATTTATGTATTGCCATTCTTGGTGTTACAAAAAACACACCAAACATTTGTACTTAGAAACAAACTGTACAGACTATTTGTAAAGAGACTGTTAAAGTGAAAAAATGAGCAATTCAAAACCAGTACAAAGACAAACACAACTCAAACTTCTAAACAAGTTGTCTCACTTGCAATAAGCTCATGAAAACCACCATGCATACCTCAATAACAAACACTGTGCAAAGAGACTCTCAAGACAGACCTAAATTTCCCTTGACACGACCTCAAAGCATACATATACATGCCCCCAAAAAAGTCCACTTGACTAAACAATCAATAAAACATAAATCATGAATACTGTACCATACTTAAATTGTAACACAACCAGGACATGATCTTTTACTTCACAAACTGTTTTTTAATTCAGACACTATTTTTTCATTATCTTTTATACATGAAACTAACTGACAGCCATAATGAGGCTGGAATTCTAAGTACTGTGCATCAGCACCACATGCATGAAGTTCTTCAGACCTCTACTGTACTGTAAATGAGTTTAAATTAAATGCTATATCAAGTTTAATGATATCTTACTATGTAGAGAAAAACATAAAAATGTCATTCACGTCTCCCTGACACCAAATCCCTAGGCATTATGGGATATATTATTACAGTTTCAAACTATCCAATGTACAGATCTGCTAAAACTTGGCTAAACAGGCAGTTTGTGCTACAACCAAACTGCTGTCCCATAAAACCATTAAATGAAAAATCATTCCTAGAAATACACACATAGTTCCACTAGCTTTAAGGTTTTTCTTAGGCCAAGTGGGGAAATATTCAAATAAAGTGCCAATTTCTTTGACAAAAATGCTAGTATGTTCTTTATGGATCCTGTGGCAAACAAGGAATCTGCATCTACACTTGCTAATTTCACATTAAGAAACAGAATAATTGCATTATTGGAGTTTTGGAAACTAACCTTCTTAATGTTTTATGATAGGATAAAAATATCTAAAAAAGGAGAGAGGAGACATCATAGCCCTTTCATGATCTTAAAAATAAAAAGACCCTGCACTCAAAATGCTAGATCTTAACGAGATATTTGCGTCATGTGCTTTTATTCACAGCTATTGTTCTAATTTTCTCATAGAAATCAACATAAACATTATTGAGAGGGTTTTTGTTAGTTTTTTGCATGTGTTTGCTTTCATATTTGAAACCATGTACAAATCAGGGTGATCATGCCATATGTTTGGCTGTGTCTCTCCATGAAAACCTGAGCGTATTTCTTATATGTCAAAGGCACCTCTCTTCTAAATACTTTCTACATGAGCATATGAGAAATCCAGGATAAAAAAAATGAGTAGAGTTTTTTTATCTAATCATCCTGATGGTTCATACTTCATGTTTTGGGATACTGAAAAAGCCTTCTGAAATGACAAATCCACTAATATTTGATACTGAACTGGGCTTTAAAATGTACATCTTGGTTTGACAAATTGAAATACTTAGTGCAAAAGGATACTGATACATGAAAAAACCACTAACATCTATTATCTCAAAGTACAGATTCACAGAAGAGATCTGGATGAGTGTTACATATATGAGAATGGGGCTTATTAACACTCCTATTCAGGATAACTGGAAATGACAGCAATGTGTGACTACCAACACAGCAGGATGTAAACAATATCTTTTTTATTTTCATCCTTCCTTTGGAATTACATATTTGAGCATGCAGTTTCCGGTACAGTAATAAAGAAGACAAGCTTGATACAGTGCGCACTCATATTCATAATCTATATGCACCATAAAACAGACACAACAGTTCCCCAAGTTATGGTGAATGTACCAAACACTCTGATATGGTTGTCCCTACCAGTGTTCATTTAAATTTTCCACTTGGAAAAGCAACATCCAATTAAGAATGAAGAAATACCCCAAAAGTAGCAACTCACTGGATTCAGACTCCAGAACACCCACATACATTGTAATACCCACTGCAAATGGCTTGCTGACTGATTTATAAATTACTCCGACACATGCACAAGCAGCAAAAATTCATGCAAGGTTGAACTGCACATTTCACATGCTCCAATGCCACACATCATATATAAAAAAGAAAAGAGTACAGAATCATGGGGGTATAAAGATGCCTTTATTGGTCAACAAATCCACACCATAAGAAACTGTGATATACAGAGTTTACATAAAGATCTCTTGGGATCCATTTTGTAAATAAGAAGCCTGATCTATTTTTTACTTAGCATTCATCCACAACTGTAATGTCAGCATTCTTCTATTTATAAAATAAAAGATTCTGGTATATGAAATACATGTGCAGTGAAGACACTATGAGGAAGGAAAGAAGGCAAATGACTTTCTGCAGTGGAAAGGTTCAAGGTTTCGTAAGTTCACTGTCTTCACTGCACATGAACAGCACTACTGACTGACTGCTGGTTTCTTTCTTTCTTTCTTTCTTTTTAGGAGAGAATGAAGCATCTGGGGCCATTTCACATGTACTGAAGGGTTAATTTTAGGCAATGGGTTTTTATGAAAAAACTAATTTTACTTACAAAATATTACATGCTGGTCATTCATTCATGAATATACTTTGACAATCAATTAATCATGTCTAGAACTAGAGAAAATTGCTGACATTACATACATTTTCCAAAGCTTTAATATATTTAAATACAAAAGAATGTTTTGCATATGCCTTAATGTTTTCAAATTGAAACAAGCTGACATAAGTATGAAACTGCTTTCATAATACAGTAATGAATAATAATGAGATGCCAACAAAGGGATGGTGGGCATTTACAGAAGTGGATGTTTTACTTCACAGCTGATCTCATTTACAGATTTTTTTTTAATACTGAAGCAGAGTTATTGATGTCTTAGTGAGCCTAGACCTACCATAACTGATATTTCCCAAGGCAGTCATCTGGGATCTTGGTAGTTTCTGCTGGCTGTAAAATTTGTATTATAATCTATGGATGATGCAGCTTTTAATGAAGTAATTTGCTCTTTTCAAATAAATATTCAGTAGCTGTTACTATCACTAGAGATTTTGAATGAATACGTGAATCGTGTAGTTAGTAGGGATGAGGCTTATCTCCAACAAAACTGAGTCTAGGATTAGCCAATTACTATACTCCCCTTTACATGATTCACTATGCATGGATAACACTAATTTACGATTCTGAACATCTGATAATATTCATTTCATGAGAACACTAAAAATTTACCTCATTCTTTCCTAAATTATTGGTACAGAGATATCCTTTTATATCTGCTTGCTTTTTCAGTTTCCCACTCTTTGAACTGACAATACTCTTGCTTCCCACATGAGGCCTTTTCTGAATTTGAAAATTATGAGGAAAGCAGTATAACCAGAGTACCAGGATAAGTACGATCATACAATTGTATTGCAGTCGACAGAGCATGAAAGAGTATACTGACATATAGCCAATCATATTCTGTACTGTAAATAGAGCAACTTACACCCACAAGCAATTTCAACTTTTTACATCATATTCCAACATCAATTTTCCTGGTGGGCATATGCAAAACAAGAGTCTGTATTTTTGCCTTAAGCATGCCTATAACTAGTTTCTGTATACCACAGTTCATGCCAATCATGCATATTTGTACAAGGCACAAAATTAAATGACACAAAAAAAATATAGCCTACTATTATGCTACAGTATTCTTTTAACATTATTTATTAGACCACACACTCACAAGATTTCCTATGGAAAGGAAATTAATAACGCACTGTAACGCATTTAACAAATTAATGGAAGCAGTTGTACTTGGAAAATGCAAAGCTAGCTTACTTGCAGTGAACCCTGAATATAGGCCAAGCAGCTACCCATATACATGCTGTGTACAACAAATATAAAGCTGTAAAATAAAATACTGCAGAAAACAGAAAGATATATACAAGAATCTGGTGAAACTTGAAGCAAAGCAAAGAAACAACTGTGATAAAAAAGTAACTTCTATAAGACCTAAATCCAGCAAAGTTTATTAATTACATTTTACACATTCAAAAAATGAAATATATTTTGCTCTCATTAGCATATGCAATCTGCATTGGGGTGTCAATGTTTACATTTAACAGACTCTTCTGTTTCTATAAATAAGTTTGTTATATAAATATCTAAAACACTGGTTTTAACAAAGTTTAAAACTACCAGTGCTTCAAACAATGCAACATGATTGATAATAAAATATTACATGACACTGAAAAGTTAAGATTTGTCAAAGTTAACAACACAAATGTATGATTTACTCCAAAAACATAAGACAATTTGGCTTTTTTACAATAAATCAAATACGTACAGTTAGTATTCTTATATGAGATCAATTTTCTACTTGAATGTTTATTCCCATATCTCCAATTGTTAGGTTTAATGTTTTTAGCCTTTAATGAGCATTTCTGATTAGTACAAGTATTTAATTTTGTACCTTGATAATGCAGAGGAAGGCGTGTTTGGTGCAGGAATGTCATCCAGGCCACGGTGAATAGAAATATTATCGTCGTCATCTAAACCTGCTAGACGAGACTCCTGAGCTTTGTGGAAATCTAATGTTGAGAGAGACTCCCTTGTAGGTTTGCGATACCTGAAAACAAAGACATCAGTAGTATTGGTGTGAATTTGTAAAGAAGGCTACATTTTTTTCTATACCTCCTCTCATTTTCTATATTGCTGTAAACTTATAAATGAAATAAAAATTTTCAGTAATCTCAAAATATACACATGCAAAGTACATTTTAGTAATAACCATTAGGGTTATTTCAAGTATAAAGAATCTTAAAATGAAAATTCAAGTACAGTATCTATTAGCAAAAAATATTAAATGTATATATATGAAACAGCAAGTACAAGCCTTAAAAATGTGCTAAAAAGATAAAATTACATGTCTGCGGTTTCGCCCAGAACAATCAGATGTCTGACATTAATGATCTGAATCACTCATCAAAAGTTTTTACATTTAATATATATTGAAAAAAATAGTAAATAAATAACAGTAAAAATCAATACGCTTTTGACTCAACCTTTCAAATGCAAAATTGTACTTGGAAGTTGCAAAAACAGCAATAGTGCAAAATATGCAATGTACAGTACTCTGACTTTAATAACCTACTGAGGTATATTAACACTGATCAAGTTTACTGAATCTCATGTAGGACAACATTTTTATAAGTGCAGATAAGAACAATATCCTGAGGCCTATTGCCAAACTTTGTTATGGCACAGTCCTAAGGTATTTTCTAAATATGCTAATTGCAACAATCATTTGTAATATCACTTACAGAATATTCCAAAATCACACAGCAAGCGAAAAAATTGTTAATTAAATATAAAAGTCAGGTAACATGCAAAGGGTATTAATACTAAAGTGACACCGTAAAAAGTAAAAGCAAAGATGTTAATCCTTACAGCTTCAATAACAGCGACGACATAACGACTGAAACAGAGCTCAAAGCCATTGCTGCTGATCCCATCCATGGCTGTAATGAAAAATTATAACAAAGATAAGCAATCATACTATGAACAACCTTGTTCATCTTTTTGTATATGGCATATAAAATAGTATAAAATATATTTATATTTCATGAGCTTTATATGCTATATGGAGTTTTTACAAACAGTCTGGGGACATCAACAAAAGTACTGTCCTGAAAGCATTCCATAATGGCACTGGAGAAATCTAATGAAAAAACAAAAGTATATCAATTGAGGACACACCACTAAAACTTATTTGCCTACTATATTTCATTAATAACAACCTATCAGCAAAACTTTACTTACAATCAATACAAAACCAAGCGGTCTGAAAACCCCAGCTGCTACAGGAATCCCCACTATGTTGTATATAGAAGCAAATACAAAGTTATAGTGAATTCTTCTAACAGTCTTCTTGGAAAGATCAAGGCAGGCCACAACATCGATGAGATCATTCTAGAAGAAAAATAGAGACTTCATTATATCACACAAAAATAACTGCACCTGATTTATCCTTTCAAGATAATACATAATACTGTAGCCTTTAAAATTTCTAAATATATAATTCTTTAAAATTCACAATACACCAAAAATTCCATTATCTGACTGAAACAAAAGATTTAACTCAAGAACTGAGAAGTGTCCTTTTTCTATGCTGGGAAGGATAAAAGAAATCTGGATTTGTGTAAAAAGAAGACATCAGAACAATAAACTTACAAGACAGAAATAATGTATTAGCTTTTCATACTAATGTTACATTGGGCTCATTATGAGTTGAGTAATGGGTTTTTTTAGAATACATGTAATTCATGAAACACTAAATTATTTTCCAAACCTATTACCTACAATCTTAGTTCCAACTTTTCACCATTAACAGTCCAAACTATAAAATAGTGTGGCTCTTTACTGCCCGTAACCTAAGGATCAGAGAGACACATGCCAAGTGCTACTAACATGTAGACAATTTTCTCTTGAATTATGAATGAATAGTCTAAAATTTGTGAAGACAATGAATGTGGAATGATAATGAGTTATATACTTTTAAGAAAATGTAAAATTCACAACTAAATTCACATATTTACATTTAGTACTCTACAAGAAATTTGACCCTCACACTGCAATGTCCATCCCTCTCTTACCCTCAGAATTAAGAACTTCATTGTATTATAAATTTTTACAAAATGTTCCTTCTTAAAATATTACTAAAAATTCACTCCTTTACAAAAACTTCATATGCATGAGCATTCTTTCAAAACTTAGTATAACTGGTAAATCTTCCATCACAACCAATTTTATAAAGAAAATTTGTATTGTTCTTGATGAGAAAATATACCGATTGTAACTATGATGTGTTTTCAATAAAACAATTCTAAACCACCCTATATTTGCATTTAAAGTTAACTTGAAATCTATGTATACTTTTTCATCAGCCCAATACAGAAATCAGTATAATGAAAATTAAGCAAAAACAAATACAATACCCTTATCAGAACTACATCTGCAGCTTCAACAGCAACATCTGTTCCTGAGGAAATTGCAATGCCAACATCTGCTTGTGCTAACGCTGGGGAATCGTTAACTCCATCGCCAACCATTGCCACTTTGAAGCCTGATTCCTGAAGTTGTTTCACTTTTTTTACCTATAAAATATAAGATAGTTAAATGAATTAACTCCTACACTTAACACAAAAACATGAAACTGTGAAGTAAAAAACTCGATAATTTAAACAGTTTCTCATAAAATTTACTTTAAACCCTGCAGTCTCCTTCCCTTGTGCCCCTTGCCTTAATGCTTTTTATTCAATTCCTAAAGTCTCATCCTGCTTGTTGAACTTCAACTTGAATCTTACTCCTATCTTTAGTTTTACATTAAACTCCTTCAAGTGAGCCCAGTATGAGTTTCGAAATAGGACTCAGTGGTCTTATTCAATTTTACTTTAATATTAATATAAAATAACCTTTACCTTCAATTCTATATTTCTCTATCCAGTTGGGATTTCATTTTTAATGAAGTTTTCTGTTTACCAGGTAAGCTTATTTTTCTCTCATCACCATAAAAATACACGGTAACTTCAATATTTAATAATAAATGAAATTGACAAAATTATTACTTTGCAGTATTTAATTCTTAATGCACTTTACAAATGCAACATCAAATCAAATTTATAACTCTAATATCAAATATTAAATGAAACCTACCATCTTGAAATCACAGTTTATAGAGTAAAAACATTATAGCTGGAAAATGCTAAATCAAAAACATATTTATAATCCTAATCAGAATCAGTTGTTCTACTGAATCTTGTACTGTGCTGTACATACATTTGTCATTCTTTCCAGAGTAAGTGAAGTAGTTGGAGTAAACTCCTTAGAGTTTCACTCACACCTTTCCACAAATTTTTCCCCCAATCCTTCGTGGTTCTCTTTGACTAAAGCACATTTTGTTTGAGCCTTCTCTCCTACAGGTGGGTACCATAAGGTTAAAAGAGGTTTGCAACCCTACCTGTTCTTCTCTTCCCTTTCCTTTTCAATTATTAATAATTTTCGCATTCCAAATGATATAATCTCTTGCAGGCACAACAATTATAATAGTGGTAATACTGTTGTTCCCAGGACCAGTTCTTGTTTTTGACAAAGTTACTTACAATGTTAGTGGTTCATGTAAGTTTTGAGCTGCATTCTGTAATATAGTTGCAGCATTTAGCCCACAAATTAAGTGTGGTACATTTGAGAGGCAGTGTTAAAAGGTAAAATCAAGTTACTATAAGGAAATCAGCAAAAGGGGCAAATGGACACTATCCATATCATTACAGATTCTGATTTTAAATATAACCTAAAATAGGTTTTAAGGATAACTGTCTGTTATTTCAGAATATAATTAAGAGGTAATAGAACACACACTGAATAATTACTTACTTTGTGTGATGGAAGAACTTCTGCGAAAACTCTTGTGATGCCAACTTGTTTAGCAATAGCAGCAGCTGTTTTCTGATTATCACCGGTTAATAAAATAACGTCTAATCCTCTCTTCTTCAGAGAATAAACTGCTAAGGCTGCCTCTGGCTTCACAGTGTCTGCTACTGCCAACATTCCTATTAATTTGCCTGAAAAAAGAAGAGATAATGATGGCTAACAATGAAATAAAAATAAAGTACAGTAAAACTGTCATTACAGCATTTGTTGTTCCAGCATTCTAGAAGAAAACAACAAACAGAACCTGTGCTGTAAATTTTACAAGAGAAATCCTCATGCTACAAGTTTTCAGAAGTAAAAAAATTTACTATCCAACTGAACTTTCTTTCACTAATACTAACTAGTTTTACCACCTTGTTTTATCGTTTGCTTATGCACAGTGTTATGTGTAAGACAGGGCATTTTATATGGAATATATGACAGGGCAATATATAAGGGTGATTTTTTTTTTTACTGCACTTAACCAGACTAACTCACTATTTATGAGTGAAATTCCCCACAGATGCTGTAAGGTGGGACTTTACTGCCTACTCATTGTTGAAAGCCTGCATATTTTCTTTATTTTTCAAACACTACAAGTAGAATTATTGAGTAACAAACTGCAATGAATAAACAATTTTTTCACTGCACTCCACATCCTGTTACTAAATGAACTTGAAGAAAATGAACTTAAAAACATTATTTACCATTGATAGCTGCTAAAACAGCAGTACGTCCCAACTCTTCTTGCTCTCTCATTTGATCATCTACATTCTTTGGTACAAAAACCTTGTTCTGACTCATCCAATCCCTGTTGCCAATATAAACCTGAGACAAAAGGAAATAAGATACAGAACATTAGTAGCATAGGTAACATGGAAAAATTTTTACAGGTATGCAGCATCTTTGAATGTAACATGATTTTATAAACTTTTCTCAAAGTTTGTGACTGAATGATTAGTACAAGTTTTGGGATAGGATAAGCATTTATTTTTACAATTCTGCCCTCAATCATTATTGGCCTTAATGATGGTGCGACATATGGATTCAGTAGGAAAAGAGGCACAATACTGAATTCAACCCTCTGAGCTATAAACAGAACTAGGTTTGTTACTGATTAAAATAAAAAGACTTTGAAGGTTCCTCTGTGCAGGCTTTGACACAAGTACTGTAGTCACCTTCAGTAATTACCTTCATGTTTAGTATTAAGAAATAAAGTAAAATATCTTCAATAATGATACGGAAAGCAAAATATATAAAATTTATGCTACCACATAAAAGAAGAACTCTGGTGAACTAAGGAAAAATATACCTTGTATGGCTCCTTGCATTCCTCATTCTCAGTAGTATTAGCAATGAAGGCATTTATGTTCTCCTTCCTGGGCACACTTGGAGCATCCGTGTAATCTACCAAAACATCCCCAATCACAAACATATTTTCTCTCTTTTGCTGCGATTGGCCAGAAAATTCTGTTAGCCTGTAATGATGAATAAAACAAGTTAAAATCGATAAAAGACGGTGGTGACTTTCATTACAGCAACATACCACAACCCTTAATGAGAGCTAAAATATTCACAAGTATAAAGTGATTTCTTCAAAATATGCAACATATACGATAAGTATCAAATAACTTTATGCTTCCTACTGCACAAAACATTCATCTGTCATGAAGGCGAAATGATTTCACTAAACTATTTTAGGCAGTACTGCTTACACCATGCCTTGTCCATCTGTGCAGGTGGCACTAAAGGTTCTTTGCAGTGATCTTTCAGCCTCAGCTGTACTGCTTCTGCCTTTTACTTTTCATCTGTTACCTTTGATCATTAAACTAGCATTTACTGAAGCATCTTGGGTAAAGTGAAGGCATTCAAAATGGTCAATTATAAGAAATGAGTCTGCAATTAAACAAACCACAAGAGTTCACATCATGAATAATTTTATACCGTCAAAATATAAACAACACCAGTTCATTTTGTGTGTCTGCAGAAATAGTGTGGATGACTTACCCATATTCATTGATGTAATTGATAGTGAGATTTTTTGCATTTAGTAAGAGCTCTGATGACTTTGCTGCTTCCAAAAGGCTCTCAATTCCTGCAACTGTGCACTGAAGCCCAAAACCTGACACCGCTTTGAACTCTTCACACTGGCCACCAAGGTTACCAAGGGCTTGACGGCAGAATTTGGAGATTGCTGAGGGTAAAACCGTAAAACCATAAGAATATAAACAAATATGTAGCAAATCAAGGAAAAACACTTGAAAGTTAATATACCTGTATATCCGAGTGCTTTCCTGAATGAAAAAAACATAAATACTCAAATACTGTGACAATAAGTACATTCATTTTAAATCAAACAGGCAAAAGTTAAAATGGCAATTCTACAGATTCCTCAATAATATGAATGCTCATTTTACCTTGTCTTAAATCAATTAAACTTCTGCTTCAGCATAAGAGGGGTACTACAAATTACTTGGATACACACAAAACTGACCTTTTTATCTAATATGGCAAGTAAACTGATAATATTCTGTACTTTACAGAAAGATTTATGATTAAAATATCATGAAGTACAAATTTTTCAGCTTTGGTTTACTATTCTTAGCAATGATTATGCTTTTTATCTTTCTCTAGCCCTTATAGGGAGGGTCACACTCAGGATGAACATCTGTCAGTAAAACATACAGTATACCAAAACAAATTATATAATAATCTGTTCAATGAGTGAGGGCTTGAAAGAGAGGAAGGCCCAAGAGAAGATAGAGGGACTGCATTTGAGAGGACACGGAGAAAGAAGTAAATGAAAGGACAGCACAACATAGAAACACCTAGAAAAAGCTCATTAAAAACTGAAACCAAAACTGGGGATTAAGCTAAGAAGAAAAAAGAAGAAGAACATGACAAAGGATAGAATTTCTTACTGGGACTAGATCATTACTATTCTGCCAAGGTTACTGTACAAATATCACAAATGGCATTATGGATTACATATGTGATCACAATGACTAGTAGACAAATAAAAAAAGATTCAAGACTGACCACTTGCAATAGGGTGTTCACTGTTGTTCTCTGCTGTGCCAACGATGGCTAAAAACTGAGCCAGGCTACAGACTGTTTCATTTACAAAAAGGCTCAGCTTTGCTAGAGTGGGTGTTCCGTGAGTAATTGTACCTGTCTTATCAAAGACAACAGCCTTGACCTGAAGAATAAAAATAAAAAATTTTTAATGATCCTATTGGGATTAGAAATAACCTTGAATAATAAAATAAAATTGAGGCTATATGTAACAATCACCTTGTGTACAGATAAACAATGCACTAAGCATTTGAAGACCAAGACTAAGTATATATGAGCCCTTCCTTAATAGTAATAGTTCATCCACTCAAGTTTCTGTCTAGCACTAGACATGAATCAGCAATATCATACCTTGTGGGCATTTTCAAGAGGCTCTGCACCCTTAATAAGAATACCATTCGTAGCTCCAACTCCTGTGCCAACCATGACTGCAGTGGGGGTAGCTAACCCTAAGGCACACGGACAGGCAATTGCTAAAACAGTAATAGCACATCGGAAGGCAAACTCGAGCACAATTTCCAAATGGGAGAATCCTTCTTCTACCTATGAGAGCATTCAAATTTTCAAAATTAATCAATGCCTTCACAACAAGAATACATTTCTGAGTAATTTCAATAATAAAAATAAGCTGGTTAACAAGAAATTCTCATAATATAAATATAAATATAATTTTTATAAAAATGTTTTAAGGTATCTCATCTAAACACCTAGGGGAAAAATAACCCAAGGTATTTAGATTTCTAACTGCAAGAAAATTGCTCTTTCCAAAAATCTTACATTGAAGATGAAACAAACTGAGAAGGAAGGCCAGAATACAATTGAAAGACACCACTTTACCTTTAGTTCATGTTCCGGTTCTACGAGAGACATGTCCACAAAACCAATTATTATCCAGCAGATGAGCGTAAGAGTTGAGACCGTCACGACCATAGGGACAAAATAGCCGGCTATTTTGTCTGCAAGCTGTTGAATTGGGGCTTTAGAGGTCTGTGCCTCTTCTACCAATTTAACTATCTGAAATATAGCAAAAAAATAAGAAATCTTGTAAATTTTTTATCTTTTTTAAAATAAATAATTCTTATACAGAAAATGAGTAAATGAATAGCTTCACTCTGTAAAGCATTTCTGTGTATGGTATGTGCTCGACTTAGCAATCAGCAAGATCCAATTGTTACAGCTAACACCTCTGAAACAGGAGAAGCTGTTAATGTATCCTGTGACATCATGAGTAAGAAGTCTCCCTCTAGCAAGGAATACTTATTGGAAAGGAAAACTTCATACTCTTGACAACTCTTCTCTTGGGAAACATCTTACCATTCAAGGAAGTTTACCATATGTAAAATAAGAGGATTATGTACACTACAGTTACATGGAAAACCCAAGACAATATTATGTGCTATGTATAAGGATAATGCAGGATATCTAATCTTATGAATTCCTGGAAGCAGGTCATTATAAAAGTTAAGTCATTGCTAAAGACAAACTGTACCATTACTATTTTATTAAATGGTAAGAAATATATAATGTAAAAGACAGTACAGTAGTTGGTCACAAAATTTACAATTACTTCTACATAATCGATGGAAAAGTAAGGTTCTGCAAAAAATACTCACAACAATTTCAACCCTATTCCTGATGAAAAGCAACCAACCTGGGACAAAGTTGTATCCTGACCAATGTGCGTAGCCTTAACCATAAGAAGTCCATTTTGGTTGATCGAGCCTCCTATCACCTGTGAGCCTGGTTTCTTAGCTACAGGCATCGATTCCCCTGTGATGAGAGACTCATCCGCCAAGCTCTCACCTGACATCACACGGCCATCTACAGGTATTTTTTCACCAGGCTTTACCTGTTTTGAAAATTTTTATGAATACCAATGCATCAAATATCCTTTAAGATAAATATCTGATAAGCCTTAAAGACAACTAAGATTTAACTTTCTAACCCTGACAAATACTAATTAATGTACTGTAGATAACATTTTCTGCAAGAATTAACATTGATGATTTTTTATTCTCAATAAGCAAGGAAAGTCAAAAGATAAAATTATACAAGAAAGAAAGTTATAAATATTCAATATTATTCATCCATGATTAACACAATAAAAAGGTTCAGAGAAGATTATTTGGAAAGAACTCAAATTTTGTAGAAAATTTACAAAAATAAATAGCACAATAAAGAGCCACTGCACTAACACTGCCTACTAATCAAATATCACATATGGAACTTATTACTTGCACAAAATTATCTAACCTTTAGAACGTCTCCTCGCTGAATAAGCTGAACGTCAATAACCTTTTCAGTCAGGGTCTGGGTAGCTTCATCTAACTTCACAAGGGTGGCCTCTGTAGCTTGCAGGGACATGAGTTTTGCTAATGCCTCTGATGTCTTACCCTTTAGAATGAATGATTAATGCATGTTATTAACAGCTTTAAGATTATTTTTATACCCTTCACCCCATTACAGTATTTTTCAAGGTGATCTGGTAAAGCACATAAAAATATGAGGAAAACTAACAGCAACATAGGATATTATAAATAAGACAACAGATTATATGGCTGTGAATACTGATAGGCTACTAGACTTTAGATATGACTAGTTTCTATGCAATAACTGTAATTTTAACACAGCAGAACTTTGTTGTACAGATAAGGTTAAACTTATTATACATGTGTTTACTAATACCACTAAGCCACATTTCTAGACTCACAGGGATTCCCCAAAGAATTGTTCTTAAATGCAGTTAAAATTGGAGGAAAGTAGTGTAAAAGAACTGGTAGGCTAGTTAGGAAGAGCCTGAAAGATCAGAGGAAAAGTAAAAGCTAGATACCAAATAATTTTGGGGGTCACGGGGACACTGGAGAACCTTTCGTATCATCTCAAATCTCCTACACTAGACAATGTTATCAGTACCCTCCTACACAGCACAAATCAAGTATAAGACTTACATCCATGAAGTCTATGATGGTTAAAATTTACTAAAGGTTCTTTGCAGTCCCTTCAGCTCTCCTGCATCACTTTCTGGTTTGTACTTCTCCCCCATTCAGTTTGGTTATTTCCCATTTACATGTCTACCTTCTTTAATCTTGCCTTGTTCCATTTTCAAATCTTATTTTAGAACAAATTCTTTGGGTGAGCTCTACTAAGTCCAAAAATCTCATTATATTACAGTAAGGCACCTCTCCTCTGTTTTTCCCTCGTACATATTTGTCTTTAAACACATTTAGGAAATTTTGATTAGCCTATGTTATAGGACAATAGATTTTGCAGTCTAGGACATCCTAGCTAGGCAAGACAAATGGAAAAGTACAGTACATCGATATTTTGATGTGAATTAACAATAACTGGCTCTGCTGTTTTGCCTCTTCTAAAGTAAAGTTCTCCCCCCCCATTTTTTTTTTACAAGACATCTATTAGAATTCTTAAATACTGACACCCAAGTACAAGGATTATAGAATATCTTCAGAAACAAAAATGGATCACTTTTACACAAAGCATCTGTACTTCAGGCAATGTGGAAGAAAACCAAATATGCCTTCTGGCTACGTCAGTGACAGGTCAGTGGAAAAATATTCATTATTAACTGGCTTGGGATATTCTGCAATTAAACGAATATTCTCACCTTTGCAACGTGCTCCAACCAACGTCCCAGTGATACAAACACCAGAAGCATTGGAGGTGTATCAAAGAATGTCATAGGGCTGGCAGCCTGTTGTAGTACCATAGCAGCTATAACTACACCCAGAGAATATATGTAAGATATTGTAGTTGCTAACATAATCAATACATCCATATTTGCTGTTTTATGTTGTAGTGCCTTGAAGGCTTGTACATAGAAGTGTCTTCCCCCAATAAACTGAAAAAAGGCAAAAAGGAAAAATAAGTTCTAAATGTCTGCTAAAACGATGAATGTAATGGGATATCCAAGCAAAAATGAAGTAACGAACACTAACTTAAACCAAATTCTGAAAAAAAAAATTGCATACCATCATCTTATAACACAGCAATTCTAAATACTGCCAATATCACATCACGACCCACAAAACTGATCCCAAATTTACCAAAAATAAACTGATCTACCTGAACTGGAGTGGCAAGGAGGAAGAGGAGGAGATTTTCCAAAGAGAGACCAGGAAAGACACAACACATCTGTTCGTGGGTCATGTGTTTCATCATGGCCATGAAATAAATCATCACCATCATTGCTGGAACACCTGTTGAAAAATAATATGAAGTTTTTAAAAACGCAACTGAGTCGTGACATAAAACTAGTTTTTCATAATAAAACCCCTAATCATAAATGTCCCAACTCAATAGCCTTTTGCATACCATCCGGAACCGCAAGTATCAGCCAGCCCAATTCTTCATTAATTATAATGTAAGCTTAACATTCTGAGAAGAAGGGGATGGGAGATGAAACCTTAGATTATGACTGTTGGGTTTATTTTTTGTTTTGTAATTAGCCCAAACAGAGCAAAAAAGGCTGTTTAGAGGCTATTTCAGTTGAAGGACTATTTGTTTTACAGATTTCAAAAAGGTAACTAATGGAAAAACCCACAGAAAGTCAAGCAAAGTATCTGAACTAATAACTTCCAAGCACAGACTAGACATCAGCTACCAATTCATGTAAAATGCAGACTCTTAAATCTTGTGTAAATATGCAGTATATTATATTAACAATGATACTGATAATTTTACTAGGGGACTTAATCAGAACTTGGAATAAAATAACATTATAAAATTAAAGAGAGAAAGAGATCAGTTGCACATTCATATGTAAAGAATATTCCCAGAGCTTTGTGGAAATTTCCATTTGTGGTGCAATATGTCAGCATTCTAAAAACTTTTGGATTTTGGAAATTTTGATACAGGACTCTAAACCATCTTGAAATTAACTTGAAACAAATGCAGCATTACCCAAACAAGAGATGAGATCTCACAAGTTTTTTATTATTATGATTCCATTTAATTCTGAACCTTGAATTTTTTTACAGGCATTCTTTTGAATACACAAGAAACTCTATGGAAAACCATAAACTTTCACCACTGTCAAATCTTGCCATCAAAATCAAAAGGAATATATACAATTCTTCAGGTTCTGAAATACTTACCAAATATGAGAGATACTATGAATGAATTTCTCCATTTTATTATTTCCTTCCTATGGTCTAAATAGTTGCCTTTACCAGCCCCACTACTGTAGAGAGAAGCATTGAATCCAAGTCCCTGAAATACAAAAAACAAAAATTTGGTATTTGGAAAAAATAAATAAGAGCCTGCAGAATTCGGGGAAAAGTATGAGATACCAAAACAATTTTTATAATATACCTAAATGGGTTGGGGGTATTCTGGCCAAATATTTTGGTACAGTTCCCAATTTTTATTTCATACACTCTACAACTCACTATCACAGACATCAGCAATACTAAAAGAGTACGCTAAACATTCTTGGTGATGGAAAAGCAAACTGATTCTATTTTAAAATACAATTTATTCTGACTATATCTTTTACCATTCTGTGTGAGCAAGGTTTGTCTTAGCCCCTTGTTTTTGTTTTAATTTATGCTCTAAAAGCAGGTGCTTCAATGGTCCAATAAATAATGGCTCAAACAGTATTACCAGCATAAGGTTCTACAAATGAAATGAAAAGGAATGGTGAAAGCATTTGCCTCATTAACAGTTCTCACTGGTACTTGGGCTTTTAAATGCATAATGCTGATCATAACTAAAGAGCAAAAATTCAATTACAAAGCAAAATAATAAATACTGCAACAAACTTACATTTATACATTCAATTATGTCCCGTGGTCCAGTAATTGCTGGGTCGAAGGTAAATTTACCACGCTCTGTGGCTAAGGCCACGACTGCAGTCTTCACTCCTTTAACTTTCAACACATTGGATTCAATGGCATGGACACAGGAGGAACAAGTCATACCCAATATCTAAAAGGATAAAATGTTTGGCATTTTACAATGAGTCAAATATATACAGTATATATTCTCAAAGCAAGAAACTGGAATACAAAACTTATACTAAATATAATTATTTTTACAAAACGACTTTAGTATCACGGTACCCTGGAATCTTACTTGTTTTCTGATCCCTGCAAAACATTAACTGAGATACAGTTAGCATTAAATTTAAACAAAATCAACTCAAAAAACTGTAGTCTTGGAACAAGGAACATGATGTGTATTGACACAAACCTCAATGTCTACTTCACCCTGATTGGCAACTTCCTCTAATACAGTAGTAGGGAAACCCAGTTCACTTATGCTATTGGCCACCTCTTGGGGCAACACTTGAGAGCCATCATATCGAACCTCAGCCTTGGCTGCCATGAGAGCCACAAGGATGCTATGAACACCTGAGAAAGATGATAAAATGATACCAATATGACTTCATTCTCTCTGTGATAAACTTTTAATTCTGCATCTGCTGTTTAATGCAGAAACTTAAAAGCAGTTCAAGGAAAGCAAGCATGGTACTACCTGTAATTTCTAGAGCCTAACTCTGGTACTAACACTCAGGTACTGTCTGGGCTTCTAATCAATTCCAAATTACACTTTATTAGAGAATACAAAAAAAGTCTTGTTTAGGCCATTACTAACAACAATAAGCTAGGGCATGTGATAAGGTAATAGCGCCCCAAAACTTTTTCCCAGACATTCAAACCACCATTGGCACTTTTATTAAAGCATTAAGAATAGCATGTAAATTAGTAAAACTCAGAAGAGAACTACAACTGGCAGGACAGTATAAAATATGCAGGACTTGGGTGGAATTGACAAAACTAATCAATTGTATTTCATTCTAATTCAAGTTATTCTCACATAAGATTCACATGGGAATATGCTATAAACACTTATGCAACATAATTACCTCAACAGGGCCTTTGGACAACCTTGTATAAAAGTGAACAGAGTATGATTTGGGTCTCGCATGATCAGTGAAATACATATGGTCACTATTTTGGTTATAGATGCGAAGGGCTCTAGAATATAGGGTCACTATGTTAACATGAACATCATCCATGATCACATGAAACCACTGAATGTTTAAAAAGATTTTTACAGTACTCTACTTTGTAAAATTTTGGGAACCATTAAACCTTAAAAAAAGAAATTGCCTACTTACTCGTACTACAGGAGTGTGTCCATCACTAAGGATCTTACATTCATGGTTGCTAAGCACGTTAACATAGTATCAAAAGTGGCTTGTTGCAGCCGGTATTACCAGACAGTTACTGATAATTAGTTTAAATTGAAAGCTTTTCATTAGTGCTAAGGTATTTTAGCAAACTAATAAAAAAACCAATGCGGCTTAATAATCACAGCCTTCTCTTTAGTGACCCCTAACGACAGCAATCAAAGGAAAATATTGCCAAGGGTTTAGCTTATAGTAGTCATTATAATTCCATTTTGGATTTTTTATTACATATTTTTATTTATTTGTTTTATCATATGTTATATAATTAAGTCATTTTATAAATATCTACTTTTAGTGGAAGACAACTTCACAACACACAAAACAGATTAACAATTACAGTACCGTATAATCTTCCTGTACGTACATTATTCTCCATGCATTCAATTATAAGGAAATGAAGCAAGTTTCAAATCCACATTTTTCTCATATCATCCACCTGATGATTCAGGGCATCAGGTGAATTTTAAAAGGATAAATTACACATCACAATTAAATAATCCCACCATAATTACCTCTGATTTTCATGGCATGCTTCTCAATAGCAGCAACACAGGATGCACATGTCATGCCATTGATCCTCAAAAAGCACTTCTCTAAATCCCCTTCATCACCTTCAAAGGCTGCATTGCTCTGGTACACACTGTTCACACTTCCTTCTTTACTTGATTTTGCTGATTTAACTGTTGCAAATTATGAAGGTTGGAATATCAAAGCAGAAGGGGGCATAATGTACAGTACATGAAATAAGGCAAGATCATTTTACGATATTCTGTTTTTAGATTGGAAAGGTTATTGCAGTGTTTAAAAAATACCTGCAAAATAGAACTGGTTACAGCAGTTAAGATATATTGCATTTATTTCAGAAGAATATAAGAAAAAAATTCTATCAATGTCATCAGTGGAAAACTAGAGCATGTAAAGTGTTTTCTGAAAAAGACTAAAATTACAAATGAAAAGTTTTTCAGTTATTTTTACTCGAAGCAATTTGTAACAACACACCTTAAATAATTTCCCATGCACATAACGTAAAAAGTGGTGATCCTACTTTAATTTCATGACATATATGAGATAACCCAGTAACATGACATGAATCTTACTTCAAAGACTAGCTGTTAAGCCTCTACCCATTACTCTAACTACAGTACTAGTCCTAACAAGATGAAGACATGTTTTCCTCTAGTTCACTTGTCTTACAAGTAGGACTGAGCAAAGACTGTCGCAATTTCTTTCAAGCTTTCTGGAAAGGTTGGCTCATGGCTAGTACTTCCCAGGGTCTAATGAATAACCATAAGTACTGAGCAGCTTTGAATATTAACTGCCTAGAAGGAAGCTCAACCATTTTTACAAGTATGTTTTGAAAAAGATGCAGGAATACCAATATGTTTTTACTCTCAGCTAAACAAAAATCAAATACATTCCTCATCAGGGAATTCTTATCTTTGCATCTTTTAAAATAAAGCCAACTTAATTTATCACCACAACACCACTTCTTGAAGGTTATCAATTTAATTTGCTTTTCTAAAAAAAACTAAAAATAATATTCAAGACTTATGGTTTTCCTTGTACATAATACATTTCATGAGAAGGCTCGATAAAAGACTGGTACTTTAGTTTAGCAAAACATATGTCACCACTATAAAAGCTCAGTTGTCATAAAATCTAAAAGTTTGAAATTACCTTTGCTGTTGGTGGGAGATCCTGATATGGAATCTCCTTCTCCAGATTCAGATCTTTTGACAGATGCCTCAAAACCCATGTCATCGATCATGTCCGCTATTGCAGCCGCTGACAAAACTGAAGAGTCATATTCAACTGTCCCCTCCTCTGTTTCTAACACAACCTAAAATATAACGAAGTAACCTTTTATACTTAAAACGCAATCGTTGATCAATGAAAATTGTTGACAAGATATTTTTAAACTTTTCGTGGAAAGATCTTTACTAAACGATTATGAGGTAACAAAAAGTTAAGTGGAACAAGCTGATTATCTATTAGATTTATTCTCGTGGCTGGCCGAAGGATTAGATTTAAAGAACCATTTTCCAGAAATAATTTTCACCAGAAATAAATTCCTCAAATGGCCGGTCGGAGAGTTTGCTTGCTAATATTACAATGAAGAATGAAACATTTTCCAGAATAATTGTAAATTTGCTATTACTGTACTCTACATGATTCTACACATACAGCAATAATAACAGCTAATGAAAACACAAACAATGCCTCTTACTTGGTCTCTGTAATTACAAGGTTATTTTTCTGTATTTTAACTGGAACGAGCAACACACTAGAAATTTAAATGTTCAACCTTGGTTTTATTTCTTTAAAGAAGCGAAGAAACAAATCTTCCAAATCCCTCTCTCTGTTTCATTAATTTTAAGTATTGCAAGCCATGTAAAAGCAAAGCTTTCTTACTCTCCAACAGTGAACTTGCTTACCTTTATATCTA
Source organism: Macrobrachium rosenbergii (assembly GCF_040412425.1). Lineage (NCBI taxonomy): Eukaryota > Metazoa > Arthropoda > Malacostraca > Decapoda > Palaemonidae > Macrobrachium > Macrobrachium rosenbergii. The sequence goes on from NC_089754.1 coordinate 54,347,499, forward strand.
TAATGCCAGGTTTTTCACCAATTGTGCTTTGAATATTTCGAACGCATGAATTGCACGTCATCCCCTTTATTGATATAACGCACGTCTGGGACTTGCAAGGCTGGGAGGTTTCCTGGCCATCTCTGCTTAAAATAGTGGCTTCAAAACCCATGTCATCTATGTGATCCCTCAAAGTTGCTGGATCAGTTAGTTTCTTATTGTACGTTATTGTTCCTTTCTCCTCTTGTAGACTCACCTGAAAATAAAAATGTTTATAAATATTTCCAAATATAAAACAGGCTCCTAAAAAATCATCAGTAACACAAGAACTAATGTACACTACTTCTTTCTAATTAACAGGTTCTGAGTGTGGAATGGAAAACATCCTTGAATAAGAAAATTATATTAAGTAACATCACAGTTAAAGAAAAATAAACGAAATGTTCTTGTTCATTTCTGATTCATGCCTCTTCTTACCTCAATAGACAAAACACCAGGCTTTGCCCCTACAGTTCCTTGTATGTTGTTTACACATGACATGCAAGTCATGCCCTTAATACCTATTATCACAGTCGCTGTATCACTTTCCAATAAGGACGCTTCAAAACCCATATCATCTATAATGGACCTGGAAAAAAAATACTGCATATTATCAAAATGTTTAAGAGATAGGGCTCTAATCATCATCATAATTGTTTTAACACTAAAAAGTTTGAGCAGAAAAAGCATAAATACTATATAAAAAGTAACAATAATATGAGATGAAACAGTAGTAATGGATGTCAATGGACTTCACAAGTCCTTTTTAAGTCTACAAGAGCTAAAATGGACGATAAACAAACTCATCAGTGTTCAATGGCATTCTGATCAAGTCAATGACAAAACGTGACTAAATGCTCTTATATTCAGACTGACCTGACCATTTCAGCAGAGATCTGGGAAGGGTCGATGATAAGTGTTGCCATTTCATCTTTTAATGACACTTTTATGGAGCGAACCCCTTCCTGCTTGCCAACATTCCCTTCAATGTTGTTAACACACATGAATTGCATGTCATACCTGGTAAAAGATATAAAAAAGAATAATTGAAATAGATACCCAAAGTCAATTATAATAATAATGCAGTTGTGACTGTTGATGTGTCATGATGAAATTTCATACAGTATGATAATCTCATTTTGATTTTTACCAAAGAAAGATAAAAGAAAGGTCTTCATTCTACATAGATGAAACTGGATACATAGTACTCTAGATATATATATGTTCAAATGTTCTCAAATTAATACAAATCAGCACCAATGTCAGCAACATAGAACTTTCCAAAATCAAAATGTACTGTTTATCTAACAGCTCAATCAAGTAGCCCACTTTACAATGTTCTTATAATATCAAATTCCCATACTTTGGGTCTTATGGCATAAATACAAAAAAAAAAACAAATAGGCAAATGATGAGATAAGGACAAACTTCTTAAGCAAATCAACACTGAACAAGCCTGGACCCAAACACACAAAGTTGAATAGTTTATCTGTTACAGCTCACCCTACAATTTGTTGAGTGAAGTGGTGAGAGGACAACAGTAAAATGTATGCAAACACAATGGTATGTCCTGTCAGTCAGAATAAGGAGGTTAACTTTCATATTTGAATGTGTTACAAATGCAATATATAGCTTTAAAAGCTTTTTTTTTTTTTAGGTAATAACCTCTAACCTTTATAAGGAAAAAACTGGCCCGTTAAACAATACTTTTGCTGAGTTGTCACTTTGGAAGGAGAATTTCTCATACTTTTCCTCATAGATTTCAGGGCTTTCAAATTTCAAATCTAAGAAAACTGGGTGAGGTACACTGTAATGATGTTCACCAACAAAGTAAAGTTTCAGATCAGATCCTGAATGTCAAGATAATTTATTAGAAAAAGTGGCAGAATACACCAAATAGTTTGGATATTAAAGTAATGATCATATCCTCAAAAGTCACATTATCTGAAATTAGCAACAGACATCAAAAGTCTGGCGTGAGCAATTCTAGGTCACAAAATGCCAATAAGCGTACTTCAGACTTTAGCTACAACTATCCTTACCTTTAACAGAGATTTGGATGAGAAGATCACTGCATACACAATTAATAGGTTCACCCAGTAAGTTGGCCACCTTCACTTCATCCGAGTTGTCATCCGCTGATGTTCCCCCCAAGAGCAAGAGGCTCTCGTCTCCACTGATGGGCACAGCGCAGTCATTCTTCTTGGATGTCGAAAGTTTTGAATCAAATCCCATGTCATCTATTCTGCTGGCTAACTGTGTACCCGAAATAACCTGAGAATCGTGTATTATGGTACCTTCTTTTGCCTCAAGATTCACTTTGACTGAGTGCACCCCTGGCAACACGCCCACAACGCTTTCGATGTTCCGAACGCATGACTGGCAAGTCATGCCTTCAATGCTTACAACTGAGGTGGATGTCATAGTGACTAGTTCTACTTTTGATTGAATATGAAAAAATTAAGTAGCTACTACTCAGTGCTCTCTACCACCACTTAGTGTCATTCAAGTCTCTCCATTCCAAACTCCGCTGACTTCTTGAAAGAATGATTTGCTCTGTCTCAACACCCTGCAAAATAAAAAAAACAAAATGTCAAGTACAAAGTTCCTGTACATCAAATGTTACTATAACTGCACAACAAAAGGTCAAATAAGATGCGAAACAAAAGTATCAAATGAAAACACAGTGCTCAACTCTGAGTGTCAACTATTGTACTTTTCTTTATATGATTAATACTTGTCACCTACAAGAGCAGCTCTGTTTTTTGTCCCTTGTGAACTGCAGTTTTCTGTTTACAAAAATAACAGAGCACTGTTGGTCTTAAATAACAAAATAACAAAATCCCGCCACTGGGAGGACAAAAATTTGACCTGGCCACAGATAGTACAGAAGCACAAGATTAAAATTTACAAAGCATCTATCAATCAATCTATCTAAATAAACACAGACACACACACATATAGTACACTTACATTTACCTTGTATCCATGTATATGTGTATGGAAGTGTATGTAGAGTATAACTGAAATAACAAAGTAGCACTGCATTTAATACAAGTAAATCATGTACAAAAATAAACAAAAACACTTTAATGCTCTTCCCTAGGAGATAATAACCACTGAAGAAGTTCTACAGCAACTATTAATGCATCACGTCGAGAGAGAGAGAGAGAGAGAGAGAGAGAGAGAGAGAGAGAGAGAGAGAGAGAGAGAGAGAGAGAGAGGGGGTTTGCTACAAAACACTAACAGGACAAGAGAAACAATAACAGGAAATCATTCAGGAAACAGAGTGAAGGCCTAGACGTTAACACCGAGAAGGACACGTAATACAGTTGCTCATAAACACTGATTCTTTGGCGCCATGACAACAGAGCCGTTTCAAAAGGCAAACCCCGACCAACTACTACTACTACAACTACTACTACACATTTTCCCACCAGGGAGACAGTTTTCAATTTACAATTTCTACGTGAAATTGCATATAAATCCCCCACACTTCCCCCAACTGCTTTCCAAGCAACTACGTGCGCATCGTTCTTGATGTTAATATCCGCCGAATGTAATACACTGTGCTATGAAAATTAACAATAATAGAGAAAATGTTCCCATATAGACTACGACAATTAACAATAACACAGGAAAAAAGTTTTACCATACAAAACATCCTTTTTTCAGTACGTGTAGACTTTAAATGTTTTATCAACATATTAATAAAATTAGGAAATGTTTATGATTATCATAATAACAACAGGAAGTTATAAAAGAACGTCTATCTTATTTCACGCTCGATAATATTCGATTCCGCATATGACGCTGGGAGAAAGTAATGATTCTCTACGACGCTGGAGAGAAAGTAATGTTTCTCTACCGCCGGGTTTTAGCAAAATATGTACCTCGAGACCAGAAGATTTTGATGTTTACAAAACTTGATAAATATTAACTATTTTTGTGGATTCTGGGGACAGATTTGACAAATTACCACCATGGAAACCACCTCATCACTTAACGAAGATTGAAGATTTTAGTTGAATTCAGTATTTCGGAAAAGCCTACGGGTAAGTGCGTTTGATTAAGACCTGATATCACATATTAAAGTTACGAAATTACCGGGTTTTAACTCGAAAGGCGGGAGTTCAGAATCCATTTCTTCTAATAAGTTTTTCACGGAAAGGCCACAAAGGGCGCTCTAAGGGTTGGTTGGAGGGGGCTATTACAAACGGCGACCCCAACTAGGCATTAAACTGAGAAGATGCTACCTCCTGTGAAACTTTGTTCTATATTGATAATACTTGGAAATATCAAACGAAATTTACCATTACTGAAAATTACAAGAATTTGTAGTCTATCAATATTATATATATATATATATATATATATATATATATATATATATATATATATATATATATATATATATATATATATATATATATATATATATATATATATATAGAGAGAGAGAGAGAGAGAGAGAGAGAGAGAGAGAGAGAGAGCAATCAACGAAATAATTTAGCTGTTGCTCATTGGGCCCACGACAGCTAACCACCCTGACACGTGTCACATACCAACGCCGACATTCCACCAAAATAATTAATCAATCCTATACTTGAATTTTTACTCTCTATTCAGCATCTTCTGAATAATAATAATAATAATAATAATAATAATAATAATAATAATAATAATAATAATAATAATAATTCAGCAATAATAATAATAATAATAATAATAATAATAATATAATAATTTAAAAATAATAATAATAATAACAATAATAATATTAATAGTAGTAGTTATACGAAAAAGTCAAAAGAGCCCTTTTTGTCATTTTAACATCTGTGCAAAATCTAATCAGTGCACGTTTATGTCTGTCTGAGAAAATCGCCCTTAATTGTTCTTTTAAAATATGGCCAAAGCCACAACAATATCAAAATTCATATATATATACAATATATGTATATATATATATATATATATATATATATATATATATATATATATATATCGTCATTTATATTACATATGCATTTTTATACCCACGAATATTATCCAACAAGCTGTCAGCTTGGCAATCCCCCATCACAGAGCGATAAGCTGATTTAGACTCTAAGTATAGTTCCTCTTAAGTTGACATGGATATGTACAGCAGATTTGATATCCACTTATATCTCTCTCTCTTGATAGCCGAATGGATAAGTCAGCTGGTTACCTCTGTATACAAGTGCATAAGTGTGAGTCCTGGTCAGGGAGACAATTTGTAGAGTTCCCTTTGGGCGTATGTTAATCCTACGGTAGGTGGGGTCGAATTTTGAGGGTATTTGAGGCTTTAGAAAACACATAAATACAATCATATATACGTATGTATATTTATGTATGTATATATGTATAAAGTATATACATGAATATATATATATATATTTATATATTATGTATAATCTATATCTATAATCATATATCTATAAATATATATATATATATATATATATATATATATATATATATATATATATATATATATATATATATATTAGAAATAATCAACACACAATCACGTGTGGAACAGAAGTAAATTTCTGACTCACATCAGGATCGAACCCAGGTCTTTCAACTCAAAGACGAGACCGCTGCCAACCAAACTACACAAGTCATAAAACGAGTTGGAACCTGAGTACCACCGTACCTACGGCTTTACAAACAGATGCTTGGTAAATTTTACTGGAAATCTCTCTCAAAGAAAACAAAAGATAGCTGGAAAACTGTCAAATCGATCATCAGCATATCAACGCGTTTGTTGACAAGGTGTGTGTGTGTGTGTGTGTGTGTGTGTGTGTGTGTGTGTGTGTGTGTGTGTGTGTGTGTGTGTGTGTGTGTGTGTGTGTGTGAGAGCATTCCTCCTTCGTCGAAGGATAATATTCTCGCTCCTTAAGAGGTCTACAATAAAAAGGTTCCTGTACAATTCGTTATTATAGAATTATATTTTCATTGTGGAATTACATTTCATCACTGCGAGGTTACACTGGGTTTGAAGAGAAATTCACCTGATTCTAAACAATCTGAGAAAAACATTTCCACATCGATAACCGCATTTAGACTCGTTCGTTTTGAAATTCTGATCTTATTTTATCTTTTTACCTCCTGCAAAGTTCTCGGTTTGGTAGTATAAACAGGCTGAATAATGAAAACAACTGTACGGAACATAATATAAGAACTATATACTTAGTCATTTTTTGTGTCATTTATCATATACTAAGACCTATGGGCCTAAGTTTTCCCAAAGACACACATATGCACACATACAGTATATACATTATATATATGACTATGAAATATTTTCTGTTAAAACAAAAATCCATCTAATAGAAGGAGCCAATAAAAACGAGAGAGAGAGAGAGAGAGAGAGAGAGAGAGAGAGAGAGAGAGAGAGAGAGAGAGAGAATAACCGCTAAAAGCCAGCAATAAAAGATAGACCCAGCAATGTTCCTCACGCAGGTATATTTGGCTCGATAACACGAGATTGGATTCCTCACAAAAAGTTACAATTCTAATCGCCTCAATCTATTCTACGTTATGGGACTACTTCAAGTCTCTCTCTCTCTCTCTCTCTCTCATATTAATATTAACAAGGGGATTGATCTAGACAATCATTATATGATTATATGCTAATTTGCTACCCGAGATACTGTGCAAGATGATAAGTCTTTCAGACGTCAGCTCAACAATCAAGAACAATAGTTGTCCTTCAATTTTTAAAGTTAAAAATATAAATGAAGAAAAATATAAGGTAAAGTCAATAATCAAAGAAACATAGAGAAATCAAATGTAAGGACAGGGCTGGGAAGAGCACGTGATATCTGATGACACTCAGAGCACAAAAAATCTACGAACCAAAAGTAACACTTGGTATCTACACTTATCTACGAATTACTATCACGGTCCATTGGTCAACAACTGCAGCGATATTAATTTTCTGTGCGCGTCTGTGCGCGCGCAAGCTTGTATGCATGTGTGTGTGTGTGTGTTTGTGAACACTAGATACCAACAATCTATATTCCTGGAGTACGTGACTGACTGATGCAAAAAAAAAAACGAAAAGTCAGAAGTGAATAAAGATAACCTATCTTTATTCACTTCTGATTTTTCGTTTTCTGTAAAAGAAAACTATTGTGCCGGCTTTGCCCCTGCCCGTCCGCCCTCAGATCTTAAAAACTACTGAGGCTAGAGGGCTGCAAATTGGTATGTTGATCATCCACCCCCAAATCATCAAACATACCAAATTGCAGCCCGCTAGCATCGGTAGTTTTCATTTTATTTAAGGTTAAAGTTAGCCATGGTCGTGCTTCTTGCAACGCAACGAAACAGGCCGCCACGGCCGGCTGAGAATTTCATGGGCCGCGGCTCATACAGCATTATGCCGAGACCACCTAACGGTAGACCTGTTTTCGGTGGCCTTGATTATGTGCTGTACAGAAAACTCGACTGCGCTGAAGAAACTACGGCGCATTTTTTTTTTTTTTTTTTTTTTACTACGTTTCGTTTTGGGGCTTGTTACTTACAGATGTGTTTACCGTATGAATAAAAATAATACATTTAACTGTATATATATGGGCTACTCTTGTGACAAAGAGTATTCTGTCTTGACAATGAATTGGTTATGATGATGAGAGAGAGAGAGAGAGAGAGAGAGAGAGAGAGAGAGAGAGAGAGAGAGAGAGAGAGAGAGAGAGAATGGTTCTATCTATGGTTAGTTTGTGTAAAAATTCAGAGAAAGGATAACTGACATAAATACTACAAGTCGTTGCGTAAGAAAAGAGCTACGAATAGTGAGAAAAAATATATATTTATAGGCCTATATATGTGTATAACTATATTATATATATTAGAGCCTCATACTGCAATTCGTAGCATTCTTCCCACCGCCTGTGCCTCTGCTAACCTAAGCCGTGAATTATTTAGCTGAGTTTAGACTAACGTGGTCGTGAAAACCAGGAATAAAACCTCGCATGAATCCCATGAACTTTGATTTAGGTCTTACCACGAAAGGTTGAGAAAAAAAAGTAAAAAAGCTTAAGACGTCACTGTGGCTATCAAAAATACAAATTGATTCACTTATATATATGTTATAGGCAGATAGCGAAACCAGGCATTTCGCGAACTGCCTGAAATTTCAGGCAGATAGCGAAATGCCCTTTGGGACATTTGATCACCCAAGGGCTTAGTACTAAACACAGCGAAACAGCGACTCACATTCAGTGTTTAGCCGTGTTTAGTACTAGCCACTGTGGGGTCAACTGTATTTCCCCGTGTTTTAGTACTAGCCCCTGGGGTCAAATTTATTTTGCCGTGTTTAGTACTAGACCCTGGGGGTCAAACATTTTGCCGTGTTTAGTACTAGCCCCTGGGGGTCAAATATATTTCGCCGTGTTTAGTACTAGCCCCTGGGGGTCAAACATTTTGCCGTGTTTATTACTAGCCCCTGGGGTCAAATATATTTCGCCGTTTAGTACTAGCCCCTGGGGGTCAAAAGCATTTCACCGTGTTTAGTACTAGCCCCTGGGGAGGTCAAATGTATTTCGCCGTGTTTAGTACTAGCCTCTGGGAGATCAAATGCCCCTAAGTGCATTTCGCTATCTGCCTGAAATTTCAGGCCGTTCGTGAAACGCCTGGTTTCGCTATCTGCCTATAACATATATACATACATACACAGTACATATATAACCATGCGTCTCCATTTGCCCAGGGTAGGCATACGTTGAAGTCCGTTTAAATACTGCACAAAGATCAAGGCGAGCTCGGCATCGCCAACTGAATTATTCACATTACTGCAATGGCAACCAGGCTTACGGCGAGTGTGGGAGGAACCGGCGCCCTGTCAACAAGGGCCGCGGAATATGTGCTGCTGTGAAATGCAAACGGCGTTGGGCGTGCCTGCATATCGACGCATGAGTTTTCTGTATATAGATACAAAAAGTCTGTCTGTATTTGATTTACACACACACACACACACATTTATTATATATATATATATATATATATATATACACATATATATATATATATATATATATATATATATATAGGCCTAGAGAGAACTAATCCATAAATATTCAGTAACCAGCCAACGTATGTGCTGGGAACACTAGTCTTAGTCTGTATACCAGTACGTATATATTTATACGTACAATCCTCAGTGCTCGGTACGTGAGCAAAAATACTGTTCACGTACTGTGTGTACATAGGCGCATCAATACTGCGTAAGCGTGGCTTGATAAAAATCAATGTACATTTACCAGTTCCGTAAAGAAACCCATTAAAATTACCCCAGTTCTACTCATATAAGATGAAACTGGTAAGCAAGAGTGACTAGTATGACACACTTTGGGTGCAGTGCACCAAAACAGGATTAAAAAAAAAAAAATTGTCAACTGATTATGGATGCTCATGACTGGACACATTCTTCTCTTTGTCACCACCAAGGGAAACCATTCTATTTTTGTTACCCCACTTTCAGTTTTATACACGTAGCTTTTATAAAATGTATCGACGGATTCGCACGCACATCTTGCAGCCGGAACTTGAGCTTCAGAGTTACCCACTTTAATATTCTTTCTGCAATCACGACAGTTGGATATACGCACGTCTTATCTGGACGAAAAATGGCGTGTCCGCGAATGTCATGATATACGGATCACGCAGGCGCAAAGGTCTACAGATTAAGCTTCAATACACACGTGTTTATATCCGACTGTGACATGAATATCACACTGGAGTACTGTTTTGATAATGCTCCAAGACATCGGTCTGGAAATAAAAAAAACTAATAGAGATATTCACAGTTCCTTAACAAACACTTCAACCAATACGCTTCCTAACTCCCGATATACACGAACGAGGCAGTTTTAGATGATACAGTATGGCATGATATAATTCCTCACTTGGAATCATAAACATCTGTTTGATGGGAACGAGGGCTCTCCACACATGTGCCCAATATTCAATATATCTATTATATAATAGAGTACATTTGGTCTGGAGTAATCGAACGTCATCATCATAAATTATTTGAAATCTGAAACATCCCAGAAAGTTTTTTTTTTTCTGTAAACTCTCCAAGGTATGTTATGTTCCATAAGCGAATTAGGGTAAGATCGTGTGTCAGAAATGGCTTTATTACAGGGGATTCAAGCGGCTTCGTAATGATTTGAGAGAGAGAGAGAGAGAGAGAGAGAGAGAGAGAGAGAGAGAGAGAGAGAGAGAGAGAGAGGGTCTTACAATTATACGCAGTAATCTGAAAACACTAGGACATGCTCACCCTGTCAAATGACAGTGAGCGCATGAGCGCATTACCACATGAATTTCAATTTTCAATGCACAGTGAAAACAGTTAAACTCAATCTTACAATTTAAAAAAATTAACATGCGTGTGTTTTCTAAACGCGTATTATTCCATTTAGGAACAAACAACAAGAATTACACTCGGCACAAATAAACCGCACGGCCTAACAATGGTATGTCACACTGCAATCCAACCCCTGACCGAAGACTATTGTAATCCAATCTGATTATCAAAGATCGGCGATTAGATCGCAATCCGTGCCAACACATTATACTATCCATCCAGGAATATCTATTGTAGTTAACGCAGATTCAGCCAGTCTCATGACAACCCGAGACCTAACTCATTCCAATCGAGAAATTACATTCCACTTTGAAGGCGAAGTTTCAATTCTGACACAACAACAGGAAGTTATCATGCATGGCCATTTAGTAGTTTAGCGCAATTTTCTAAGCGAAAAGTACGAATCCGGTTAGGTTCGTCATCCCTACCTCCTCTTGCCAACGGCCGTCTTTGAGACTCAGATTAGAACTACGTTCTCTCACATGAGTACGCCACTTGATGTCCATCCACTTTATGACCGGAAAGTGACTACGCATCACCACATCCACTTGTCAAATTCCCTTTTGTGTCATCACTGCGAATGTTTGCTGATTTCCACACTTCCTGGGTATGAGGCTAAGCTACTGGGCATCCAATGAGTGGCCAGAACAGGAGATTTCCATAGACGTGACCTTACCAGACGCAAATATTTGAGGTTTTAGAGGAAAGTGTGAGATTTACACTTTGAATGCTTCCAAGCAGAGAGTTTATGTACACGCATACAAACGCTCGCAGAATTCTGGAGGAAAATAATTCTAGGGACGAAACTGATGATGAACAGAATAAGGATGTCGAGTTATGGTTGCGCAACCGAATAGTTCAGCAATTACACGAAAGTGATGAGCATCGGACAGTCGGGTTTCAGAGATGATATTCGATAATATAAAATGGGCGAACACAGATGGGCACACACACAAAACGAACGCATATTCAAGCACATAAACACACAGACATACACATTATATATGAATGTGGATATAGCAACGACAGTTGTGTTGAAATTTCCTTTTGGACCGCCCCTTTCAAAAGAAATATATAGCCTATATATGTGTGTGCGCGCGCGCGCGCATGCGTATGTAAGCCCTATCCCACCACCAGACTAGAAATAAAGGAGAATAACTACCAGGAAAACATATCTAAAACAATGAATAACGCATAATTGTCCCTTCACAAATTTGGGAATCTTTAATCTAAGCAAAGAGAAGACACATCTTAAGAGAATTATTGAGCCTGGATAACTTGATTTCCTCTAAACCAAGTAACATCCTTTGACCTTCTTGTCCCAGCTTTCTGATAAAAACATAGGATCCCCGAAGCTTAGCTTGTAAAACCTTGATGTTCAGGATTTCAGGAATGCAGGTCGAGTGGAACATGGAATGGAGAGAGAGAGAGAGAATTCAATCGTCAGTGTGGTCTGGCAATCGCATCATAACAAAGAAGGGATAAACAAACAAAACCAGTTATGATACAAGAGTTTGACACGAGGGCAGCAGTAATGTCATTCAGTGCCCTTAGACTCGGGATGAACGTTGCGCATTTCCTATCGCATGGCGCAGAGAAGCTTAACGATGAGTCTTCTGTCTGGCTGTCTTGATTACAGAGAATCGATAGTACTATTTAAAATTACATTTTGTTTACTGTGTCAGAAATCTGATCCTATAAAACAAATTTACTGTTAACCATAATGAACATTCGTTATTATGTGATAAATTGAAAGGCCATGGGCCTACACAGTGACCCGTAAGGGTTTTAACCCGGTATGTACCCACCTTTGCGGCGTGTTCAGTACAAGCCCGTTGGGGATGACCGTGAAAACATTAACAAAAGACTGTAAATATAAAAAAATTACCCCCCCAAGAAATATCAGCCCTAGATAACGACCCCCAAAAACCCTTGGGGGTCACTATCTAGGAAAGATTCGATGGCATTAAAGAGATTTTGAAAAGGAAGGGTCTTAGCTACCCAGACATCGCTAGAATGCTTGCAAAATAGGGGGTATATGGCACCGTGAGTGTAAGGGGGTTAACACGCTGTTGATTAGCCTTTTGTGTAGTTAAACGAAACTGCAAAATTAAAATTATGAAGGTGACAATGACACTGATATACATTCTTTATAAGACTTTGTGCCTAGATGTACCGCCAAACAAGTGAACCTTAACGCAAGAACTTGAAAAGTCACGGTACTTATTATGCTACAACAGAGCCTAAGGTTTGGGAATTCTGGATCACTGGCTATGTGGTCATCAGCTAGAATACGACGACTAAATGGCGGCTCTGAAACGATCCAATAGCCGCCAATGACGGTACACAATAAAAGTACAATTACGAGTGACAAGGCCTACGTATGATCACTAAATTAAACTCTTCTTCTGATAGACAACATCCTTTACAGGATGAATGACTAAGAATTTCAACCTCCTGTAAAGGACGGATATCATGGGTTCATGTTCGTAACACGATCCAACCGATTCTACTGCGTCATCTAAGCTTTAAACGAGGAATAACTGTGTGGTTAATGGAAAAAGCTTGCCGCAGAAAAAAAATAGATTGACTGACTACTCACTGGCGCGGTGTGTGTGTGTCAGAGAGAGAGAGAGAGAGAGAGAGAGAGAGAGAGAGAGAGAGAGAGAGAGAGAGAGAGAGACTGAAATTGTCCAGAGAGAAATAATTCCACCAACACGAGTATGTTTATTTCCTAACGAAACGCTACAGATATATAAACATATTACCCTTTTATATATATATATATATATATATATATATATATATATATATATATATATATATATATATATATATAAATTTTACACTGCACTAGTGGGCAATTACTTCCTGAACATTTTGTAAAGGGTTTTCCGTATTGCAAAGCTGCCATTTCCTATGGAAGGTAGTTTTACATATCTGTTGTCTTACAGTACATGTAAATTGGTATCTGTGGGTGAGTTTTTTTTTATCAAGAGAGGATATAAGGACTTTCTGAAACAGATGGTGTAAGGACTTAATTTCACATTTGGTTTTTGTGCAATTAAACAATCAACAAATCTGTATGTGCGTTGGACTTCTTTGAAAATTAAAAATGTTCCGTCTATTATCTTTGATCAAATTTGGGTCTGAATCTGCAGGGCAGTGGTTTAGCCACATGAATCCACTAGCACCAACAAGACTGATCTCTTCCCTTAAATTAAAGACTTCGCCTTTATAATGACGTAATCGTAGCCTTACCAGACAGAGCAAATCTTCCGTGAAATATGAAGGAAAAAAAAATAGTTCCCCAGAACAGATCGTCGACCACCAATAACTGACGGGAGAAAAGACAGACTACTGCACCCAGCTTTAGACTAATCATCCTTGACGCTGTGGCCTAATCACTTGAAGGTTTTTCAATAGTCTGATAACCAGAGATAGCAACGGCGAAAAGAAATTATCTTTTCACAGAAGAAATGGTCGTCTGTGAAAAAATAAGTCTTCCCACGAAAGACACTGTATTCTTACATGAAAACAATAAAGAAACTGGTTGGCTCTCTACGCGGGAAAACTGTCTTCCTACGAAGAAAGAAGAGGAAAGTTGTTGTTTTTTCCAAAAACACAAGTGGATTAACATGATCATAAACAACGTAACTGCATTTCTAGACAGTAGGATTTATTCTTCAATGAACGCCAATAACTGCAGCGAGACACCAGTAAGGAAGCTGGGCAGTCTGAGACTAAATATAATAACACATCTTCCTACCGAAGATCGCTGCAATGTAATCTCCATATCACCTAGGCGTGACGTGCAAGGCATAATGTAATCTCTCGCCCGCCCGCCCCCCCAAACAACCAAACCTCCCTTCCCACTTCGGATTAGGAGAAACTATTAGGGAACATCACTATCTGTATCTCCCTGCTGCGAAGACATCTCTAGACACGTTATCGCAACATGATATCAGTAGTTTCCACCGATAAGTGAAGTAGCCTGGGCGACTCGCCTTGTTTACGAGTCCAATTGACCGGCACTCCATCTACTGGTGCTTTGATTTTCAGCCATTGGGCGATCATTATCCAAAGGAACTTTTTTATATATACTTTTTGGTGTGATGTAAAAAAAAAAATACAGTCAGTGAAGCGAAAAGGTTGTACTGGTAAAAATGTTTTGCTTCTATTTTTGGAGACAATATATTAAAATAATCCTTTTTTTTGTCTTTTTTTAAAATAATTTTACCATGATTTTCGGCGAGAATAAAATATTAACGATGTTGCATTCTGTAAAAGTAATTTCCTTCAGTTTTCCCAAACTTGAAGGGTGACATTCATGTACAAAGATAAAATTCTATATATATATTGTACATACGTGTTTTATACCACCACAAGCACCACGCAACTTACACGTGCCGCAAGTGCCTGAAGAAAATAATGAATTAAACAACTATCAAGCATTCTTATGTATGTTTATACACACACAAACATCTTCAGGGTACAGTGTATGAAAAGTGAAAGACACTTTGATGCACTCCAGCTTTCACTTCGTCCTGCACAATGACGCATATTAAATACATGACGGCGTTATGTACTGATTCGCTTCATAATTTTATGCTGCCTTTAGCAATATACATACATACATACACACACACTTATAATATATACATACGTTACACACACACACATATATATAGTGTATGTACAAGGTCGATAAAACAACATGAAACAGATAGAGCCCATGCAACCTACTGGCGCAGAACAACAAAAAGAAAAAAACGGAAGAAAGAAACAACATTCAATCCGGAAAACAAGGAACAAAAAAGGTTCAACAGTCTTCGTGTTTCTTTCGCAAAACACTACTTTGTGTTAAAACATTTTCTCCTATCAATTACTGCAGCAGGCTGCGAGGAATAACAGAAATCTGTTGTACATCAAGATATTACAAAATCAAGAGCAATGGAAGTCTGCTGTGAAACAATGTAACTACCACTTTACACCATTCACAAAACGATACACAATAAAGATATTGCAAACCTTCAATAAATATGCTTTCCCAACGGGACGTTTTTCTTATTAAAATGCAGATTAAAAAACAGAAATGCAGAAGTTTTTCCACAATCTGCCAACTCATTTCAAAGTGTATTCCTGACTTAATTTTCCCTGACTTCCAAACGTTAGGCCTACATCCGTTACTGCACGGGTCAATAGACTCATGTGGTGTGCACCCCATATCTTTTTCTCAACTTGGTGTTTTCCTCGGCTGCACTGCCTCTGCATGAAAATACAAAATGTTCGTTTAGCTGTCTTAGTTTTCATATGAGATTAAATTGATCTTGATCATATGGTACAATGCTTGTAGCCGAGCCGTATCCTTTTACATGGCATACGAACATTTCAATCGTTAGCCGTTTGCATCAACGGCATGCTCCTTATGAACGCGACCGATTTTATAACAGCAAAAACGGAAGTCATTGTCTGAAAATATGTATGATAATCTTCTTAGCTTTATAAGAGCGTTGTGTTTTGTGAATGCTCACTTTTTCTTCTGACAGGTGGCCTTGAGAGAGAGAGAGAGAGAGAGAGAGAGAGAAAGAGAGAGAGAGAGAGAGACTCACTCTACTCATTCAGTACAATCTACAAATGCGTGACGTCGACATTAACTCTGGCATTAAATCATGCACTCTAGTCACGTCAGTCTAGTTCAGGCGAAGCGGTAATTATGATTCTGAGTTGTACAAGACGACTTTCTAGACCTAAAGGGTATACAAGGCTGGATACGACACATTACACATTCACCGTAAGCCGAAAGGAAAATTCCTCCTCCTCATACTTTTAAAAGAATTCAACACCAGCTAACTTGTGTACTTTGTTGGGTTTCCTGATGAACCCCAGAGCCTCCTAAATCGCCATTTTATAAACATCCTATTTATTCTGAGCTACTTAGCCTAGTAAGAAGTAATCAACAGATTTGGGAAAGCAAGGGGTCCATATTTAATTCTTGCCAGCAATTCTACTTCTCAATTACTTTCCTCTCGGATCAAAACAGGATAGACAGAGGGGCGGTGTGTGTGTGTGTGTGTGTGTGTGTGTGTGTGTGTGGAGAAGGGAGGAGTCTGGATAGGGGTTTAACGCTCACACATACACATCAATTGCCTTGTCGAGTGGTACATACAAAGGGAATGGAAGCCGGAACACGTTCTTGCTGAGAGAGAGAGAGAGAGAGAGAGATGCTGACAAGCTCTGCTGCGAAAGCAAGCACAGCACAAATCACTTCCTCCTTACACAAAGGAAATCGCTTTCCACGCAGAACGATTCTGAGGGAACTGATCGGGACAGACGTCGTTGCAGAAAACAGTGACTCGTTCCGGTAACCGCTCTTGGCATACCAGCTATTATTATTATTATTATTATTATTATTATTATTATTATTATTAGAATACACGCAAGTTCTTGTAAAGAAATCTTCCACAACAAATTTACCATAAATGAAAAACGACAAAAGAACGAATGATGATTTACAAATTACACAGTGCACACACATATATATATGTGTGTGTGTGTGTGTGTGTGTGTGTGTGTGTGTGTGTGTGTGTGTGTGTGTGTGTGCAACAATGTAGCAGCTATGAACTCTGCAACTGGGTTATGACTTATTCATCGCGCCACGCAATTTGCACAGCCATTTTACACCATGATATAAACCTTATGAATCTTTCCCGACAACAACTTGGCCTGTTAACGCTACAAATATCAGACGTTCATTGAAAGGAAAATTTCCTAGCTCCCAGTCATCATGTGTAGCAAAGACTCGGTGGTCTGGTAAAACTAAGGTATACTTTTTAAAGACTTCATGGGCGGATAAACATGACAATGGTTAGACACGATGAGAAGGGAAGGTCTCGAAGTATATTTGAGACTTTCAACGCTGTTTTACAAATATATATATACTATATATATATATATATATATATATATATATATATATATATATATATATATATAATTACTGTACACAATCTGTCGTTGTCAGTAATCCTAACAAATATTAACAAATTTAAAATAAATCCCTTTTGCTTTATCACAAATAATCATCTTGACATTCGAATACCTGTACATGCATGTGTGTATATAAATGAGTTATCTGACCCTGACAAAAGATAACATGGCCTTATGGTTCATTCGAGAAAGACAAAAAATACTAAGTTTTACCCTCCTTGAAAATTTTCATGACCAGGCCAATTATCTAACTAAATATCAACGGATAAAAAAATTATCAGAGGTTCACCCGAGTTATCAGAAGCATAAAACATATCACCCTTCAATTATCAAAGCAAACAAAGATTTGTAGGTAACCCTGAGCGTCTAAATGAAATCGTTCAAATGACTTGGCACATCTGACGAAAAATGACAAGCTGGTCAGTTGAAAGATTACCCTGAGTCTTGAGAGATACAAACCCTTTTTATGTTGAAAGTTTAATGACCTTTTAGGCTTATTCCTCGAGAATGTTGGTACAGTTTCAGCAACAACAACAATAACATTGGAGACACTGATGCAGACGAAATGGGTGAAAAATTACGAGATAATCTTTATATTCTTCACACAATTCTTATGAGGAATTCCACTGAGTCATCAAGAACCGGCCCCTAGACCATGTAAGGGGGAGGGACCAAGATAGCACCCCTCCAGCCACGGGGAAAAAAAAGCTTATTGTGATACTCCCCAACGTTCTGGTCTAAGAAAAACAAGCGTATCGTAATACTCTCACGCATTCTGACGTAAGAATGGATGGCGAACAGGGTAAGTGTGCAAGATTATTATCTCAACCTTTCACCACTGAACATCTTGCAACATTATCAAGACTGCGGAGCATAGATGAGTCTAGTACGAAAGGCAATGGTTCACAATGAGGCCCACGAGTGAATGGATTGTGCAAGTGTGGACTGAGAGAGCTTACAGTGTACAAAACAATGGCCTTGAAGAAATGATAACAAACCTTAAGAGTAAGACTAACAATGGAAGATCACGTTCGACTTAGCCTGTCATAATTCACCTCACTATATGTCAGTCTGGGCCGAGTTCTCTCCAACCAGTTTGATGGAAGAACTGAACTGTAGGTAATAAATACATACCCTCAATAATTACACAAAAATCTCGTCAAAGAATCTCCTACGAAAATTTCAGAGGCCTATTATCCACCTATTTATCTATATATACACATATATAATTAGCTGTCACATTATACTATCAGTAAAACAAGTCAAATGTTTAATTCTTTAGAGTTACAAATAATATAAGCCAAAAAAATCTTTCTAGCAGTGGTGACGGATCATTATTTTCGAACAGCACCGCGTCTCATACCACGAACTGTGATGACGTCACAATTACGTTTTCCAGGTAACCTTTCTGAGAAAGGTTTGATTTTTTTGTAATTTCCAATAACGCATTGTCCCAATGAATGAGGTTTCTTTATATTTTTTTATAAAATATTGGCAAATATCTCCTTTAAGAACTAAAAGTTACTAATATAAATAATTAAAACCCACACGTCATCCCAGATACAATTCAACTTAAATTGTTAGGTTTAAAATATGACAAAGTATAAAGTACCCCTAGATAAAAATTTATAAAGCTGATAAAAAGTATTATTATAAGAGTAAAAATAAAGAAAAAGAAGGCATATTATCATACCACAAAGAAGAAGATCCGACAAAACTTGACGTAAAAGAGACGAAGTTGGCGTTTGTCGAAAAGTATTATTATAAAAATATAAGAGTAAAAACTAAAGAAAATACAAGAGTAAAAAATAAAGAATAAGACTCATACTATCATACCACACAGAAGACGATCCGACAAACTTGACGTAAGAGGCGAAAGCGGCAGGGCGAAGTTGGCGTTCGTCGACGGCAGCGCCAGAAAACCAGAGTCACAGCGACGTCTTATTTTTAGAAAACGGAAAAAACGAGGGCCACAGAAAACGAAAGGGTCCTCGAGGCAGCACCGTAGACACAACAGACGAACAGGCCCTGCCGAGCAAACGCGCTGGCCATCAGACTTCACTACATTCGTGCCGTGTGCAAAGCGACGAGGGGTCTCGTCGTCCTCTCCCCTACCCCTCCCAATCCCCCTCCAACTCTCACCAACACTCCCTCTCCATCCCCCACCGACTCTCCATCACTACCATCCCCGTCCCAAAACGACCAACAGTAATCCCGCTGCTAAACTTACGTACCCATTAACTGTATTCACATCAGGATTACAAAGAAACATAAGTAAAACTGATAAAACCATCAGTTTATTTACAAATCATTAGTCTATTTGCCAAGAAGCAAATGTAATGCAGAGATACAAAATACATTTCGGCCGCCATCACACGCGGTGCCGTGTGCAAAGGCGCGTACGTCCTAGGAGTAATGACGCAAACTAAAATTGCCGAAGAAAAATAGGGCTTCGAGAAGCACCTAAGAGATGCTAATATTCTTCTGTGGAATGTGGGTGGGCATTCGATAAATCTGTGGTTAAACCAACTGCATATTTTGCTAAATAATTCGAATAAAAGTGATAGCAAAATGCGGCAAACATGATGTTACTGAACTTTCCAGTCAACAAACTAGAAGGATCTACTAGATGCTTTCCATGGAGTTTAGCAGATACCAATTCCGAGAAAGTTAAAACTAACCAAAAAGAAATAGAATAACATCTGAACATGAAGGTTCTTCATCCCTGCAAGATACAGCGATAAGCGAAGAGAGAAACAGACTAATTAATTAAAATGCCAACTTTTCTCACTCACTCTCAGCCTATTCAAGAACACACCGCCATTCGGAGGGGTTCTTCAATCGAAACCAAACAACAGCCATTCGTCTAATTTTATCTGCGTTGTTTTGATTAAAGATAAGACCCGAATGCCTCTACGTAGTGCTTTAATGACCCTCAACAGAAAACCCTCCTAATGGTTTGAGACTTACGTGACTGCGCCGTGCTCCAGGCTCACATTCAAGATTAGTTTAATGAAAAGTAAACACGGGGAAATTGTAAGACAATACGTCACTGATGTACGTAAAAAAATTAATTTCAAGACAATCATTAGAGAAATGTTTATCGAGTCAAAAT
Organism: Macrobrachium rosenbergii; assembly: GCF_040412425.1. Classification (NCBI taxonomy): domain Eukaryota; kingdom Metazoa; phylum Arthropoda; class Malacostraca; order Decapoda; family Palaemonidae; genus Macrobrachium; species Macrobrachium rosenbergii. The sequence goes on from NC_089754.1 coordinate 54,368,018, forward strand.
AATACTGAGTATACATGTTCATAATTAGTGTAAAAAATTTTCAGGAATTATGGAAAATCAGTTCTTTGAGACTTGACGAATCCAATCAAAATCAAAGTTATATTTGAAGGAAAAACAAAATTTAAATTTTAAAAAATCAGACATCACCTTTTATTATCTTTGGGAAGCTGCAGAGTAATAATCACCACGGTTGTTGAAAGATAAGAACCAAGCTTTTTACAATGGAATTAATATACGTGGTTAAACATTTACAGATAGTGGCTGTTTTGGCCTTAATTCCCCCCCCCCCACACCAATAATCTTTAAAATATATGAGTTGGGGGGGGGGATTTATCTCATGCGACCAGACTCTTGTTCTAGCTATATCTACTATAGCAGGCATTTAATTTTAGTTTTGTTCGCCCTCAAATCTTAAAAACTACTGAGGCTAGAGGGCTGCAAATTGGTATGTTGATCATCCACCCTCCAATCATCAAGCATACCAAATTGCAGACCTCTAGCCTCAGTAGTTTTTATTTTATTTAAGGTTAAAATTAGCTATAATCGTACTTCTGGTACCGGTACCAACCAACACAAGCCAACATCGGACCGTGGCTGAGTTTCACGGGCCGCGCTGTACAGAAAACTCGATTGCGCCGAAGAACCTTCAGCACATTTTTTTTTACGTGTATAATATCTATCTGAATTTGTTTATATTTTTGAAGCCTTGTTAAAAAAATCAGGTAATCTAAAAATATCATCTCGATTGCACTGAAGCCGAAAAAAACATGCGTGGGAGTATTCGTGCGCTGGCATTTGCCCGACCTTGTGTCATTTGCACCTGCGAGTAAACTGCCACAATTGTGGTTGAAACATTATGGGCTTCGAACCCAATTAAACCTCCCGGTGCCTAATTGCTTGTAAACAATGTGTAGAGCACAGTGCTATTATTCAAGCTGTATGTGCGGGATACATAAGAGGGCGGGGTGGGGGGGGGGGTGGAGGGCTGGGAGCACGTGCTGAAGGTGACTTCATCAGAAACTGATTTCCTTTCACAAACGTCACCACGATCAAAAAAAGAAGAAGAAGAAAGGTCAGGTAAATTTCAACCACTGACAAAAACCGAAACTTTGGCTGCTGACTTTCGTGTTTCACAATAATCCACTAACACAGTGCACCAAACCACGATTTTTTTTTTTTTTTTTTTTTTTGTAAGTTTAAGAAGCACTTGGATCGCCCGAACTGGGCCAGATAAAGGAAATGGGTTTCCCCGTCCGTATGTGTTAGTACTAAATTACTACGTACAGCAGCCACAAATGTTGTCAACGCTCTTGCTACAGTTCCATCTGCATTCGTGCACTGTGCACTGTAGTCCAGAGCTTCTTGGTACTATGTATGACTCCACTTTAGTCCTAGTTTCAAGCCAAGCTTCACATCCCACACTTACTGTGAGGCGGTTACAATCTCAAGGATCAACCGGTTTGATAATCCTTCCATGCCAATCTATTCCAGAACGCGAAATTGTCCAGTCCCTTCTATATCCCTCGAAACACTTAACTTGCCTCTTTTCAAAAGCTATATCTTACATGTTTTAAGAGAGGAGGCTACTAACACACTTGCTCCTGCAGGGGCGGTGCTTGTTTTGGGCAGTACTGTCGGGTTTGAAGGACATCCCTTTCGGCCATATTCTTCCCTTGAAGGCTCAGGTAAATAACTTTTGGGAGATCCATCTTACGTCACGATGGTCACGCTAACTGATGCAAAGGAAAGGGTTGGGTGGCTTTTGCGCTGAATGACAATGAGGCAGTTTTATTTTCAGCCGAGAAAAAAAGGGGAATTAGTCCACGAATCTATGGGATTCATAGACTCTCTCTCTCTCTCTCTCTAGAAAAGGGGGCTAGTCCACATTCTATGGGATTCATAGACTCTCTCTCTAAAAAAAAGAATTCTCTAGACTCTCTCTCTCTCTCTCTCTCTCTCTCTAGAAAAAGGGGAGCTAGTCCACGAATCTGTGAGATTCATCTCTCTCTCTCTCTCTCTCCACAGAAAAAGGGGAGGTAGTCACGAATCTGTGGGATTCATAGACACACTCTCTCTCTCTCTCTCTCTCTCTCTCTCTCTCTCTCTCTCTCTCTCAAGGATAAAGATCGACTGAGTAGGAAATATTATGCCTTTGAAAGACTACAAAGATCATTAAAAAAAGTATATAAAAATGATTGGTCTAACACATGGCCAACTTATAAATATATTGAAAATAAAAACAAACTGAATGAATCAAGCCAAAAGTAAATATGAGAACAGCAAACAAGTACACGCATTAACGTGGATACAAACGTCATTAGTCTCCTAGGAGATAACCATATCTAGGCGATACCGAAGGTAAAATTCGTAGGGAAGAAATTCCGCACGTTCACCAGAGGCATTCACACACACACACACACACACGCATATATATATATATATATATATATATATATATATATATATATATATATATATATATATATATGTATATACGCACAGTTACATATGATTACAGTATTTGTATAATACTTCATTTATCTATTTAATTACAGGCACGTTTAGGAGACTGACAGAACATCTTACGAAATCTTGCCCATATAGGCCTACAAAACAAAGAACAGTGAACGAACAAGACCTAAAATATTCCCAGCCCACAAAGATTACATTTACCCGACTGACTAAATAAATTATCATAAATGACGTGACGTCAGCAAAACGGTCAAAGGCGCCAAGGACAACCACCTCCTACAAAAAAAAATAAATAAATAAATAAAAAAAGCCGCCAAACCCAGGAAAAGTGTTGAAATGTCTCTCTCAAAGGATACCACAAACACGCCTACACGGAGGGAAGGCCCCAGTGCTCTTTCCTGGTAAAGAAACACAGGGGGCCACGGCTCTCTAAAACAAAGTTAGTCTTGTTTCAGAGCGTTAGAAGGGTGTGTACGTCGATTTTTTTTCAGCCCCACCGTTTATAAGGATGCGGGCTGAATGGCACGCGAAACATGGAGGAAAAGCGGTACGTAAGCTTTATCAGTCCGGTTATCCTCTCCTTTGCGACTTACAGGGATAACAAGAGGCAGGAAAGCTTTAATCAATCCGGTTTTATCCACCTGAAGTTCGAACCATACTTTAATGAATCCAGGTAAAACCGTCACAGGGAAAAAGTCACAGGAAAAAAAGTCACAATAATCCATCCTAAATGGTGACCCCAAGGGTTTTAACCCAAGGGTTTTAATGTAGGTATCCACCTTTGCGGCGTGTCTAGTGCAACCCCTTTGGGATTACCGTAAAAACATAAAACAAAAGACTGTAAATATCATAAAGATAATGGCCCCCAAGAAATATTATTAATTTTTCCCAGTGGCTTTTTTTACCGGCCACCATAAATTATTGTGACTTTTTTCTTCCTAGCCAAAATTATGATTTTTTCCCTTGTGACTTTATTACCGGCCACCATAAATTAATGTGACTTTTTCCTAGCCAAAACTGTGACTTTTTCCTGTGAATATTACTGGCCACCACTGTAACATTGGGCCTAATGCAGTTGACAGTATCGACTAGTTTAAATTTAATGTAAGAAACAAACGTTACCCCTCTCTGCAACCATCCTCTGTTAACTGATTACAGCTCTCATGGACATAAATTAGCTTCAAAAAGACAGGTTACACTTCGATGGCTGAAGGAGTACATGAGATACCAACAATCTGAGAAGACTGCTCCGTCTCGCTAGGCAAGTCGCAAAATAAAACGCTCCGTACATACATGACGCAGCAGTTTGTTCTGGACATCAAAAACTGCTACTGTACAATTCTCGTCTAGAGTGACACTCACATACTGTTTATACATGTATCTTGAGCATATACATATTTGTACTTATTTTCTCCTGTGGACTATACTGACATTATATATATATATATATATATATATATATATATATATATATATATATATATATATGTGTGTGTGTGTGTGTGTGTGTGTGTGTGTGTGTGTGTGTGTGGATGTATATATATACAGATCTTAATATACGCTGTATAAACTGCACACAAAATACATAGACATTATCCTTCATGACGCGTTTAAAATTCATCCGGCAACGATCAACTGAACCCGGCGTGCTTTGCAAGAGCTCCGATTTCACTGCCTCGGCAGAAAGAAACTTTCGACTGCATTCTGTACACGGATCACGCCTTCCGTGTCCCTGGCGTGGCAGCGAAATGACAACGCTGTTCTTTGTTGTTGCTTAAAGTCTCCTCTAACGCAGAACTTCTATAAAGAATGGGATATGAGGTAGGAAGAAGACGAAGAAGGATGAGCTGATAAGAAGGATATAGAGAAGGAGGAATGCAATATAAAATTTAGGCCAAAGGAATGCTTGAATGGTGTAACAGGAGGAAAACCTCACAGTTACGCTATGCAACAAGTGTTAGAAGATGGAAAAGAGAGGGAATATAAATAAAGGTACAGTATATAAGGAATGAAAGGGGTTGCAGCTAGGGGCCGAAGGGACGCCGCAAAGAACCTTAAGAAATGCCTACAGTGCACCGCGTGAGGTGCGCTGACGGCACTACCCCGCTACGAACACGGAGATATACGTCAGAGAAAAATGACAAACATGCGTTTTCAACTGGGAACACAAGCAGCCAGCTCAACCACTTCACATGAGAAATCGTCAATCGCCATTACCCATTTTCTGAGCTCTTGGGAGGCTGAAACTTGAAACGGAGTAATTCTGTTTCAAGTTTCACAATTAACTTTGATCCTTTTCCATTCCACGGTTAAGCCTTTCTCTGTCTGATAGGTATATATTAATTTGACCAATAATGAAAGCACGGTTAAGCCTTTCTGTTCGAAAGGTATATAAGACTTAGACCAACAGTGAAACAAAATGTATGCTAAACCGTTTTGAGAGACTTTTAAAGGAGGAGAGAGAGAGAGAGAGATTATGGAAAATTTGATAAGTATATACTGTATGACTTAGACCAATAGTGAAACAAACGCATGCTAATCCGTTTTGAGACTTTTAAAGAGAGGAGAGAGAGAGAGAGAGAGAGAGAGAGAGAGAGAGAGAGAGAGAGAGAGAACATGGTGTCAGGTTTAGAAATCTCACTGCTATTGATTTTACTTAATGTTTTACTTCACTTGCTGGTATTTTATTCTGTTAAAGCTTGAGTATTGAGTTTGTTAACTTTTATATATATATATATATATATATATATATATATATATATATATATATATATATATATATATATATAAAAGGCAGAGCAATATTGTAACTTAATTAAGAGCAAGAACAGACATGAGAAAGCTGTGTGTCTGTTTGATGGACAACATAAAAAACTCATGTATTACCTTACTAGGAATGTTCATATTCTTTCATTGACATAAACACTTGCACTCCAGGCCTACATATGTGTGTGTGTGTGTGTATATATATATATATATATATATATATATATATATATATATATATATATATATATATATATATATATATATATATATATATATATATATATATATATATATATATATATATATATATATATATATAGGCCTAGGATGTGTGTGTGTATGTGTGCACCCATATTAGAGAATTATAATTACCATTACCCAAATAAACTAGAAAGGCAGCCAAGGAAATTAATGCAATAATAATAATAATAATAATAATAATAATAATAATAATAATAATAATAATAATATACACCATTACAGCCACACAAGATAAGTGACTCGTGAATTTAGTCACGCCAACAGGATAATCTCCTGCCAAATTGAAGTTACTTGAAGACAATTTTCATATTTAGTCCAAAAATTGGCTGGTTTTTTTGCACAGGCTGATTCTTTATTATTAAAGTTTAACATTCCACATAAATCTTTCAACACTAAACTCGGTTAAAATGTCACCTTGGATTTATTATTATTATTATTATTATGGCTGTGGATTTTATAACCTCCTTCAGCAATCAGAAAAATAAAAAGATCTGAAAATGTCTACGACGCAGGAAAAGTAGAAACTGCAAATAAACGGCCAAAGTAGCAGTGGGGTTGATTTTATGAAATTCAGGTTGTCAAGCCAGTCACTGGGGCACTTTCTCAAGAGGGAAAAGAGGGACTTGGAGTGGTTGGAGAGCAAGAAAATAAAAGAGATGATGGGCAAGGTTTCAAGTGGGCTGAGTAGGGGCATCGCTAAAATAATCAGGACAGGCATAAAACACATATTTTGATGAGACAGTTATCACAAGTGGGAAATGGCTCCGACAAAAATAGAAAACACAACTTTCGTTGAGACAGTTTTCACAAGTGGGAAACGGCTCGTAAGAAAAATGGTGGAAAATTACAAAGCAAAAGAAAATCAAAGGGAAACTGCAAGCAAACAGTACCAATTCACTGCACAGTAATAAAAATGTTTGATAAATTATAATAAAAAAATGAATTTTGAGCAATGTTATAAAAAAATGAGACTATATCAAAAGAAATTAGCCATAAAGTGTCCCAGAAATTACAGGAAAATGTAAAAATAAAATACAAAGAATCAAAACAAATCAGCCATTAAGGGTGAAAATAGAAAAGTGACTGTACAGCTTCTTTAAAAAAAATCAGCCATAAACTGAAAATGCAAAACATTGAAAATATTCAAGAACAGGAAAATAAGGAACTCATGGCTATTGCACCTGATTTCTGTAAGATGATATACTTGAATATATATCACAAAAAACAATGATAAAGATGAAAGAAGTCAAACAATCTTATTTTCTAGATAGCCAGTTTTTTGACTAAAAGACAGATTCTTTAGATAAAAAAATCTTGTTCCAAGAATTTTAAAATAATAAAAGTATTACAACCAATATTCAAGAACAGGTTTAAGGATGATCGAGGGAATGACAGGGCTATTGGCCTGATTTCTGTAAGATGAGATATTTGAATATATATCACAAAAAACAATATAATGTGAAATTCAAGTCAAACAATCTTATTTTCTAGATAGCCAGTTTGGATTTCGTAAAAAAGATCACTCTTAACCAACCTTTCAGACTTGTTCCAGGATATGTTTAGTACTTATAATAAAAGTAGAGCAACAGGTATACTCTCTGGATTTCTGAAGACAATTAAAAAGGTGCCACAGAGAAGGTCAATGGCAAAAGTCAGAAATCTAAGTAGCAGAGATTGAACACAGGAATGGCTTTGTGACAGAAAAGTTTCCATCAATGGATACTTCCGTTGCTGGCACCACGTCACAAGTGGTATACCTCAGAGGTCACTGCTTGGTACTTTTCTCTTTATTATCTATATAAACAAAATAAGCAAGTTTCTTGGCAACACAAAAATCACTATCAATGCTGATATCAATACAACTGCTGAACAGTTTGCATTAGACCTGCACAAATATGTGAATTCCCAATAAAATTCCAAGTGACCTCAGACCTAGAAAAATGCAGTCATGCACATTGGTTAAAAAATAAGAATACCAACTCTAACCTGTTTGGTAAAGAGGTACAGAGTCATTATCAAGAGAAAGATCTGGGAGCCATTACCATTAGCGACAAACAACCCACTAAGCATGGGATCACAGTTGAAAAGCATACAAAGAAAATATCCGGATACATTAAACATCTCTTTACTAACAGGAAACGGAGACAATACTGTTCTTTATAAAATGCACTGCCTACACCTTCCTTAGAGCATGTTGTTCTGGGCGCCATCCAGGATGAAGGCTGCATAAAGATTAGAAGATGTGCAGGCAAGAGCCACCAAACTAATAACCTAGATACCAAAGGAGGTTAGAATGACTAAAATAAGTGCCAGTTTCTGGGACCATTTTAGATACTCAAAGGCATGAATAATGTAGGCAACTATTTACCTTACGTAGCAACCAAACTAGATCTAACGAATGGAAAAGGCCCAACACCAGCTGATATCTGAACTTCACATAACCTCATTTATAACAAAACTGAATGATCAAGTGGTGGTCAGGTATCAGATGTAAATAATTTTTCGAGATCAATGTGGGCAGCAGTCATGATAAAGGTATCAGATGTTCTTAATTTTTCTGCTTTTAAATGGGGAAATTTGAAGGACTTTTCATTTCACCTGTGGTCTGATTCTGACAATCGCTTTAGACCCCGGCACGTATGGGCAACGCCCTTTCAGTCATGATAAAGGTAATGGGGTTTTTTTGTTATGTTTTTAGAATAGTGGTTTGTTCTGTTTGTGTGTGTATTTAGTCTGTAACATCCATTTCTTTTTAACAAAAATTACAGAACCTGCCTCTCTTGAAGATTTACACTCAAAATACAGAACCAAGATTTACACTCAAGAAAATTATTTTATCCTCACCTTATAAAATGTGATTTTTCTTTATATTCTTCACTGTGATTACTCAGATAATGATGTCAAGTAAGTTCATTTTAGGTCATGTAAAAGTGAGATTTATAAACCGCTGATAACACTGAATTATAGTCAAAATTATTCTAAACACCTTAAAAGGTGTTTAAAATACTTTTGACAAAAATGTTTGTCAGAAATCCTTTAAGTAACTGCCCTGCCCCCCAGCCAGTCCTGGTCATTTCAGCCGTAAGTTATTTAGGCTGTAACACCCAAAACAACGTAAGAGGTTATGTTCATGGTTTTACCGTTATATTTATCGTATTTATCATCATTATTTTATGTTTTACACCTACATCCCCTAGAGGCTGGTACTAAACATGGCGCCCATTTTGCACGTAAACGTGCTTACAGCCTAAATGACTTACAGCCAAAACGACCCGAACTCCCCCCAGCTACCCCCTATATCTATCATTTCCCATCTAGAACTGGTGACTACTGACAAAGGAAATGTTATATAATTTTATGATGTTGAAAGAAGGAAGTATCCTTGTAGAGCCTATACCACTGCCAGTACTCCAGGTAAGGTTCATCCCTCTTGGTGCAGTAGGACCGGTCCCAAGGTTAGGTTAGGTTAGGATGCATCTCTGCATTTCACTCTAAAGCCTAATTTATGGTACTAAGCTATGGGTTATATCCAAGTCATTGCCATTTTCACATTATTACTCTTTCACTTATCCCACCTAAAAACCTTGGTTTTTGGGTTGGCGGGGATAAGGGGTTAACAAGGTATTTCCGACGTCATGGAATGTCAAAAACGGATTGTTCGAAACAAAAAAATTTCCACTGGTCTAAACAAAATTTCAATGCAAAATTCAATTAGGTAGAACTATAGTATAACTCTGCATGGCTTATTACCTTGGAAATTGAGGTTTTTCTATATTATTTTGGTTGCTTACCAAGAACTTAATGTTATTTTTTGGCAGTCGACTGCATTTAACCTGTAATTAACCTCAGAACTGATATGTTATTGTATGCTGGCCATCCTGGAATGCAATCGCACATGGGCAGCAATAAAGGGGGAATTCTGGTAAAAAGTGGAGTTTCCTTCACCTGGGGTCCAGGAGGCAGAGCCCCCATCTGAGTAACAGGGCCTGTTAGGTTAGGTTAAGGTAGGTTAGCATTGTTTCTTTTATAATAGGTTTCCTTAGCCAATCCCTTATTGAACATATGGCTCCCACATACCTAGCACATGCACGGAATCCTTCCAGGGTGGCAACCATAACAATAACATGTCCGTTCTCTCTCCCTATCTTTTACCCCACCCAAAACCCACAGCCCCAGTCCCAAAGGGTCCCCGATAGAGATGTGAGGTTAATAATAATTGACCACCAATAAACAACACCACCTCCTTCATCAGCAACACTAAAAGTATAGGAAAACCCAATCTCCAAGGTAATAGTCCGTGCAGAGCTTTTGTTTAGAAATACCCCCTTCCACTCACTTATCCCATTTAAAAACCTTATTTCAAGGTTAGAAGGATAGACTAAGGAGTTAACGCGGCATTTCCATTGGCATAAACGAAATTTCAATGCAAAATTCAAGCAAGTGTAACTTGAATTGCTTTATGAATAATTTAACGTCACTACATACCGTTTCGGTTAGGCTAGTTTAGCATCACTACCTAGCATATCCTTTATTTATCCCTTCAACCAAACATCAAAGTTATTAAAAAAATGGGGCATACGGTCGGTTGGATATTTAATTCATGCATAAATTAGTCGTGAACTGATGGAACAGGCTGAGAGAAATCTGATCTACGCGACATAAGTTCGTAAAGGCAATAACTATCCTGGCCTTGGCCTTATAGTGAAATCAGCCTTAGCCAGCAATTAAGAAGGGAATACTCACACATTATTTGCCAGGTTAAGGGCCAGGACACACTACATACTGCCGAGTATAGCAGTATTCAACGAGGAAATAGGGATAACAAATTTTGAGTCGAATTCGAATATCACTATAGGGTATATCAAAACTTAATTGTCAAGTGTCAACAAAATAATGACTTGGTGTCGAAGGGATATCATCTTTTTAAATTATTTCTTAATTATAATTTATGATTATAAGGAAAAATTTCCTCTATTATAGTGAAATTAGTTGTTAAATGTCTATTTAATATCAATAATTGTGATTTAATTTAGTTTATTTACGATTTTATATTCTAAGAATACAGTACTTTAATACGAAAAGTGAGTATCCTAGGTTTAGTTTCTAATTCTTCTTCTTGAAAATAATTTACGATAACTGTGCCACCTGTCAGTCTTTAAAGAAACCTTTGGAAAGCTGCGAATTGCTACGTACAATTTGAAAGTGTGATAATCCCTTTTTCTCTTTCCCAACTTAGAAACCTGAGGGAGAAAAGTGGAATGAGAAAAGGAAGAACGTCATAAGATTCAGTACAGAATCGTGAAAAGAATATCGGGAAAAACCAACATCTTCTAGGACATGCTAGAGATGGTAATTGAAACGGATGCAGTACCGCAAATAGCCCGGTAGATGTCATACTATAGTAGCACCCATTAGTTTTCTATTCAGAAAACTAAAAACTAAATCCTCTTACAGAGAAATCAAGATGATACTTTATTTTATTACAACAGGATAAACAAGACGATTTAGAATTACCCCAGGATACCCTACGCCAAATTTTAGTGACCAATATTCGTAAATTGTCCATCTGTATTGGTGGCCTAGTTTAGTGGGCCACGGGTCCTGGCTTCAGTGATATTGAAACACCTGACCCCATCGCGTTGACGGCCAGGAACGAGTATTCTGAGGGTGAAAATGGACGATGTTCTTTATCCATCCCTGAGTTCTAGCTCTTTAAGAAGTTCTCACGGGGAGATTTGTCTGTTTTCTTTTTATCTAATTATTCATTTGTCTTCCTTGTAACTTTCTGTCGTAACGTAAAAAAAAAAAAAAACATATAGAAGTTAGAGCCATATCTCGCAACACGCCACCTCGTTGACGCTCCATGGATCACTGAGATTCTTCCTGATAATCTTTTAATGTATCTTCTAACTTAGTCTGTTGCTGAGTTAATCCTATTGATACCAGGAAGAGCGAAAGTTCAGGTGTTTAGCACACGTCAGGTTGTGTTAAAAGGAAGTTATAGTATTATTTGCATATTTAATAGGTGTACATATATATATATATATATATATATATATATATATATATATATATATATATATATATATATGTGTGTATGTGTGTGTGTGTGTGTGTGTGTGAGTGTGTGTCTGTGTGTGGTATACATACATACTATATATAAATGTGCGTGTGTGTCCATTCACACACACACACACGGGCACACACACACACACACACGCATATTTATATATATATATATATATATATATATATATATATATATATATATATATATTATAATATATATATATATATATTATATAGTATATATATATTATTTATATATTATACATATCTATCTATTTATCTATCTATCTATCTATCTATCTATCTATCTATCTATCTATATATATATATATATATATATATATATATATATATATATATATATATATATATATATATATATATATATATATATATATATATATATATATATATATATATATATATATATATATATATATATATATATATATATTTGTGGGCCTTTACCGATCGTAGGCGATCTCACCCCTGGGGCATCCTCGCCAACAGAGCATCATTGAATGGGGGTTTATTTTTGCCAGGGGTGGACCCTTCCCCATTCTCAGCTCCATCAGCTAGCCAAGAGAGATGGAATCCTCAGTCATATGACCCTACATCATGAGACGCCAGCCAGTCAGTCAGTGAAGAACCTCCAGATCATTCCTCTGCCATTGACGGAAAACAGGTGATTTCTTCATAGCCATTTCTCTGCTCCAATCACTTCTCTGCTACAGACAGGAAGCTTCCAATCTCCAAATCGCACGATGGTGAATTTCAGCTATTCCTGACGGTGCGCCCTTCGATGACTTAGTGCCCTGCCACAATGGGACCAAATATTTTGCATATGTAAAAGGCATTAAACTTACGGGTTCTTACGCCGCGCCAGAGGTTGCCACTGTAGTATATGCAAGAATTTGATCCAATGTGCTTTGCATAACCCATTTTGCATATATAAATGGCATTAAACTTACGGGTTTTTACGCCGCGCCAGAGGTTGCCACGGTTAGTATATGCAAAACTGGTTATGCAATGCATAACCCAGTTCACATATGAAGCAAGGCATGAAACTTACGGGTTTTTACGCCGCGCCAGTGGTTGCCTTACAAGCATATGTGATTGGGCATTAATACCCCGTTGGAGGGGTATCATGTGGCATGATAAGGGGTGCACTGCAGTCCATTCTTCGGGCACTTGCCGCCACTCCCACCAGTCGCTGTAGTCTCTCCATCGCGCAGAGATGCTTCCGCAGTTGTATCCAGGAACGATGTCCATCACAAAACTCAGGTTCCTTCTGTTCCAACATCACAGATGTCCTGTCTTCCGTCTTCTGCAAACAGGCCATTCGTCGTCCTAAAACTGCAGGTCCTTAAGTGACAGAGTTTATCTTATAGAGATTTTTTACAAATTTAGATTCTTGCTCCAGTTTTCGGAGCCTGGCTGCAGATTCCAGTCTCATCTTCTGATGCAGTTCATCTCTATTCGAGGGTCTCTTGGTGGCAGCCGAATGCTGTTCCGATGCCCTCATTTCATTTAGTCCTTCCTCAATGGCGTCCAGTCGTCGGTAGAGGGCTTTACAATCGATCTGAGGTTTCCTCAGACATCGAGTTTTATCCAGAGCCCTTTTCTTTTCGACTTTCCTTTCTGGTACAGACTCTTCTAATATCGTTTCCAATTTAACCACATTCCTCTTTCTTTTGAGCATTTCCTTAGTTATCAGATTGCGTTCCATCAATGTTTCGTTCTCCTTTTTTTCTTTAAGAACGCTTAATTTCGCTTCCAAGGATCTGATCTTCGTGTCCTTGTCCAAGTTCTCTTGTTGGAGTCTTTCAATTTCGACGATTGCCTCCATCTTCTCGAACTCAATCGTCTCCAACTCCTCCTTGGTGTCTGCCAGTTCGAATTCCAGTCGGACTGTCCTCTTCGTCATTGCATTCAAGTTTTCATTCGCTTTTTCTGCTTCAGCAATCTTAATTCTTTTCAATAGACCAATTACCTCCTTCTGCTTTAGAGAGTTTTCATTCTCCAGTCGGAGGATCTCTCTATCTTTCAGCAGGTTCTGTGCTTTGAGGTTTTCTAGTTCATTCTTGCTCTGTGCTATTTCTGCTTGACATTCCGCGAGCTGTTGCAAATTTTCCTCAGCTCTCCGTTTCTGGATGGCAAGAACTTCCAATTGGTCTTGTAAACCAATAATTCTTGAGGTTTTATCAACGTTCTCCTTCTGCAGACTTTCGAAGCGATTTTGTGTCCTTTTGTTTTCTTCTCGAAGGCCTTTCAAGTCATCGTTCAGCCTTCTTAGTTGGACCTCCGTCGCATGTCTGTCTTCTTCCATTTCCTTCAGGTCGTGATGCAGCGTCTCTTTCTCCATTTCGAGAACTGAGATCGTGCTTTCCAAAATCATTATCGTGGAGTCTTTGTCTTCGTTCTCCTTGACTAATTTCTCCGTCTCTTTTGCCTTTTGTGTTATTTCGTTTTTCATTGTTTCCATTTCGGCAGCCATTGAGGAAATTTGATTATTCTTTTGTTGACTGAGGCGTTCCAGGGCTTTCAAGTTTTGTTCCATCTGTATTCCATTTTTGGTCATGTCGTCCACCTTCTTCCTTAATTGTTCTACCATTAGAGCTTTCTTGGCGTTCTCTATCTCAAGCCATAAGATGTTTTCATTTTTATTAAGTACTTCCTCTGTTTTATGACAGATCAAATGAGGTATTTCTTCGCAATCTGAAATTTCGTCTTCTTCAGTATCTGAAAATTCGTCTACTTCGCAGTCAGATTTATCTTCGCAGTTTGAAGTGTCGTTCTTGAAATCGTCGTCCTTAACAATTCGGGTCTCCTCCGAACACTCAGAAGTGTCCAGAGCCATAAAATCGATGAAGAATTGAACCAATTTCATGCAAAGTTCACGAAGTATAAATACTTCAGTGAATAGCATAACAAGACTAATATAAAAGATTTTCTCACTGGGGAATTTGACCCCAGAGCCAAAGCATTGTAGAAGCACAAAGTTAAGCATACTCAGAAACATCTTTAGTTTGGTATACAGATTGACTGTCTTTGCTCTATGCCCAGTTTCCAAAACCGTCACAGGCGAGTGTCAGGATTCCGGAGGCATTTTGGGCTCCGAGGAAGATGCTTTTGGTGCTGCTTCTGTCTTCGGGGATTCCTGGGGATTCCGTGGAGAGCTGGTTATGCCCAGCGGCTGGTATAATTTTGAATAATTCTTCTTCTTCTTTTTCTTCTTCTCTCTCTCTCTCTCTCTCTCTCTCTCTCTCTCTCTCTCTCTCTCTCTCTCTCTCTCTATATATATATATATATATATATATATATATATATGATTATAATAATTTTTGTACGCAATTCATTTATCACACATTACCACCAGTGAAAAATAAGAGATGCAGTGTAGGTCCTAACCGGTTTCGACTTTATTTTCAAGCCATTGACGAAGGACTGATACAGAGTATTAGAAGTCACAAATATATATACTACAGGAACAGTGCTGACGAACATGCACAACGTTAGAGACTACATATCCACCCACAGGACAGTGTCAAGGTAGGAGAGGCCTTCAAAACTCATTTGGCTAAAAATCACAATATACACTCAGGGGACAATTCTGGTAAACATACCGACCATAGGCGAAAACAGATCCACACCTGACAGGTGTGGATCTGAGGTCGCCTATTGTCGATATGTTTATCAGTATTATCTCCTGAGAGTATACTGTGATTTTTAGCCAAATGAGTTTTAAAGGCCACTCCTGCCTCGATACCGGCCTGTAGGTGGATATGTAGTCTCTAATGCTTGTGCACGTTCATCAGTACTGTTCCTGTAGTATATATATTTGTGATTTCTTCTATTCTGTATGAGTCGTTCGTCAGTGGCTTGGAAATAAAGTCGAAACCGGTCACGACCTACGCCTCGTCTCTTATTTTGCACTTGTGGTAGTGTGATATATATATATTTTTGGGCCTTTACCGATCTTAATTGATCTCACCCCTGGGGCATCCTCGCCAACAGAGCATCATTGAATGGGGGTTTATTTTTGCCAGGGGTGGACCCTTCCCCATTCTCAGCTCCATCAGCTAGCCAAGAGAGATGGAATCCTCAGTCATATGACCCTACATCATGAGACGCCTGCCAGTCAGTCAGTGAAGAACCTCCAGATCATTTCTCTGCCATTGACGGAAAACAGGTAATTTCTTCATAGCCATTTCTCTGCTCCAATCACTTCTCTGCTACAGACAGGAAGCTTCCAATCTCCAAATCGCACGATGGTGAATTTCAGCTATTCCTGACGGTGCGCCCTTCGATGACTTAGTGCCCCTGCCACAATGGGACCAAATATTTTGCATATGTAAAAGGCATTAAACTTACGGGTTCTTACGCCGCGCCAGAGGTTGCCACTGTAGTATATGCAAGAATTTGATCCAATGTGCTTTGCATAACCCATTTTGCATATATAAATGGCATTAAACTTACGGGTTTTTACGCCGCGCCAGAGGTTGCCACGGTTAGTATATGCAAAACTGGTTATGCAATGCATAACCCAGTTCACATATGAAGCAAGGCATGAAACTTACGGGTTTTTACGCCGCGCCAGTGGTTGCCTTACAAGCATATGTGATTGGGCATTAATACCCCGTTGGAGGGGTATCATGTGGCATGATAAGGGGTGCACTGCAGTCCATTCTTCGGGCACTTGCCGCCACTCCCACCAGTCGCTGTAGTCTCTCCATCGCGCAGAGATGCTTCCGCAGTTGTATCCAGGAACGATGTCCATCACAAAACTCAGGTTCCTTCTGTTCCAACATCACAGATGTCCTGTCTTCCGTCTTCTGCAAGCAGGCCATTCGTCGTCCTAAAACTGCAGGTCCTTAAGTGACAGAGTTTATCTTATAGAGATTTTTTACAAATTTAGATTCTTGCTCCAGTTTTCGGAGCCTGGCTGCAGATTCCAGTCTCATCTTCTGATGCAGTTCATTTCTATTCGAGGGTCTCTTGGTGGCAGCCGAATGCTGTTCTGATGCTCTCATTTCATTTAGTCCTTCCTCAATGGCGTCCAGTCGTCGGTAGAGGGCTTTACAATCGATCTGAGGTTTCCTCAGACATCGAGTTTTATCCAGAGCCCTTTTCTTTTCGACTTTCCTTTCTGGTACAGACTCTTCTAATATCGTTTCCAATCTAACCACATTCCTCTTGCTTTTGAGCATTTCCTTAGTTATCAGATTGCGTTCCATCGATGTTTCATTTTCCTTTTTTTCTTTAAAAACACTTAATTTCGCTTCCAAGGATCTGATCTTCGTGTCCTTGTCCAAGTTCTCTTGCTGGAGTCTTTCAATTTCGACGATTGCCTCCATCTTCTCAAACTCAATCGTCTCCAACTCCTCCTTGGTGTCTGCCAGTTCGAATTCCAGTCGGACTGTCCTCTTCGTCATTGCATTCAAATTTTCATTCGCTTTTTCTGCTTCAGCAATCTTAATTCTTTTCAATAGACCAATTACCTCATTCTGCTTTAGAGAGTTTTCATTCTCCAGTCGGAGGATCTCTCTATCTTTCAGCAGGTTCTGTGCTTTGAGGTTTTCTAGTTCATTCTTGCTCTGTACTATTTCTGCTTGACATTCCGCGAGCTGTTGCAAATTTTCCTCAGCTCTCCGTTTCTGGATGGCAAGAACTTCCAATTGGTCTTGTAAACCAATAATTCTTGAGGTTTTATCAACGTTCTCCTTCTGCAGACTTTCGAAGCGATTTTGTGTCCTTTTGTTTTCTTCTCGAAGGCCTTTCAAGTCATCGTTCAGCCTTCTTAGTTGGACCTCCGTCGCATGTCTGTCTTCTTCCATTTCCTTCAGGTCGTGATGCAGCGTCTCTTTCTCCATTTCGAGAACTGAGATCGTGCTTTCCAAAATCATTATCGTGGAGTCTTTGTCTTCGTTCTCCTTGACTAATTTCTCCGTCTCTTTTGCCTTTTGTGTTATTTCGTTTTTCATTGTTTCCATTTCGGCAGCCATTGAGGAAATTTGATTATCCTTTTGTTGACTGAGGCGTTCCAGGGCTTTCAAGTTTTGTTCCATCTGTATTCCATTTTTGGTCATGTCGTCCACCTTCTTCCTTAATTGTTCTACCATTAGAGCTTTCTTGGCGTTCTCTATCTCAAGCCATAAGATGTTTTCATTTTTATTAAGTACTTCCTCTGTTTTATGACAGATCAAATGAGGTATTTCTTCGCAATCTGAAATTTCGTCTTCTTCAGTATCTGAAAATTCGTCTACTTCGCAGTCAGATTTATCTTCGCAGTTTGAAGTGTCGTTCTTGAAATCGTCGTCCTTAACAATTGGGTCTCCTCCGAACACTCAGAAGTGTCCAGAGCCATAAAATCGATGAAGAATTGAACCAATTTCATGCAAAGTTCACGAAGTATAAATACTTCAGTGAATAGCATAACAAGACTAATATAAAAGATTTTCTCACTGGGGAATTTGACCCCAGAGCCAAAGCATTGTAGAAGCACAAAGTTAAGCATACTCAGAAACATCTTTAGTTTGGTATACAGATTGACTGTCTTTGCTCTATGCCCAGTTTCCAAAACCGTCACAGGCGAGTGTCAGGATTCCGGAGGCATTTTGGGCTCCGAGGAAGATGCTTTTGGTGCTGCTTCTGTCTTCGGGGATTCCTGGGGATTCCCCGGAGAGTTGGAGTCCCCGGAGTCGTTGGAAGGTACCGATACATTTGTCACTTAAAAATTCCCCTGCGGTGGTAATTCACTATCGGGGATATTCCCGAATAGCGTGAATTGGATGTTAAACGACATTTGTAGCTTTATGATTGCGTATGTAAATCGAGGTCTGATAAAAATTTCAAATACATACATATACACACACACACACATATATATATATATATATATATATATATATATATATATATATATATATATATATATATATATATGTGTGTGTGTGTGTATTCATGTTTGTGTGTATATGTATGTATACACACACACACACACACACACACACACATATATATATATATATATATATATATATATATATATATATATATATATATATATATATATATATATATATATCTTTTAGAGAATACAGTATACAGAAAAAGTGGGAAAAAAGCACGTTAAAAGAAAAAGAAGAAGAAGTATACAGAAAAAGTATTTCAAATATCGTTTACCGATAGTATAATCAAGGCCACCGAAAATAGATCTATCTTTCGGTGGTCTCGGTATAATGCTGTATGAACCACGGCCCATGAAACTTTAACCACGGCCAGGTGGTTGGCTTAGACTATATCGTTGCCAGACGCACGATTATGGCTAACTTTAACATTAAATAAAGCAACAACTACTGAGGCTAGAGGGCTGCAATTTGGTATGTTTGATGGCTGGACGGTGGATGATCAACATACCAACTTGCAGCCCTCTAGCCTCAGCAGTTTTTAAGATCTGAGGGCGGACAGACAACGCCGGCTCAATAGTTTTCTTTTCAGAAAACTAAAAAAAAAAAAACAGTACTGCTGCACAACTTCATTTACGAAAACCCCATGAAAACTGCCAAGGATAAAGTGATGATATATATATATATATATATATATATATATATATATATATATATGTGTGTGTGTGTGTGTGTGTGTGTGTGTGTGTGTGTGTGTGTATGTACATGAAAGTAGCAAGATTTTTAATCAAATGACTAAAATTATGTGGCCACAGTCTAGAGCTGTGGAGAGAGCATCCACAAACGATAATATTTAGGGACCCAGAAGTTAACGTCTCTGATGTCAGCCAATGGACAACTGATTTGGGCTGGATATTAGAACATCAGGCAGGGACCTGCACAAACTTTCAAAAGGGTAGGGGCTCAAGTGGTAAAAAGGGCACTCCTTTAGTTTTTGAAAATGAAACCTGCCCTGTTTTATATAATTATATAAGATATCTATAAAAAGAAGAAATGTTGAAAGGATAATTATGATCCAATTCTATTAATATTTCTGACAAGAAGGACACCTTGGGTATGAAGAAGAAACAGGGCAGGGGCTTAAGCACCCCCAAGCATCCGTCCCAACCTTGTGCACGCCCTGGAACATCAAGAACTAAAAAAATGAAAAAGATTAGCCTTGAAAACGACGCCAATCACAGAAAACCGTTGGTAGCCTCGCAGTTCGAGAAAAAACGTTCTGATGCATTTTTTTTTATTACCAAGGGCCCTTTTCCCTAAAGATCGAACGCCCATGCGTCACATTTAAAAGGGGCGAAACAAACAAATGACTTATTTGATCGGGCGTAAACTTTCCGTGCTCGTTGCACCTAACAGATAATGAATTAGCGCAATAGCTCAATGACCCTGAGAAAACCGTGATCGGACAAGTGAACTTCGACGCTGAATCATGTAAGAATTTTCTCTCTCTCTCTCTCTCTCTCTCTCTCACACACACACACACACACACACACACACACACACACATATATATATATATATATATATATATATATATATATATATATATATATATATATATATATATAGAGAGAGAGAGAGAGAGAGAGAGAGAGAGAGAGAGAGAGAGAGAGAGAGAGAGAGAGAGAGAGAGAGAGAGAATATACTTACATACATTAGTATACATTTATAAATTTAAACAGTTTTCTTTTCCCGCTCACGTTTTCTAGGTTTTCAGTTGCAGTGTCATGAGGCAATTACTATCAGAAATCATTACCAGATTTTTCATGCAAGCACTAGACTAGAAGTACTCAAGCCAGTGTCATGCACAACGTCTGCTGGTTCTGTGGAACTTTCCCGTTAGGTACCTTTCTCAATCGATTTTACTTTCCTCTTCGCGATGCTAATCTGTTTCTTTAACTCTGCACCTTTCTTAATTCTTCAGGTCCTGTAACTGCTTTCAAGGGGCACTGGGTTTCTCCTGATGTTTTACCTAACACCTCTTGGTGGACTCTGACTCTGCCTTTCCATGTTCTAGTTGTTTTTAGAGTATTTTCTGGTCTGTGTTGAAGGGTTTGTCCTGTGCACATGCTTTGGGTCTGTCTTCATGTCCTTGTATTGTTACTGATTTTGCTTTTAATGTTTGTTTAATGTCTTCACTAATTAATCACTGTTGATCTTTTTTTCATTTTTACCAGGCTGTACCACTTTACCAGGTTGCTAGGTTATTATTATTATTATTATTATTATTATTATTGTTGTTGTTGTTGTTGTTATTATTATTATTATTCGTAATGTAGCCTACATTATTTGTTTTAGAACAAATAACATACCCAGAAAGTTCCAAGTTGCTACAGAAGACATCGCAAGCACGTGACAAAAAGGAAGAAGAAGAAGAAGTACAAACAACTAAAAGCTGATTATATATAAAACATCCAAGATTGAAACACAAACAATAATAACTCTACCAACAAATCAACAGCCAATCAAACAAAACGAAAGCAGCGAAGAAAGAAAGGGAAAGTTCGCGTGAAACGGACCCTCCCATCCGAGATCTCAAAATATCCTTCGTGTCAAAGATGCGAGGGCGGGAGGGGGGAGGCGGAAATCGATCGCCCTCAATTACGCCTCAAGCACGAAATGGTAACACGTGTTATTCAGGCGACTGAGTTGCTTCAATCCAGATCGCCGAGTCCTCGTGACATCGGTTGCTCTCGAAACTAGATCAGTGGCGACTTCCTTCGGACGACTTGACTTCTACTGGGCGACTGCGTTGTTGCTATCCTTTTTCGTTCAACCGTCCACGTATTATCCTGCGTATTTTGGATAACGCACCAATGTACCATTGTTTAAAATACGCACGCTTTATCACTGGGAACTCCTAATTATTAAGAGGGTTCAGCAAGATCCCGAAAACTGAATAATTTGTTAATATATGACTCCATAATTATAACGAATTTCACTCTTCATTGTTACTGTTACAATACGAGCACAAAAGGCTATTCATGAACTTAACATGCTCCCATTGAACATAACCGTAAAATCTTTTTAAAAAGTTTAAAAATATTTAAGGCAGCAGGACCAGAATAAGATGCATGAGAAAATACCAATAAATAAACGTGAATAACTGGATAATTTAACAAAAAGTAAATCAGCAAAATGATAAGAAATATGATTTTTAGCTGTTAACATGATTTACGCATGGAGTCATTTTGACTGAATCATTCTTATAGTTGAAGATTTTTAAGTAATTACTCTTATTAGCTTTCTGAAAAGAAAACTGTTGTGCCGGCTTTGTCAGTCCGCCCGCACTTTTTCTGTCCGCCCTCAGATCTTAAAAACTACTGAGGCTAGAGGGCTGCAAATTGGTATGTTGATCATCCACCCTCCAATCATCAAACATACCAAATTGCAGTCATCTAGCCTATGTATTTTTTTTATTTAAGGTTAAATTTAACAATAATTGTGCTTCTAGCAACGGTATAGGATAAACCCCACCGGCAAGTGGTTCGCAAGTATCTCTTAATAAAGAATTCACTATACCCTGCAATAACTTACTTCCAAGGGGAATTAAAACTCATAAGTACATCTGCCTCGGCTAGGATTTCAAACATGGGCCTTATGTTTAGATACAGTGATGAATAGTCGATTTAACCATTAGGCTATCACGATAGACATGAGTTGATATCGACTATGCCGTGCATATTCTCGTCGAATTCAGATTCTTTACTTAGAATCGATATCAAAACCACCTCCACCATGACAGCTATATAAACTAGTAAGTTTGCAATACTTGCTAATGATATTATTGCCTCAGACTTCTTATGCCCTACTAGGCGAAGAGCTTAATACTAAAACCTTCACTTTTATACGACCTTGGGACATGCACGTGAGTTTGAAACTTTCATGACGGTAGACGGATAACTTGCATTTTTTGCTTCGTAATCAACATTTTCATGATGGTATAAAAGGTCAGGTTATAGTTTGTCAAGGAAGAGTGATTAAAACTGAACATTGTAACCTACTAACTCTGTCTTTATAGTCAATATCACTATTATTCAGAAGATAAACCCTATTTATATGGAAGAAGCCTACGGGAGTAACTGATCTGAAATTCAGTCTTCCAAAACTTACACCATAGCGCTCATCTGATAGGCCTATTACTTACAGAAACTAACACGAAAGAAGAGATCAGTTACCAGAAAAGAAAAAGAAAGATAAGTTAATAATTTAGTACATAAATAGATAAGAATATAAAACTCGGATTTTTCGTTACGAATCTTAAACCTTTATTTTTTTATTAAAAAATCGTGAAATTGTCTAGATACCCTGGAAATTGGAAAGCAAAATGTAAATAAAAATGATAAAATGGATGAGCAACCAAGCTTTATTTCCAGTAAAGAAATCACATTGTTAGTATATTGTTTACATTGCTTGCAAGAACCACAAAATAATTGCTACCAAAATTTAGTTCCTTCTTCCTAGAAATTGAAAGGTATCACCACTAACAAGTTTTATCAAACCCATTACTTAATGGGCTCTATAAGGATCAACGGTTAAAAACATTATAAAAACCGTAAGCTAAAACTGCTTTGAAAAACCTGAGTTCAGCAAGAAACGCGTCCCTATGTTACGTCCTGTGAGAGTCCAACTGCAAACTTCCAAAAATTTATCCTGATAAAAAAAGATCTACAGTTTTCATACGGAAAAGCCTTATGAGGATTATTTTCCTTTAATATTCCTGTTTTTGTATTTAAGTATTCCAGAGTTAAAGGAAGGCAAACTGGTAATGTTACCGCTAGGGAACGTTTAACACTAATATTCTTAACATTCAAATTACTCTGGGGAGGGGGCTGGGGAGGGTAATGAGTAATATTAACTGCCACAAAAAATTAAATATTCTTGACAATTTAAAGGGCTGAAGTTAAAGGCAAGGAAATGGGTAAAACTACGTCAGTGAGTCTCTCAAGGAAGGCCATTTCACACGTCATACAGATCTACATGTGGACCGAAGTGGGACTCCTCTTGCCTGAAGATCCTGGTGACGACCGAGTTCCTGGGACACCTGTCGATAATCTTCTGAGCTGTCACCCTTACCCTGGCGCGGCAGAAGTCGCCGATGTCGATGACTTTGCACTCGCATACCTTCGAGAGGGATGAGGTGTGATGCACGTCAGAAGGCAGATTGATTATCCGTGTATCCCTAGCATAGGCCTATAAGACTTGAAATCTAGGGTGAACTCCCAGAAAATCTGTTGCTCCAGATCAGAATATCTGGAGATTTAACTAAACACTTAAGCAGAACGGTAAAGAAAACGATGTACTATGGCTGAACTTGTGGTCATCAAGTCCAGTGTTTATGTTTATTTTTAAAAAGTCATTTAAGTGAATTACTCGGCTCAAGAAAGAAAAAAAATTGTAAAGAAAACTCAAATTTTCCCTTAAGGATTACAGCAAATATTTACAATTTATAAAGAATTCAGAGTTCTGGATATAGGCCCACAGTTAATCATTTTCCATAGGAAAATACGTATTTTGTTTCTGAACGCTTGTCCCTTGTTTAAGCCTAAATACTGGAAATGCTCACTTATCCGACTGGACTCGGAAAACATACAGAGAGAGAGAGAGAGAGAGAGAGAGAGAGAGAGAGAGAGAGAGAGAGAGAGAGAGAGAGATCACTTCATACTTACAGCTTTCGCAGCTTCATCCAATTCCTTCTGTGACAAGGCCTCCACATCCTTG
This sequence comes from Macrobrachium rosenbergii, assembly GCF_040412425.1. NCBI lineage: Eukaryota > Metazoa > Arthropoda > Malacostraca > Decapoda > Palaemonidae > Macrobrachium > Macrobrachium rosenbergii. The sequence continues at coordinate 54,392,278 of NC_089754.1, forward strand.
ACAAAATTGAAGGTTTTGATCCACTTCGGCAACTCCCCCTGGAACCACAGTGCCTGCGGAAGAAGAAGAAGAAGAAGAAGAAGAAGAGAGTGCCCTTGCTCAAATTTTAGGAGTAATGAGTCTTCGGACTGGCTCACGTAGACAAACGAGGGGGTTTACAGTATAGTGAACAATTCCAAAATTCTCTCGCCTCTTATTTTGTCCTTACTTAGCAGACACAGAGTTGAAATGCTTCCACATTAACATGACAACACATTTGACAAAGATACTAATAAAAAACTGTATGTGTGTGGAACTTCAGTAATTATAGTTAGGAATGCGATTACAAGCAAAGCAAAGTGATGCGATTTAATGTTCTTGAAGGCTATTAACATGCAGAGCAAGGATACACAGAATACAATACCCATTTGTCTGTAAAAAAAAAAAAAAAGAGAGAGCGAGAGAAGAAAATAACACACGAATAAAAGATGACATAGATTCAGAACAAATAAAGAAGGCGGCCAACAGAGATAAGGCCATCACCATGGCATCGTTATTTGTTAATGCAACTAACGAATAGATGAATAATAATAATAATAATAATAATAATAATAATAATAATAATAATAATAATCCTTATTTTCAGCATGAGGCTATATACATGGAATATTCAAAGTAGAGGCATTACAATATATACGCACAAACTAGATACACAAGTAGTGATAAAAATGACAGCTGGCGATATCCGCACAGTTGCCGAGGTAGCAGTAAAAAAACAAATAGTAATTATATCATTGGTAGTGACAGTATCGTTATTGTATCGCCAGCCTGTCAATGTCACTGATTCGCTCGATTGGGAACGAAAAAAGACAAAATACTTACGACCTCACAAGGATACTCCGCGACTTCCGGACCAGAGCTGCCGTCATCGTCGTCCAGATTGACCAGCGAGCAGTTTTTCTTTAAGACTGCTTCGAGCTCCTCTTCAGTCAGCTCTCGAAGTCGCTCATCTCGTTCGTCATTGATCTCGGTACTCTCAGTGGCCGTCTCCTCTTTTGCTTCTTTGGTATTTTCTGTTACCTCCTGTGCTGGATCTTCTATTTCTTCTGTTGGCCCAGTAGCCTCAGTTGCCTTCTTTTTTTTAGCCCCTTGAACTCGGTCATCGTCTTTCTTTTTCTCGGTATAATCTATCGCTGCTTCTTCTTCTTTCGCTCCTTTTCCAGTCTCGGCTTCCTTCCCGGTTCCCTTTTCTTCTTTTACCTCTTTCACTTCGTCTTCTCGTGTTTTTCTTTCCTTCTTCGTATCGGCTTCCTTCTCGGTTACTGCTAAATCGCTAAAAACCAGAATAATCAACAAGGTTACAACCGTCTTGGAATGACAAAAGCTCAGGAAGAACCTCATTTTATATAGGTATAGAGCCGTCGAAGTTGTTCGGATGATAAAACACGGTGAGATGAAATGAATAGTAACCTTTACCGGAGGAAAGTTTAACCACTAATGATGCTAAAGTTGTCCGTTCGCATCAAGCAAAGTTTAATTTTTAACCTGCTTTCAAGAAAACACAGCCGTGTTTACAAAAAAACGCGCCAAAACAGAATCGTAACTCACAACATGTCTGGAATAAGCACAACTTTGCTTTTTCTAGTTCAGTGTTTATAAGAAATGACGTGTTTTGTCTCGTAATTATAATGTATGTTTACCGAAACATGTTCATAAACATCCATATGCGTGGAATAAGCACAACCTTCCTTCTCGAAGTCCAGTGTTGATAAGAAATGGCGGATTTTGTTTCGTAAACATAATGCACGTTGAACGTAACATGTTCATTTTGGGGGAAGTTTAATAGAAAACACACACCCAAAAGATCATTTTGAAACCCATAACAACAGGAATATTGTTGCTATTTATTTTTATAACTGGCTGCTCCACGAGCAAATGCTTATGCTGATTTCAGTCCCGCATAATCAACAATAAATTATGTGTGAAATCAGTGGCTGTGACTGACACTTAGCAAATTTGAGCTCCTACCAACAAACAATGCAAGCATTAGTCCAACACCACTGTTACCAATTATTTTTTCCCGAAAAGTTACAAATTAATATTCGTATATCTCCATTTCTTATATCGGACTTATACCTACAAACCATTATAAGTTTTATCGTTATTCTTCCTCTTGAACAGCCAGGAATTTCCAAATTTTAATTAAGGCACTTTTTTTCTTTTTGCCAGAGAATATATAGCAAGCATGCATGCAAGGTAATGCTTTTAGTTCAAGGTCAATGGTGGAAGGGGATCTGACTGCATTAAAAAATACATGTTTGTTCTGACGTTGTTAAGAACAGAGAGAGAGAGAGAGAAAAAATACATACTATATTTTCCTTTTAGGTCTATCAAAGGTTATTAACTTCTATTGTTCTAAGCAAGATTGTGTAAGGGAACACTTTTCGAGATTCTCGGTAACTTCTACATTATTATTGCTCTCACTCGCTGTTGACTTCTCAGGCCTCATTCTGACCCACTGCTACTCAAATTACAGCAAGCTTCGTAGCATGATTTAATTTTATGGGTGGGCGTGGCTTCCCAGATCTATCTCCGTCAACTGTCAGAAAGGCTTGTGTTACTGGATTTCGTTTTTAGGATGACAGCACGTAAATTTCTTGAATAGACGCATGCCAAATGATCCAGGAAACACGGAGGAATGTAGAGAAATCCACATTCGTGGAGTGAATGGAAGTGACTTATATTCACAAAGCTCTTGTGAGTAATGACCGGAGTAGTACCTAGGCCTATTGAAAAAGCCAAGCGCGATTGTCTAGTGTTAGAGTCGAAGCAAATCCAGTGTGTAAGAGTTTAGTTATTTATCAGATAGAAAACTCTTTATTCGAGTTAAACGAGAAGGAAGGTTATTGAAGAGATTGCCAGATGTGAGAGCAATGTTCCATACAATGAGCAATAAGCCCAACATAAGTCTAAAGAGAATATCCGGCCTCCTAGAGACGTATATTACTTGAGCATGATGTGATTTTTCCAAGTTATTTCTTACGCCTAAATTTCCAAGGAGCTCAATTTCAATTTTCTCAGACTGAGACGTAAGCAGATAGAATGAATATTAGTTTGGAAACCTTTGAAAGAAATTGATTGCCTCATCAGAGAAATTACCAAGACCCACAAGACTTAACGAGACTGGAAACAAGATGACGAAGGAGGTTGGAAGAATTTTACGATGTGAAAAATAAAACCTGCTCCCACATGTTAATCTTATGATGATGCTCGACAATCAGCACGTTGCATTTGACACCGATTATGATAAAATAACATATTAAATAAATAGCAAATGGGCAACAAGTCTGAAACTTTATTCATCCATGGCCCTAATCGAAACCGCATTCTGCTAGAGAAACAACCAATTCTGAATGAAACCAAAGCCATGACCGGGACTGTGACGCAAATGGCGTTGTTTTCACGTGGGAGGCTAAACAACGTATTGTAAGTCAGCGGTGTTGCCATACGGCCTGGTGTACGATCAATTATTCCGGAGCGTTTTGCTGATCGACGAGAAAAGGGTGTGACATTTACTTGCTCTTTAGGGTATACTTTGCGTTCGTGCTCGCGTCTCTCGCTTCTTCTTCGTTTCTCTCTCTCTTTCTTCACTCCATCCTCCTCGTTCGTTTCATTCTTCAGACTTCCTTTGTTTTATGTGTTTTTTCTTTTTAACCTTTTCAACCGGCTGCGTATCTTATCTTCCAAAGAATTAGTTTCCTTTGCTTTTTTATCAAACATATCATTCATATGTTTTCTCCCACTCCCACCATCACACTTTTCGCTGCATTATTTGCTTTCAATCCTCGTCCACTCGCTACTCTATGCATGCAGCCTATATATATATATATATATATATATATATATATATATATATATATATATATATATATATATATATATATATATATGTATGTATGTATGTATATATAATGTGTGTTGCAACAAATCCGAGACGAAATAAAATATTAAGTTTTGTATTTTTTAAAGTTTGTGCGTTTGATGCATATAAAAAATGTATGGTAGCTGACATGTTTCCAGAAAGAAAGCTGGGCGTCAAGGCACTCGGTGAAACGTAATTGGGAAGACCAGCCAGTGATTACGTCAAGGGTGGCCGAGAGATTCTTACATAGGGAAAGGTTGGGGCGTTAGTAGGGGATTGAGGACTATAGATGAACGAAAAGGCAGGGCGGGAAACGTTAAAATTCACAAATTTGTACTGGTAAGAATGAGTATAGCAAGAAGAAAGGTTGTCATGGTTAGTTTACACGATGCTGTATAATTCGAATGTAAATGTGCATGACAGGAAAGAGATTGCTATTCGTAAGTATGAAGTCCTAGAATATATAAAAGCATTGATTCTTATCGAAAGGGTTTGAAAAGGAGCTTGATAGCAGGGAGGGGCAAAAATGACACTAGAAGAGGGAATATTGGAGTGAATCTATTCCCGGATGAGTCTGAAGGATACGATTGTGTCATTTTGCCGTATAATTCGAATGTAAATATACGTGGCAGAAAAAAGAGGCGTCTACTCTGTAAGTATGGAGTTCTTGTATATAAGAGAATGTTCAGTCTTGTGAAAGAGCTTTGGAAAGGAGCTTGATTTTAAGAAATAAATGGGCTTAAATGAATGACATAAGCAAATTTTGGAAAGAGAAAAATGACGAAAAAAAGTTTGTTATATTTTGTGTTTAATACACATAAATGAAAGATCATGTTAATGAAAGTAGTGAGGTATATATGCTCATTATCTATTTAAAAGTGATAGCGATAACAGATAGACGTTTTTGTTGGAGAAGAGGCGGGTAAAATGTGGCCATGAATATAATTAACAGAGTAAATTTGATAAAGAGGAAGTGAGAATGGCATATGAGGAGAAAATGAAAAGAATAGATGAGGGGGGTGGGGTACAAAATTCAAAGACATATATACTCGTCAGGGAGTATATACTGTATGGATATAATCATTCAGTCAGATAGTAAAACATACCAAACGCAAATGGCTGGATGGAGAAATCAGAGAGAGAGAGAGAGAGAGAGAGAGAGAGAGAGAGAGAGAGAGAGAGAGAGAGAGAGCCAGTGAAGAAGGAATGAGATTACTTGCGGTGAACTGAGATAACAGGAGATAAGATTGTGAATAGGTAAGCAAAAGGATGATCTAGGTAATTACAAGAGGGGAGAAGAAGACAGATATTGATAATATAAGGATAAACTGAGTTTAATGAATATTCAGTCTTAGACTGAAAATGCAAATGGAAAGATGCTATTCAAAGGGGAAGAAGTCACGTGACCGGGAAGCTGACCATCTGTGTAAGGTGCATCTGGATATGGGAAAGATGCCAAAGAAATGGCTGCAAGAATTATAAGGGCATATTTTTTAGGATTTCCTGGAATATGTATGATAAGGATTTGTTAGAGAAGTTATGTACTGTTAGGGGAAGAGCAGCGTGCATTTGAACAAGGAAGACAGTGCATGGTGGATTAAGTTTTATTATCAAATGGTTAGGTGAGAAATTTGGCAGTGAAAGGAAGAATCTCTCTCTCTCTCTCTCTCTCTCTCTCTCTCTCTCTCTCTCTCTCTCTCTCTCTCTCACACACACACACACACACTCACTTTTTCCCTCCCTTTGCCTCTCATATGAAACGAAAAAAAATTAAAATAAATCTACTTTCTAACCACTTTTCATGACCAAGAAAAATCTTGTGGCAGAACTGACAGAGCAGCAATGTTGATGCTGTTTTTTTAAAAGTGATCAAAATTTTATAAGACGGAAGCGAAGCAGATAGTTGAATGTGTAGGTGGGAAAGTGACTGGATTGTTGTAGAAGTCAGTCTGGGACAAGGGTGTGTTATGTCTCCGCAACTGCTTAATGTCCTAATGGACGGAGTGATGCGAGAAGTCTGAGAAAGGAAATCAGACGTGGGTTCAAGGTCGCTGGGTGAGAAAGTCATTCATGAATGGACTATGAAATGGTTGATGTTTGCAGACGATACGGTACTCACAAGGGATGGCGGATAGTAAAAAAAAAAAAAAAAAAAGCTGCAGAAACTATTAAAAGTTTTAATAAATTTGCTAGTGGAGAAAGTGACGTCTAAAAGCAAGACAAAGTAAGTTTATGATGGTTATTTGAAACCAAAAATATGGAGCAATGAATGTTAATGCAGATGGTAAAGGAATGGCGAAAATTGAGTTATAGATTTAGTCGGGAGTCACTATAACTGTGGCGAACAGAGTTAGTGAGTAACGTTGATTGACTGATTGGCTAGTTGATCAATTAATGCAAATTGGGGTTGCAAGGCTTATGGTCTCCTTTGAAAGGTAGCATATAGGTTTCCATTACCATTATCGTTCATCATTTGTGTGTTTATTCTTATTTATGTCTTTATTCATTATTCATATCTTTGTTGACTATCTGCACGTATCGACGTATACGAATCCGAAAGTAGCTTCTGTTACCACGAGCTCAGGTTTTTTACTTTTCTTTTTAACTCAATGTTTATTTTGCCTTTAAGAGCGTTCGAATCGATTAACATTTGTATTACTTATGGATTTTATATATTGTATTCACCATTTATAAGTATTATAGTTGCCGTAAAGGCCCCCTTAATTTCAGTTTCCCGATATTTTCGTATACGCTTTCCTCTGAAACCTTCGAAATTACTCGACAAAAAAAAAAAAAAAAAAAAAGGCTGGGTGGGTCAGTCCTGCCTGATAAGAATCTTCTTATCATTCGTTCCTTTGTGGGTTTCAAGGCTTCATGGGAAAAGCGTACCCAGAGATTACCTGGAAATATCAAAGTTTACTAACTCTTCTATTAATCTAATTAGAATTCGTGTATAGCATCGTGCTCTTATATTTTATTTTCTGCAATCTGTCGGCTGGAACAAATATTGTGTGACGCATTCGATTCCTAGTATTGTTATCAGTATTACAATGTATTTTAATTACAGATTCAGTAGAAATAACCAAACTTCCATAACATAGAATAAGGATACTATTATTATTATTATTATTATTATTATTATTATTATTATTATTATTATTATTATTATTATTATTATTATTATTGCTAGAATTGTTATCAGTATTACAACGTATTATAGTCACAGATTCATTAGAAATAAACAAACTTCCATAAATAGAATAAGGATATTATTATTATTATTATTATTATTATTATTATTATTATTATTATTATTATTATTATTATTATTATTATTTTATAAGCTTTATAAGCTTGAGGCACACAAATAATAAAAGTGCGTATTTGTTTAATTCTTCATTTATCTAAAGAATAATACAGAAAAGTATTTCGCATTGATAATCTGCTAGTTTTTGATAATCGCCGATTATTGCTTATGTTTAAAATTCCCGCTTCGCGCGAGAGTAAAATTGTCGTCTGCTTGTTCAACTGACGTCATATTGACAGATTCTAGATTTGACACTGTATGAAATAAATTAATAAAATTCATCACTTGTTCTTGTCACATAATTAACGTTTATAATAGGATATATTTGCGTTTAATTTTATATCACTTCTTTGTATAATGTCAAAGTTGTTTGAAATAATATTAACGATTACATTTCCCCCATCTTCCGTCCAGTACTCGTATTACGATGCAAAGCAGTGTTATCTAATTTATCGCCTGAGTTTAATTGAAGTTTAAATGTTTAAATTAATTTTATTTCCCATTTATAATGACGAAAACAATATTATGTTATCTTTGTTTAGATTGTGCAAGAAAGTAAACCAGTGAAACAATCCTGATACAAACATAAGTTGCTCTGTTCGATCAGAGTGATGTTTTGTTTATGGGATCACCTAAATAGTGTTTACGCAATGGAAATTCAGCTCTCACCCAACAATTTTCGTAATTCTAGAAAGCGTCTGCATCCATTCAAACTTTAAGCCCGTTTAACCGAGACGTTATCCATTGAAATTTTTTTGAACGACAGACGAAGCCAGAGCTCTATCCAAACGGCCGAACATTAGGAACATTGGTCTCCACAAAAGTAATCATCGATATTTCATCTTCTGTTAAATGGTAAGGAAATACGGAGTGTTTTGGGTGTTGCTGACTGAAATGCAAACTCGCCGGCGCCCTTGGATGGTTGAAGAGTCAGCATGTGGCCGCAGGACGTGGAAATTGTCGTGATTAAACTGTCCGTAGCATCTTGTTATGTAGGTCACAGCTTCGGGGATACCTGGAATTGCTGTTGAATAATTGTGTTTGGGACAAAGGGTGTCGACTTTTGAGTGTTAAATCGCGGATTCAGACGAAAAGAACAGTTTTGGGCGCTGCCGTGGTGTAATTCGACTGGACTCGACGCATTTTTGTGGTAATATAGATTTCGGCCTGACGTTAGCTTATGCCTGTCGTAAGGTAGCCTAAGCAGTAATATATAATCTCGAGAAAGCCTAAGGTAATTGACGTGTCGCCAGTAATTAACTAACTAGCCCAGGCCTGAGTGTTGGTTTGCTTTTTTTTTAAGTTTTTGAATTAATTTTTCAACTTTGTCTTGATAAATTATAAATGGTAGAATTAATTTATATTAATTGAACCAGCTATCCTATCGTATTTCAACGCTTTGAGTCCTAGGTTGGTCCGTGATCAGTGTTTGGGTAAAACTTGACTTTAGGTAGCCGAACGGGACAGGTTGTGGCCTTTTTGGGGGTGTCCAGGTGGGGGCAAAGCCCCCCCAGCCAGGTCAGGGCACATTGCCCTAAGTTAGGTTAGGTTGGTAAGATCTGGTTAGGTAAGGACCTAACATTATAGGAAAGGTTATGCCTATTTATGTATGAGGAACCTTTCCTGTTTGACGATTGGCGGGAATCAGGCCGCGCAACTTAAGTGTTACCAGTGTAATTTTGTGCTCTTGTATATAAGGTAAATGGAAATTCCTTAAAGCTGAAAAAAATGAAGAGTTGGTAAAATTAACAAAGCCAAGGAAAAATAAATAAATGAAAGAGGGTTGATATGTGATAGAGTAATTAAACACCAACATAGAATATAATATTGCCAATTGTCAAATAAGTATACTAGGCTAGCCTGTGATGGTTATTTTGTCATTTTTTCCGTATGGGATCCGAAGAGCAAATAAGCAAAAACTTTCAAATTTAGCAATAGAATTATGAATATTTCATGCATTTTTAAATCAAGTGTTCATGTTTTTAAGTTCTTTAACTCCTAAGATATTTCCAGTGGGTCTTGTGTGTACAGAGAGATGGTTCATGTGCAGTAGGTCGCTGCTGTACAATTCTACTGGACATCGTTGTGAACCTCAACCCCATGGTCAGGCAGACACACTGGGTGTTCTTGGTTTGTACCAAACACTGACTGTGCCTTTTCCATTTGGGTTTCTGCCACTCACGCTAAAGTGTACTGGGATGTGATGGGAGGCATGGTGTGGTTTGGATTGTGATTGTTCCATTCCGAGGTTCATGGGTAAACAGTGGATATTGTCAGGTTCGATTTTTTGTGCCCATGGCCCCCAGAGCACTCAACAGGTCAGACGAGTTTGTCAACCTCTTCCAGGAGAGGATCCAACTCATGCTTTGGGGTTCAGATGCTTCTATGAGTTATGATGGGGTTATGTTCTCATAAACAATCAGTCATAAGAGAGAAATATCATAAGTTGAAAATGCATTTTAATGTATCTATCCTAACAAATATTATAGCCTAACCTAACCTGTCTTAAACATGCTTAGAACACTTACATTAGTCTATAGTTGAGCAAGATCATTAACCCAAAGCCTATTTTATAACAAAGCGCTGAATATCTCATGAAATTTCTTGGATAATATATTTAAAAAATGATACAGAGTGATTTTTGGGTACCTACCATTAACATACACAGATGAAAGCACCCTGGCCGTGAAGAATGTAAGAAAAATTAAATGGTAATATTATTGCTGGATGAGGGGGGATGGTGAAGGTGCTATAACGACAGTGTTATCGGTTTCCTCTCTTCTAAAGAGGCTTGAGAATATCTTGTAGAGGGCTCTGGGACATTGGCACTTGTTGAAGGCGCAGTGGCATCAACAGGTTTCTTCAAGAAGATATCAGCTTTAGACTTTAGTTTTTTGTCCTTTAATTAGAAATTTCTATTTAGATGTTAAGAGCATCCTGACTCTGCATGTTAACTTGTGAAAATCTTGTTAATGACCTCCATCTCTTTTAACAGCTGCTTGCCCCTGGTAATACTGTAGTAGCAAATGCCTCAGTCGGTTTATTTGCTGTGAACTTTTTTGGTGCCCTGAGAATAGCTTCTTCCTCCTTTGCCAGAGCTACTTTCATTCTTCCTTTCATCCTCCAGTTTGGTGAGCTCCTTGCTGAAAAGCTCATTAGCCTCAGTGCCATCTGGCATGTGGATATCCTCTTCACTGATGTGCAGTTAAAGCTGTTTCCCCTGGTGCAATACCTGGCTAGTGATGACTTCATCAACAGTAGACTCTTGGATTAGGCCTTTGATTTTGTTCCCATATGTCATTAGAATCTTTTTCCTAGTGCTGTTCGTGCATTCCTGTGTAACTCCTTCTCATGCTGCCATGATATTTTAGATATTATTGGAAATTTTATACTACTTCCAAAACTTTTGGAGCATTTGACCAGATTCAGTTGCACCATCAACATACAATATGTGCTGAAGTGTTCAAGGAAGATTTGTATTAGATGATTGTGGATGAAAAATGTTTGCCTGAGCGGACGTTTAATGGTGATGACGCAAGCTTGTTCTGGCACCATTTGCCAGAGTGAACGTGCATTCATCAAGAGTCCAAGAAAGTGCCAGGATTCAAGCGATTCAAAAACCATGTAATTCTTCCTTTGGGTGGACATGTTGCCAGGTTCAGGTTGAAGCTTTTCTTAATCTACCTCTCTTGAGAACCTAGAAGATTAGGAGGCAAAATCAGGAGGTTGCTGGTGTTGGGAGGGCAGTATGTGTCTTCCCTCCCACATCAGGGTGCCATCCTATGGGCAGACTTTGTCTTCAGAGGATGGGACTTGTTGTCTACTCTCTTCTTGAGACAAGGTTCAGCAGAGTAGTCTTTTACTACAGAACAGTCTGGGTCCGTGAACCTTCTTACTCATTCAGAAGGATAAGATAGAAACAGTGGTGGAGAAGGGACGTACCGACAGCTCGGACTCTGATCCATAGTGCAGTCTCTCCCAGACCTTCCTAGGGCACAGAAGGCAACTGCAGGCCAAGCCTTCAGAGGTGGCCATGCCCTCTGTGTTCTGATGTTGAAAGGTGCCTCCCTGTGGACAAGGCGTGAAGCCTTTCCAGCCTTCCATCGTTTCCCCAGTCGTCCCAGGTAGGAAGGGAGGTAAAGGGTAAAAGAAGGAAAGAAGACAGTGAGGTTGGCAGTCTCCTACAGCTGCTACAGGTAGAGGGATGCTTGCTTTGCCATTAGGCATTGTGCAGAGTTGGTGGCACCCCTCCAACCTGTGCTCTGGCACTGTTCCCGTCTTACCCTCTGTGGTCCTCATAATCTCACCTCAAACATCCTATATAATCCCTGATGCTAAAGGAAAGAGTGTTGACTTAGGGCAGGTGAGGAAGGGCTCCCCCTACTCGCCTGTCTACCTGCTGTTAACCACCTTGTTACCAGTTTCAGTGACTTTCCAGCTCATGCTGAGAAACAGCAATACATAAAAGGGTGCTGTTTTAACACTTAGAAAAAAAAAAACAGTTATATTTTGCTGTTACTCTGTTGGATCTCAGTTGAGAGCTTGTTTGTTTTATAGATAAAATCTCCATTGCAGTACATTTTAGGTTGGCAGAGTTAAGGAATAAGAGCATTTAGACAAGGTAGAGCAAGGGCTTCCCTTAGTGGTGAGGGTCTCACTTTTTACAGAGCCTGTACTTTACCCATTTTAAGCAACAATTTGGTGCCTGATCTACTTGCTCTAATTACGTGTTAAGTTACTGTATTAATGTACTATGTGTAGTGGGTTTTATCCATGAGATTTTTTAAACATGAAACATTTATGTAAATAAAATTTTTTGAAAAATGAATTTTTCCTTCTAGAGAGCTGCAAAATGTTAAGATGACCGTTGACAGTGGCGGTGGAGGTATGGGTGGAGGTGGGGATACAATGTCAGAGTCAGAAACCCATGAGAAAGAACTACGTGCACGCCTCATACACTACCACGCATCCTTCAGCTCGCAAGGTAAGGAGTTCAACTTCAGTTCTGAGGCTATTACTTGATTTAGATGACGAAACTGTAATCCATTGTGTAGCACTTGAATAGCTAGTTATTCTGCGTTGAGCATGAATTAGAAATTGGAAAGTTGTATGAGTTAGTACATCAAGATTATGTTATACTGTAGACTGTAATATGAGGTGCATTTTATGGCATTTGTGTCTGCTGACTCTTTGCATATTGTTAAATGTCTGGTAATGTTAACGTCACAAGTTGTTTTGCCACTTAGGCCGAATTTTCACAATTGTACGACCTATTGGAAATACCGTGTGCTTTGAATTGTTTGTAGTTCAGTAAGCTTTAGTTTTTAATTTGTGCTTAGATACATTTTTGTCTTCAAAGCTAATAAGGTTTTTTTTTTGTGGGTGTGTTCTTAGAAAGGTTAAAGGTGCCCATGAAACTCATGGCAATGGAAGGGGTAGGAAGATTTTAGCTCCAGTATTGGAAATATGTAGTGTATTGGGAGAAAGCACAAAAGACATTTACTTTGATTAAAAGTTAAGAAACGGCAGATGCTAACTGAATGGTAACAGTATGCATATTAATAGCAGCTGTTGTTAGTCCTGGTTGGTTATTTTAGCCTAGGTGAAAATATTAAAGTACATACATAAAATCTTTAGACAGTACAGTGTTTGATGAGAATTTGATTGCTTCCCCCCTTTATTTTGTTCGATGATGTGTCAAGATTTTACCAAGGGAGATAAACATGCTTTTGATTATCAAGTGGATGACTCATTATTCCTTAACCCTTTGGATGCCATGTTTGATTTGGATTTCGTTTTAGGAAGCATTTGTATCCTTTAATGGGACTTGTTTGAAGAATATTTAATGTAACCTGAGGATGGAATTGCCTTATGTAATTTACTTCTGCCATCATACAGCATACAAAATACAATGCCCCACATTTTGTACCTCTTTTTTTTTTTTCTTTCATTTTTGCCTTTTTCATTTGATTTTTTTTGTTTCAAGTGTTACATTAGAGCTTGTTCCAGTTTCTTTCAAGAAATTTGGTGCGACTTTGTGGTACTGTATGCCGTGCAGTATGCTTAAATGCCTATTGCATTCATGATGGTAAATACTGTACATGCCAGGGTTTGACTGTCATCATATACTGTAAACATTCTTTTGAATGAAACTACATAATGTTCACTGATGAAAGTGGGCATGGAGTAACTTTGTCAAAGGTCATTATCGTCATCATCATCAAACATCTTTACATGTTAGACTTGAAAAAATAGTTCTTTTCACTCTCTTCTGATTTGTGCACTTTCTATGTTAGTACCCAGGTCTTTGGTGCATTGAATAATACAGACCTTACGCATATATCATAAGGTTTCGCTTTGTCTATTAATGGGGTACTTTTACATGCAAGTAACCTAGATGTCTCTCTCCACTTCATCCCAGCTGCAGCTACTTTGCCCTACTACTCCCTCGGTATCTGCTTTAAAGTCTCTTTTACCCCCAAGATATTAGACCTCTCATGTATTTTTGGCATCAGAAACTGCTTACTCCATATATATCTGCATTCCTGAGCATCTTTTGTGAAATGTTACATTCAATACATAGTGAGTTCACTCTAGCACCTTTTCCATGGCATCCACTTGGCCACTTTCATGATTGCACTCTCTCGTAAGCTCCCTTTCCATGAAGATTATTTTGCTTACATTGATTATCTGCTATCTCTGTACATTCCACTCCATCATATTTTAAATATTTCCACCACCATGTCCTAGGATTTTGCTGTTAACACTATGTTATCTACATACAGTATAGCAGCTTTCAGGGCCTCCCTTTCTGCACTTCAGTGATAAATAGCAAAGGACACAGGAACATTTTTAGTCGACGATAAATAGCAAAGGACACAGGAACATTTTTAGTGGTTCTCAGGAGCATTCTTTTGTTACAGAGAAGTATTCTTTCCCCATAATACATATTTATTTTCCCTTGAACATGAGATATGAATTTTAAAAAATGGAACTTGTTCAGGTAAAAATGTGCAATCAAGACATACAGGAATAATCATTGAGATATAACAGTGTAGTTCTTTTTTAATATATGTTTAATTAGTGTAGTTGTAAAAATCTCGTAAGAAGATTGCTCTCTGCTAACGGGGGAACTTATTATTAATATTAAGCGTAATAATTTACCCTATCAAGGAAAGGGTTTCCATCCTCCAATTCCTCTGGGTACCATGGCATCCAAAGAGTGAAAGTAACATGCAATGTGTTCAAAGCTTATCAGTTAAGGTTGGTTCAATACTACTGTTTTCATGGGTCCTTTGGTAAATACAGTAATTATATGTAGCTGTGAATTGTCACGTCCCACAGCAAGCCCATCTTTGTGCTGTTTTGCCGGCCTGCCCTTCTTGACCTCGACTTCGCCAGCTCTGCCGTATCTTATACAGTACCAGATAGCTCCTAGGCGTGATTCGAGAGGTACCACGGAATCTCATTCTTGATCCAGCACCTGCGTGTAGCTTTTATTACAACATTTATCTCTCACCTGAATTTGTTTTAGGATTTCAGTTTTGCTTCTCCTTCACTTAAATGATCACCGTACTGTTTTAATTCCTCCAGTTCCGATCTAACAATACTGTGTTAGGGACGTAAAATCTTCCTTCAAAAGCTATTTCCAGCAAGGTCTTCAGTAGTGATCATTATGGCTTAGTCAGCTTGCACAGTTATGTGAAGACTTCAAAACATTTATATATTATCTTTTCACTTTGCTTATTTGGGAAGAAATGTTTTCGAATATGACTGCTGTGTTTGTTGGTAGGAACCACTCTTATTTACTTAGAGGAATGATCTTAATATCTCACTCTGACTGAAGAATTTAGTTTCCTTTGCATGTGTTGTGTTACTTTTTCATGACAGAAAGTTTGATTTTGCATAACTTCTAACTTGAGTCTGTTTCGATCGACATTTACATTGATAAATGCAACCTATAAACTGTCCTTTGTCATTTAAAAAAACTGCCGGTGATGCACATCTGTGTATTTTTTGTATGAGTAACCAGTTTTTTTTTTCAATGACACCTAAGAGAATCAACGCAAATATTTCACCACCTGAACTTGTGTGTCATGCAGGTCTTTTACAATATTTTTCTCAGCTGCTTTGTAAATGTGATTGTCTTGTATGAATGCATTAGTAGCTCATGCTTAATATGACTCCTTTAGGTTTTTGGTGCCCATCAACAGAAAATATCCTTCAACAGACATGGTTGTCATGCTTACTCTAGGAAAGGCCTTGGTAGGTGCCAGTCTCCATTAATAAAACCCTCTCAGCCAAAGGAAACAGTTTAGGGGATAAAACTTGAGTACTTCTGTTTAGAGTTTATGAATTACATTTCATCATGAATTACATTTCTTACATTTATACATACGTATATAATTGTGCTTGATACAAGCTTACAGGTGTTTAAGACAAAAAGTAATCAGAAAGAAAGCAACTTTTGTACTCCATTATATATAGGCAGTACTTAGTTGCATTCATGTTTATCTTGACTAACCTTTGCACCGCTAAATATTTCCCAAGCATCTCGTCATTTTATGGTACCCTGTTATTTTTCATTGAAGGCACAGTCTGACATGACAACATTTGGGAATGACATGGCTATAATTATGAGGTGCTACTGTGGAAGTGATTGTATTGTAAATGCTGTGTATATTATTCAGTCTTTAGTTTTTGGTCAATAAAGATAATGTGAAAGGAGCACATTTTCCGTCATCTTTCGGCATCTTCCAGCCAAAAGCCCAATAAGTAGCCTGTACTGGTATTAAAATTTAATTTTTTCATGTCTTTGCTTGTGTGACATTGCCTTTATGAATGCAAGCTTCAGTTTTGTGCCCATATATAAAACAGATTGATTATTTGAGGCTAAGTAATTTCTGGGTGGTAAAAATGCCAGGTGACATGGAAGTGAAGAATCAGGGAAAATAGATATTTAGGTCTGGAGACACAGGGAAACATGATGCATAATTTGCTTCGGATACTGTTGTGAGTGTTTTATAAAAGGCTCGTCGTGGTGACATCATTGTATTTCTGACCAAAATTTTATTTTGATTAATATCTTTCAAAGTTCATGTGTCAGTTAATTGAGTGTAGATATGAAAAGGATATGAAAATACAGTAGTTTGTGTATATTTCTCTGTGAAAAATACTGTGAATAGGTGAATTTTCTGTAAGTAACTTGGGGATAAATTCCACAGAAAAATCCACGAATCAGTGAGTCCGCAAATCGTGTACCGCGAATTGGCGGGGGTCCACTGTATCTGTGTGTTCAGACATGGAAGTGAGTTACATCTACATCTGAAGTTGAAGTTTTAATATTCCCCCAACAGTTGCAGACTCCTGTGCAAACAAACGGTAAAATCATCGTACTACATCATAAGAGAAAACACCAATTCCTTATGAAAAACCCTAGTTAGGAAGGATGAATGAAGTAGATCATATATACAGTATGCTTTTCGTCAGTAGAAAAGGGAAGCAAAAGAGCTGAATAAACGAAGGAATATACACTGTTGGCATTTTTAAAAAGAATCAAACATCATTTCCAAATTACCAACAGCCATCTGCAATTAAAAGTAAAGAAACGATATAGTTACAGAAACACGTTAGTAATTATTAAATAGTTGCCTTTGTAAAGAGGATGGGCGTCAGTACTATTAGTATATGGTTTTTCCTACAAGGAAATAAAAGGAAAATTAAATATGTGCATGAGAGAGAGAGAGAGAGAGAGAGAGAGAGAGAGAGAGAGAGAGAGAGAGAGAGAGAGAGAGAGAGAGAGAGAATTCTATGAGGTGGTTCCTCTTATTCTCTCATTGGTTACTCAGTCCTGCCACTCAATTGTGTCACTTGGTAAAATATAGACTATTACAAGATGACTACTTTTTGCAAATATCACATGTCAGTTCATGTGAACATACTGCCTCAACAAACACTGGACAGGTGATGTAGGTCCTTATCAGAGAGGCCTTAAAACTACCACGTTGCTTATTTGGCAAATCAAGTCACCTGTGCTGAAAGTTAAGGTAAGCAAAAACAGCATACAATATAGTACTGTACTTCAAACAAGTTCTAGTGAAACAGTCATACCTGTACAAAACAGATATAAATATTCACAATAATTAAACAGGAAAAGCACTGAGCATATTTATGTACAAGGCTGAAAATGTAAGAAATGCATGATAAATAAAGTACAGTATATACTGACCAATGTGCATGTAATGGAGAAAACAGGCATTGTCTTACAGAGAACTTGAAACTACAAAAGTAAAGGAAACACTTAAATAAAAACAATGAACACAGTACTAGCACACTCCTGAAAAGTACTGTACAAAGTAGAACACATAAGAAATGGATGCCACACCAATGAAAGTGAGATTAAGACAGAAACAACGTACAAAATATCACTGAAAGACTGATTATAAACTTAAACAGTAAATAAAATGGAAAACAAGAGTATCTGCATTGTTAACAGGAAAGGTTGTGACCATAACAACTCCGCATCGCAAAAAAAAAAAAATTTAATGTTGCTAAACAAAAGTAAAAATCACGAGAATTAAATAAGTGCCAGAAAAAAGTGGAAGATGGGTTCTTACTAAGAATCATAAAACAACCTCCACACCAGTGGTGGAAATCCTTCCGATACTAAGACATAAACTAAGTTATAAAGAATATTCATTGTGCCCAGATCTTGGTTGTACAAAAATAATTAAGTGGGAGTGAGATATAAGACTGTGAAGAGAGATAGAGAAGTTGGACAGGAAAATATTTTAGATTAAGAATTCAAGTTGTCCAAAAGATGTATTAGAACATGTTAATATAAAACTGTTGCTAAAAAGTAATGAACAGTATTATTAACTGCTCACTTTAAAGAAACATGCGGTGTTGTGTAAGGAAGTTAGATTTGATTCCATTTGTTTTGAGAATGCTTATAATAATAGTATTCATTTCATCTTAGCCTGTGAAGATGAACTTCCTTTCATGCTAAGGAGCACCATCTCACTCACCAGCACATTGCTCTATGTTTTACACGATGCAAAAGCACGAAATCACCTTTGTGAGTCTTAATAAAGACGAAACAAAACACCACAGCACTGCAGTTCACACTTGACTACATACTAAGAGCTGATCGTTTTCAGATTTACAGTTCAGGAGTACTGTATTGTAAGTGGCACCTCTGATGGCCACCTTTGCTGCTGTTGTGGGTGCACATTAATTGAAATTATGGAATATGAGTAAGGCACCTATTAATGAATTTTAATTATTTTGATGTAACTTCCTGCAATTCAGACTTTTTAGTTGAAAAGTCGGTGTACTCATCAACTATTAAGGGTATTTATAACTACAGTATGGGCAATTATTTACCTTAATAACTAGCCATGGTTGCTACAGCATACTAGACTTATTAAATGAAACGCGTTGTCTTTTAGACCGTAAATCTTCAAGATTTGTACTGAATTCTGTTTTGTTTTTTATTTTTGTATACATCTGTGCAGGTAAAGTCAACAGTTCTATGTGACACTGGATTTCGTTACAGATAGATTTTAGATCGTTGCTTATAATTTTTTTTTCTGTACAACAAATAGATATCTTATTTTGCCTATACCATAACATCCATTAACTCGAAGAATTGATTAATGAATTCTCATTTATTAATATAGGGAGTGGTTATTATCTGATGATCTGTGTGAGACTCCTTGGACACCGAAGGAAGTTTTCTCTAGTTACAGTATCTGTCTGATGTACCATGTTTTTGTATTTGTCTTGTGTTGGTTGTTACATTTAAGAATACTGTATAGTGTGTGTGTCTACTGTTTATTCTATTTCCTTTTGTAGTTTATACGTTTATTTTGTTACCGTTGATGTACCAGGAAACTACTTCCCACTCTGGTATAAGGACAGTATCTTTTACTTGAGTGTTGCCGTATAGATATTTTGTTTGTACGTACAGTATATAGTATATCACTAATGTCGTACTGTTGGCGAGAATGTGCCTTATAAGAAGAAAAACAGCATTTGGCATAGTACTTTGAAGTTAAGAATCTAGCAAAAATAGAAGCTGTGGTGAAAATTTATGACTTCCAGTGAAAGAGAGATGCATTCTTGGTGTTTTCATTTCAAGGGAGGGGTTGTACTTTCATGTCCATTTCTTGGGTGGGAAAGTGCAAGACAAATATGAGAGTAAAACATTCTTATGATTATTCATTCTCTTTGGCCTCCTGAATGCAAGAGATTCTTGTTTTACGTGAACTGACTCTCACTTTTCATTTCTCGTGAGCAGGATGTACCGCGATGGTACATTTTAGGGAGAGTTGGTTTCACCTGACAGCTGTACCATTGTAAAAGCAGTGAAAGAGGAATGTAACAGAAGTACTGTAGGACAAGGCCCTAAAATCAAGGTAGACAAGCCCAAAGATGACAATTCTCAATCAAGATATGATTAATGCCAGCAAACTCAAGTAGAGTATGTTCATTAGGTTAAAAGCTCTCATGAAGATTAAAACCAACTCAGAAGACATTCATGTGAGCAGACACTTGACAGTTGGTTGACTCTTTTTTTTCTCAAGACTTCTGCTTTAGAATGATACTAAGTGGTTAATTCAGTGCTGCGAGACCCATTGAAAAGTCTTACATCCTCATGTTGTAACAAACTTTAACTTTGAATTATGTACTGTGAAGGGCTGAATGTGATCATCGAGACTGAGAATAGGTAGATTTTTTATTTATCCAGTTAATTCCTGGCATTGTATCCTCCTTTAGCGGTAAATTGGTTCTTACAGAAGATCAGGATTTATGCTAGGGCTTGCATCTTATTCAATTTGATCTTTACTAGCCACTGTCGTTTGTCTTAAAAGGAGCATTTTTGGATTCTCAGAAGAGGAATGTCTAATAAATAAGTAAAATTAGGAAAAAAAGATGAGGAATGGTTCAAGGTCATCTGTTCAGCCACCTCTGGTATGAGCCGTGTCTAAGACAAGTCCTTCCGTGACTTCATGGTTATGTGAAGGGACTTGGAAAAGAAAATGATGCTTAAAAAAAAAAAAGTGTTTAGTTGAAGGTTGCAGCTGGTACTGTTATTGATGATACAGTGTTACCAGTGCGCAGTGGTGTACTTGTGCAGTCTGCCCAGGACGGGTAATGTGTAGAATGAAGTGTATGTTAAATCATGGCTCGTAGACAGATGAGCTATTACATGTGATTATGTATTCAGATTATGAATTGGATGTCTACATTTTTGTATATATATATATGTGTATTGTGCTTTCTCATGGAAAGTTTATTCATGTGTGAGCCTTAATTTAATGGCTTTCTGGGAATCAAAGGCTGTTGATAATTGAAGTGAGGAGTCCCATTTAATAGTTGTCTTTGACTTTATACGTAATAATAAAATGTGGGTTTCAGAATGATGATTTTCTCTTCACTTCAAAATTCACTTAAAGTATTGATAGAGGTTGTTATGAATAGTTTCAGAAATCCATTTGACTTACTCCCTGTTTCTGTATTTTTTCTTTTCATCAGGACTTTCTCTTATGCGAGGGCTTCTATTAAAGGCCCAGAGAAATGGTAAATGTTTGCATTACAGCTTTGCAAGACTTGATAGCTTTTGTGGACGTTTATGTTTCATATTATGTATTATGGCTTTTATTTTGCCCCCCCGATGCAGCTCGTTGTTCTTCAAACCATCATGTTAACTGATTTGGTCCAGTGCTGTACATTTTTCTAAGATACGGAGAGTACAATAATCTTTAGATTGTGTCTCAATTCTGTGTGCTACTGTATGCCACTTATCAACAACTGAAATAACTTTTTTTTTTTTTTTTTTTAGTTGTTCATGCTAATACTGCCCTGTCATTGCAACTTTTTGCAGTATTCAGTGTTCACTTATGTATGGTATTTCTGTGTTTTACAGATTTGCAGTGTTCATTTTTACATATTTTCAAAGATGGAGATTAATGATGCCACACGAGTACATAATGTTTAATCTTTTTGTTATAAGAAGCTATAAGAAAGTAAACGAGTATTTCCTTATTCCTTTTGAGAGATTTGCACAGCTTATGTAAAGAAAAGTCTTGAAAAGTTGTCTCACCAAATGCAGTTCTTGAAATTTAGAAGCATTTCATGACTGCTGGATAGGTTTTGTTTTATAGTACTGGTGTTCCGTATATTGTGCAAGATGTACTGTTTTTGATGGCATATAAGACCCTACAAAAGGTAGTAGTATTATTAAGAAAACATTTTGTACATTTACATGTGATCATGTGATGTTATCAGAATATATAGCTACAGTATTGCAAAAAAAAAATTGGAAAAGCATACAACTAAGACAGTAGGAAATTTTTTTAATAATTCCGCTTAATTTACAAGAGAAAACAGAAGTAGCTTAGGTATAGCAGACATTTTTATAATGCTCCCCACCATCTCTCCAGTGAGTTATAAAATTGTGGGTTAAATGTTAGAAATTTCTTGAAAGTTTGTGTTTCAGAATAAGATTTTCATTAAATTAGAGTTAAGTTACATACATGTTTGTGTTGTATGTTACGTAAAGTCAGTGTGTGAACTTAGCCTGTAGGTTAGCCTGCGTGTGTATATGCACATGTGTGCATCACGTTAAGTAAATGATGCACTCTCTCTCTCTCTCTCTCTCTCTCTCTCTCTCTCTCTCTCTCTCTCTCTCTCTCTCTCTCTCTCTCTCTCTCTCTCTCTCTCTCTCTGGGTTATTCTCTATAAAAAATTGTTTAAAGAGAAAAATACCAAATTCATTTGAGAAAAAAAAAAGATTATTGAAAGGGGAGGGGAGGGGACATACAGTAATTGTCTCTCTTTGCCTAGTTCCAGTGTGTTTGTATCTGTACAATCTAATGCCCAGCGTGTGTGTGTGTGTGTGTGTACATACGTCTCTGCTGTATGGATTTAAGTACCTTTCATACCACTAGCTGAGCACAGGTTAGTGTTCCATTTAAAATGTTAGAACGTATTTAAAAATAAAACTGAAAGATAGGTTTTTTTCCAAGGGTACCAGTTATGAAAGATTTACCTATAGTATACCAATAAAAGTATTGATGGAGTTTGGCTCGGTACAAGCATTGGTAGTAAACAGTGCCCGGGAAAACATTAGCCTACCAGATAACCCAGTTTTGTATATTGACCCTGCTGTATATTCTGAGCCACTTTTTGGAAAAAAGTGGGTTGTATATGCCATGAAAATACAGTATATTCTTTATATGTAATTTTTGTTTGTGATAACAAGCATGTCTTCAGAACTTTCCTTACTGTCTTTTTTCCAGGAGAAATATGCAAGAGTAAATAATTGTATGTGAAGCATTAGTAATGTATTACAGTATTTGGTTCTGGGTACTCAGGGATGATCTAGAGATTTAGATCTTTGTGTCATCTTCATCATTAAGATAGAATTGTGTTTTAGTAGCATTCTCTCAACCTGGCATTGTGTTGTACAGTGGTATCATCTTTTAATGTGGATTTCTTAAAAGCATTACAGCACACCAGAATAAATTTTGTCGTTTTATTAATGGATCATGCAAATCAGACATACTGAATGTGTAGATATGTGTTGTTGATATCTGCATTAGTTTAAATCGGTTTGGGCCCCTTTTTTCCTAAATTTTTATTGTTGAATGTAGCAAATCTTATAAATCTTGTTTTTGTTTTTCTGCCAGGTATAATTCATAAAATGTTAGTAAAACTGTCATTGTATTTTATGCATGCTTAATGTTTCCCAAAGGTGAAATTAGCAGAGTGATAAAACTCAACAATAGATGAAAGAATTCTTTAGTCTTTCAGGTAAGATTTACTTGCCACCAAGAGGACCCTTTCATCTTGCATGGGTTCAAATGCCGTTCTCAGCTGAGTTGCTGCGTGTTAGATATAGTGCATATTTCTTTTAATTTTTCTTCACAATGTTTATTATTGGACAAGGTCATTATTGCAATTTCTCACAGTAATAGAATCATTTGCAGTAAATTGATTTGCAGTACAGTATTTTATTACAGATTGTCATCATCATGAACGTTATCGTGACAGATTTTCCTTTCGTGAGGATAGATACAAAGTGAGGCTAGTGTAAAGTGGGCTCATTCTGTGGCACCTCATGCCTGAATTCTTGTAGGGCTTAGGCCTTTTTCCATGATTTTCTTGGCCTTGCTGCTTCTATATCTTGTACATTACTGTAATTTCCTGACTAACTGCTCCTCTTCCCTTTCTATGACTTGTCCACACCATCTCATAATTTGAAATCTCAGTTTTGCAGAACTTCCTTATTTGTAGTATGATCTTCCCACTGCATTTTGTATATATATCTATTGAAAATCTCCTCCATTTTCATTGTCATTGCCAACTTTTTCCTGCATAGGTTATTTTTACTCTATTGTCCAGAGTTTATTGAAAAAAAATTGATATACTGTACCAGTAAATGAAATAAGAGAAGGATAAGCCTGGTTCTTGTACAAGTTGCCCACGCGTATTTTGTATTGTTTTTCTTTAGACACTACAATAATATGTTTAAGACAGGCTATAGACTATCTGTATCTGCAGATAATGATCTGCTTAACAGTTACTTCCTATTCCATGCTATTGGTGAGGCATAATGGTTGTGGCGTGCTTCAGACCCATGGTTTTTATCTTGCCATATGATGAAATGGTCTTCGGAGAATTATCACTGACGCTGCTGTATTTTAGGCAGAAATCACGGTACTGTACAGTAAACCTATTCGCATTCTCACGATTCGCGGACTCATGTATTTGCGGATTTCTCTGTGGAACGTATCTACCCATTATTTGCGGAAAATTCGCCCATTCGCGGTATTTGTCACTGAGAAATATTCACTAATTACTGTATTTTCATATCATTTTCATGACTAAATGCTTTTTTTTGTGATAAAACTATTAAAATAGTCAGGTATAAGCATTTTTAGAGGGTTTTTCTTATGTTTAAACTATCAAAATAGGCAGTTCTAAGTGTTTTTAGAGGGTTTTTAAGTATTCATGGATTTTAGCTATTCTTGGGGGGTGCAGTACGCATCCCCCGCGAATATGTGGGGTTTACTGTACAGTACTATTCCCTACCATAAACTTGCTAAATAGAATTGAGGTCTAAATTTGTATATTAAGCCTCAGAACTTATTTTTGTCAGAAATCTATCTTTTCATGTAAGAGGAGGCTAGCCATCCCTTTTTCCAATTTTGTTCACTACTGTAGTTATGTACCTTCTCCACCAGCAAAACAGGGCACCCTAAGTCGTAATGGGTTAAAAGGTTAACGTAACTGCTCTACCCAGGTACTAGGTGGCCTTCAGCTTCTGGATTCCATTCTCTCTCTTGCCAGTAGACCACCATTGGACAGTGTCTTTTATTCTTCGTCTTCTTTTCAGCCTAATACACAGTTGGGGTAACTTTTTGTAATGAGCCTTTTCCAGAATAGGATTTGGACCGTTTCCTTTCTTCCTAAAGTAGCAAATTAACATTTGTGACAAAAATTTGGTGTCTTGTAGCTTGCAGTTTGTATGTCTTCTTTAATTATATGTGTTAAGTTATTCTTTTATAAGTAAAGCATGTTACGTTGTTAAGCATTGTTGTTTCGGTGTCGTCATGTCTAATATGCTGGCATGTGAGCTTTGTAAATACAGTATTACAGTACTTTATCTGTATATTTAAACTGTACTGTATACAGCATTTATTTAGTCTAAAGTATTCATAAGAAATAAATATTTAACTGAAGCTTTTAGTACTCCTTTACACTAGGATTGGATTTTCATTATGTAAAATACTTTATGCTGGTGCTTAAATCGAAGCTTTAAAATTATTGTTAACTAATGATTATTTAGACTTTTATCAAATATAATCTCAAGATGTAAATTCCTGTTCTAAATAGGAAGGCAAAATATTTTCGCTTCATTGCTTATATATCAATTTATAACTTACTTTGGTAACTGATGTAAGCAAATCTTGAGGGGTCTTTATGAAATTTTCCTGACATCTTTATTTAATTTTAGCAGTTAAGCTGTAAATGATGATATCTTGTGACACTTATTAGTTAAATTACCAATGTAAGATTACTGTTAGTTGGCAGTGCCAACTAACAGTAGGCACATGAGACATAGGGCCTAATGAATGAGGCATTGGTGATCAGGGAAAAATAAAACAAATCCTTTTACAGTATTCCCTTTTGCTGTAGGTTCTTTTCCTATTTTCTACAGGACATAATTAAATTGTTACCAAGGTCCTTTATCAGTTTATTTGTTATGTAATCCAATTAGTTAGCTGGGCTTCTTGTAAACAAAGATCTTTTTATGCACTGTGCAAGAGAAGCTGATCAGATCCGTTTTCTTAGCCATTTTTTTGTTCTCAGCTTAATTCTTGGTAAACATCACAGAATTGTCTGCTATTAGAAAATATGCTGTCAAATGGGTCTCTAAATCTTGCAATGCCTTAGGCCTGCAAATCTGTTTCTTGGCTCAGAGTTGATATTTGTACACTTCTTGTGATTTCCATTGTGTAACTGTGTTCATAAGTATGGAATGTACACTAGAGACACAGTTGATATACATTAATTTACGAGAGCCATAGTTTGCTGGTTAAAAGGGGAGTATTTAACTTAATTCCATATTTTTAAGAGAAGTGATAACTATTTTACATAGTGTATTATGTTTTCGTTAACTAAAATAACTGTAACTAAGAAATCTTTGATCTTAATTAGAATGAATTCACTCCCTGGAAGCTAACGATACCAGTGGTTGTGTTACCAGTTAATGTGCCTGTCTTTTATGATGACAATTTTTTATTCAAATTCCATTATTTCTTTTTAGTCTATTCTTTTATAAATAAGTTGTGTTAAATAATGTATTGACTGATAATGAAGGGTTTTTTGGTGGTTGAATGTAAAACGGCATATCTATTTTGACAATCATTACGAAAGCCCCTCTATGTCTATTTTCAAGAAGCTATTTTGTAACAAACCTAGACACTAATAATTTTTTTATCTACAGTACTTTGTCATTTTTGCATTAGTGTACAGTGAGACACAAGGAAAGACTTATCATACAAGTAATTTTTCAAAGAAGGAAAAGATTGTTTTCATACAAACCCATAATTTATAAGTAGGCCATTTGTTGGTAAAAAACAAACTAGATATCTCAGTCCTTATACAGAAAGAAAACGCAAGTCATTCGGTAAGTCTGTATATATGTGTTAGATCCCATCATCATTGCACTTAACTGGTTCACTCTTCATATTATCTGGCCAGTTAGCTGCAGGAAGTTAGCGGGGTTAAAAAGTGGCAACTCATTTTTGTGTGCATTGAGTTTGTATAAAGAAATTAATTTATTTAACACTACTGTAAACCCTTTACCAGCTATTGCTCCAATCTCACTTTAGGTGGGAAGGAATTAGATGACAAAGTGGCTGTTTGAGAATTGTAGTGGCCTTGTGAGAGCTCCTTGGACTGATATAAGCAGCCGAACTGATAGCTTTAAGAACATAAACCTTAATAATGAAAGTCGCCTACAAGAGGTTTCTAATTGTATACTCCTGAATTACTAAGTCCACCTACCACTTTGGTAGGTGGACTCCTTACTGCCACAGAGCCACAGAGTACCCTATGAGTGATTAAAATAGTAAAGAATGATAGTCACCCATCATGGAAGATGTAGTGGCAGATATCCCCAAAAAGTCTTCATCTTGGAGGGTGACAAAATGGTTAAATGAAAGGACTGTGGTGATGATAATAAGTCTACAGAAGTCTGAATCTCAGCCGAAGGGGCCACCTTTCCCACAGCTACAGGGCCAGGTGAACATTAATTATCTCATCCATGTAGCTGCCATTAAAACTGAACTGGAAGATAATGCATAAGAATATACAGAAGTAGAAAGGTCAGTGATCTCTTGGACAAGCACTTTCATTTGCTCTGCTTTGCTCTTAAAATTATTACTGTACCCTCAAGATAACTCTTTTGAGTCAGTGCAAAATATTTCTTGTTATATCTGTTTATAGGAATGCTCTGTAGAATGGAGCATCCTGAATTTACCTCTCCTGTTGGAGCCCTTGGTTCTGTGCATGTATTGCCAAGTTGTTGTGAAAGGACGAAGAAGGTTCTGTTCATCTTTCGTATGGGATGAGAGAAGTGAAATGTCAAAGTGTGCAGTTGTTTGCTCCTGACTACCCATGGTTTATCGTCACAACAAAATCAGTTGCAAATATCAGTCTGAAAATTTATGGGATTCCACATGAACTATTTACTGTTTACTATTAGACGAACATATGAACAGTGAGCAAGTTACCATATTTGATGGCATGTAAAACTCCCTTTTCCCCCAAAAATTACTTAAAATATACACTGGAGACTTATCTGTAAAGTTGAGGTGTGTGGTATGCTAATATTTATCTAGATGCCATATACAATCACTACTTTTAACTAGCCAAACTCCATAATACTGTAATATTATTGGGATATACGTAAATACTATAATTATTAATATTACTTTTGTTATTAATATTATCATTACAGTAAAATCCCTCACAAGCAGCACCTTTGGGACAAAAATGTTGCTGCTTATTTGAATTTGGCTATTAAATGAAAGAAATAATTCTAAAATGCCATACATCCTGAACTGTCAATTCCTCATTCATTATCAATAAACAATATATATATTTTGCAATTTTATCTTGAAATAATTCATAACATCTTAAACTGAACAATATTTATAGAGAGAGAGAGAAAGAGAGAGAGATACATAAGTAGAAAGTTGACTTAATGTGATGCATACATGTATGTATACATAGCAGGCTAGCATGTGCTAGGCTTACTAGTCAAGTTTATGCAACAAAAACATAATCTTGTCTTTAACTGTATTCTATGAAACTTACTGCAGTCTAATCCTAGTACACAAACTTTTAAGTAATTTTGTATATTTAACCTACAATTTTGTTATTTGCTTTAATTTTGTTAGCAAATTGAAGCACTCAAATTCATTGTCACCACTGAAGTTATCCATCAGAAGCAGAGATGGATGGGAGTCTTACAAAATATATTCTGCTAAGTCTATGCTGCTTTTATTTTCTCTTGTAAATAACTGTAGACTTATTATTAAATCAATTTTTCCTGCTGTACTAGTTGCGTGCTTTGTACAAGTTTTTTCTGCTATACTGTAGATATATACAGTATTTCAAGAACATAAATGCTTACATGTAAACACATATTTTTTCTTAATAGTCCCTTCTGAAATTGAGGGCCGTATTATATTCATAGGGTTTGTATAAGTCATCAAGTACGGTAACTTCCGAGGCCATGGGGATCTGTACAGGCATGCTGCATACGCAGGGCTAATGGTGTACCGCTCTTTTCTTCCTGTATAGGGCTGAGGTTTCTTGAAATTTCGTTTACCACAAAATGGGCTAATTATAAGTACTGCAATGGGTTTGTTGTGAAACAGTTTGTGATGAGAGTTTTGTACCTTCATGATATTACTTTTGAAATAAAACTTTTGCTTATTGGCAAGTTTTTCATATTAGTTTATTTAGTGCATGCAATTTTCCATTAGGAAAAATAGGAGTTTTTAACTAGTATCTTGTTAGTACTACTTTCATTTGTGAATTCTTTTTCTAAGCAGCTGTTTAGTTACAAGGTATCGCTGTGCTGGCTTTGAATCTCTAGGTAGTGAAGAAAGAAAAATTGACTGTAGTACAGTGTTTTTGAGTCCACGAAGAGTTTGTGAATGTTATACAGTATAGTAGGCATTAATGGCTATGCCATTCTACCTTCCTATTTTTTTGACAAAATACATATTGAAAATATTACAAAAAGAGCATTAAAATGTAACTTCGTCGTAGCTTAGATGTAAGATTTACATGAAACACTTTTTTTTTATGTGATTACAGATAGTACCCATACAAATGCCATAATCGGTGGGTGGCAAGACCATATAGAAGACCCAGGAACTGCAGTTGAGGATTTGCTGGATGACCCAGACAGCGTTGGGATCTTGTGGAATGATGATCCTGACTCTGGCCACCCATTCACCCGTGCAGCTTTGCAAGGCGATGTTGCCTCCCTCAAGGATCATGTTGCTCGTCAGACTTTTGATCCAAATTCGAAAAGAGCTCAGCATGCTCTGCTGGTGGCTTGTCGTGCTGGTGAGTGTTGTTAATTTTTTAAAAAGTTTATCCTGAATGGAGGTATCAAACTAGATGTTAATTATATGTATAGGTATGCCAAGTATGTTCATATCTTTTATAAGATATAACATTGTAACTGCTACTTCTTACTGAGATTTTCCAGTAAGAGAGTTATCTTTAAGACTGAGCCTAAGTTAGTGAAGTAAAAATATCAAATGTTTTTTATTTCACTGAATACTCAGTGCTCTGAATCTTGTCTCACTGCAGTTAGTGCAAGAATATAAATTTAATTTATATTTTGAAAACAACATGTAGAGTTTCAAAATCTGTGAAATAAAGAAAGAGAGGATGGGCCAAGCTGGTAAAAAGGCATTGTATGGACACTGAAGTCTGTAGAGAGTTATATCCGCTATGAAATGATTGGCTTCAAACTTGTTAAAAGAAACTTTAAATTTAAATCTTTTGTTTTTTTGAGTCTCATTTTTCATTTTCCATTAGTAGTTTTTTCATGCTAATAAATTTAATGGTTGTTTATAACCGTGAAATTTATGCTTTTTGTCAAATTTAATTGTACTGATGTAGATGATTAACCTTGTAAAATATTCATAAACTTCAAAAGAGTGTTGGTATGTAACTATTTCATAATTGTACTGTCCTGCTAAAATTGTTCCCTTTATGAATTTTGGTCTTATTTTTAGGTCACGTCGAGTTGGTGCAGGTGCTGCTGGAGGCTGGGGTTGATGTTCACTGCCGAGACTCCAAGTCTGGCTGGCAGCCCATTCATATTGCCACATGTGAGTTGTTATTAATTTAGTTCTGCAATCCTTTCATATGTATGAAAGCATTGTGTGCTGTAATGTGTCCGGAAAAAATGTAACCAAATGCATAATTTGTTTCTGAAACTTAATTATTTGGGGTGGACCTTACTTACTGTTAAAGATAACTTATATATCTCTGCACTGATAGGCAAGGGGATATAAGCTATCTTTAACAGTAGGTAAGTATCCAAGTAATATTTTATTTGTAAGTGTTCATCTTCAGTGTTTGCTGATAGGTAAATTATGTACCAATCCTCACTTTATTATGGGCAGGAAACCACTGTTTCTTCTACTGTTTTGTTGTAAGGAATAGAACTTGTCACTTAATGATTGCTATGTCTTGGAGCAGATAAAAGTTCTACTGCTGGACTTATAATGCAGATAGAGTATGTATGCCAACAATAGATTGGATTTTGGAGACACTGTAAACAGAGCCTGTAGAGTTGAATGTGATTGGAGGCTATAAAAAGAAAATTCAAGGATTAGGCATTATTTAAACATCTTTAAGTGATTACTGTATTGAGATAATGTTAAATTTTCATTTAAGTACTTAGCATTGTTTCCTCTCTTCTTGGCTGTTAGATCGAGACCATGTAGCAGTTGTGGAGGCGCTAGCTATGCATGGTGAATGGAGAAGAGGTGTTGCCCTTGTGAGATTCCGTGGCATTACCTGCAGCCTTCTACATCTGGCTGCAAACTTCGGATGTCTTGCTGTCCTTCGGTATCTTCTGTCACACACAGTTAGACTTGGGTTTGTATGGCTTATCACTTGTATTTTGCCTTTTAAAAATTACAACTTCTTGAGTCCCTCTGCTGAATTTTAAGATCATTTAGTATTGCAATTATAATGTCATTTTTGCCCGTAGTCATCTAAATGTTTTATAAACCATTATCAACCGAATATTTGGCCATTTTTTTTATGCTTTAACTCTCATTTGAAGTGGACAAACCATGCACCAGAGCATTTATTAAAGATGATTGTATTGGTAAGAAGTTTGTGTGTGAGATCTTCATAACTGGGGGAATCCTGTCCTTAGAGGTGGAAGTTTATTTCAGTTGCAGACGCGTGATTGTGCATTAATTATAATAATTTTCACCCTGAGGAGATAACCCAAATGAAGCACTATCAAACTTGCTGGGATGCAAGGTGTGCACCCTGTTCAGTAATTCGTAGGTGCTGTGTGCGACTTAGGTTCCAACTTTTTGTGTAGCCTTTGTCAGTCAGTTGAGTTGTGTCTTTTTCTTCCAATTCAGACTCTTGGGTGTGTTCCTGGTGTAAGGTAGAATTTAATTTTTGGACAGTTGTGAATGAGTAATTTATTTATTATACACATGATTTTGTGCTTCTTAATACTGTATTCACCTGGAAGGAGACATGTGACTAAAATGTTACCCCTTGAGTCATGGTAGCTAAGGAAGTTGGGTAAAACTTGCTAGTGATGCAAAGTGTGTAGCCTGACCAAGAGGGTAACTCCTCAGCGGGTAATAATTACTTAGGTCTCAGTTTCTTCAGTAACCTCTGTTACTCAATTGTTCAGGAAACTCGGGGGGGGTTAATTTCATTGATGGAAGTCGTGTCCACGAAATCTCTAACATTTTATTGCGTTTCAAATCAGGTTACATATAGAGGTCCGTGATGCTGCCCACTGGACTGCCCTTCACCATGCTGCTTTTGAAGGACGTATGCAAGCTGTCACTCTGCTCTTACAGGCCGGAGCTGACGTGAACACAGCCGATCCCCATGTAAGTCACTACTCAGTACGTATTTTACACAAGTTTTATGTTTTGAAACAGTTGAGATCCACTTAGTTATGTTACCACTCTGTGCAAGTTTTCATGTGCTTTTATACTGTTAATTCTATTATGTATTTGTAGAAATATTAGAATTATTTATTTTATTGTCTCTGGAATGTGAAAATTAATTTTGTGTGTCAGATAGACATTCAAGCAGTTTTTTCTATTTTTTATAGAAAAATGTGCTTGTTTCACAACAAACCAATCACTTATATACAGCCCGCATTCTGGTCTCAGAATGTCAAGACAGCTGCAGTTTTTGTCTCAGACTGAAGAGTTGTTGTCCTGTGTGCATGCACCAGGTAGTGAGTTATGTGCGAGCCATCTGCATCACTTTTCGTATGCCTGTGCCTTGTTAACAGGTGACTCACTGCTTGATTACCAAGAGCTTAAAACCAATTTCTTATTTTTCCCTCAACTTTTTTCATCCTGATTCCATTCTTTGTCATACTTTCCATCATTTATCCTTCATATTTATTTGTTTACCAATATCAGTGAGGTCTTTTTTGCTTTATCTGGTAGTTTTTTGCTTAGGCTTCTCCATGGTTGCCTACTTCTCGTGTGAAGTGACTACTTGTATGTAATCGTTATTGTATGGTGTAGGCAGTCCCCGGTTAATGGCGAGGGTTCCATTCCCGGCCGAGCGCCGCTAACTGAAAATCGGTGATAATAGCACTGATAAACCGCTTAGCAGTGCCGTTAACCGGATATCGGCACTGCTAACCGGAGATCAGCGCTGATTGACTGCTTACCAACGCTGGTAAACCACTTACCAGTGCCAATACACTGCCTTCGTCTCTTACCGACGCCAAGAATCCAGTTAACAGCATCGCTAAACAAGTGCTGTAAAACCGGATCGCCGTTAACCGATGCCACCTGTAAGTGGGGACTGCCTGTACTTTGTCTTTTTCTGAAAACAATACTACTTTGTTTTGTAGCAGTGTCTTTATATTTAAGATTCCTCTGTGTTTTTGTTGTCTGTTTACATTTTGAATTTGCAAATGAGGTTTAGTAAGAACAGTTAACCAGTTAATATAGGGAGTAATGCACTGGTTTAATTTTAATTCTAGTTTGCATTAATCATAAAATAGCCTTACTTCATACAAATGGATCCAGTCATACTGACTTGCAATATTTTTCAAAGAAACGTCCCTATGTGCATGCCTAGCTCTTGCTTCATTGGCCTGGAAAGTAACCCACCATCCAAAGTGCTGGGAAAGGAGGAGGGCACTGGAAGTTTATAATGAAAGGGATTGTATAGAAAGTCCTCTAATGTAAAAAATCGGTAGTTAAGACATTGTTTATTCATAAAAAGCCATTGATTATGAAATATCCTGAATTGCAATTAGGAGGAAGGGCAGTGTAGGAGAGCCATGGAAGAGGAAAGTGGACTGAGCTGCAAGAAATCCAATCCTTCACAACTTTGGGTACTGGAGTAGTAATGGACTAATCAAAATCGAAATCATGGAAGCTTGTGTAAGTAATGGAAATTTTGGAAAGGGAGAAATGGCCCTATGGAACGAGGCTTTTGTCGTGGAGAGTCATGACTGGGTGTGCAGTGTAATGTGGAGAGGCAGCTGAAGCTGAAAAGAGGTGTTGGCTGCAGATTCTGTGACTATACCAGTCCATAAATAACCCAACCAGCTGGAAGTTTGGCTCACCTCTGCTGAGTGTGATGTCTCATATTCTGGCCGATGTGAAGATGAGGATGGTAGGGGTTTGAGCAAGGGATACAGTAAGCTAGTGGCTGCTTCCCATCTCTTTAACTTGAAAGTTCGTTGAATGTCTGACTTTCTGGAAGAAGAAATTTTGGAAATTCCATGTGAACCTGGGTATATTGGAGCTTCACATATGAGACTAACTAGTAATGCCACAGAAGTAGATGATTTTCTGCAGAAGCATCCAAAGCCATTGCTAGACTTTGTAGAGCTTAACAGTCAGTCTCAACCAAGCAAAATGGAATCACTTTTGTAGTTGATATGGTGGAGGGGGACTTACTGTACTCCAGTACCACTTCTCCTTTGGTAACAGATTTTCTGCTGTGTCTGAAATGCTTTAAGAAGTTGTTAGTTTCAGCCCTCCAGGCTACAGATTGTCTGCCTCACAAGTTTTTGAACTTAGTGGACTAGACATGGGATTGATATTTACTCTGAAAAGGATATTTCATGAAAATTAGTCAAAACAGGAGGAAAAATATGTAAATTTCTTGTCTTGTATCACACAAAATCATTGTAGTGAAATAACTTGTAATGATACGTGGCATTAGCTGCATTAATAGTAAGATAGAAGTTATTGCTGTGGAAGAGTCCTTAACTGAATTAAAAAAAAATTATTTTCCAGAGATTGAATTAACAGTTCTTATAAAATTGAATACTGTATTAATAAAGTGAAAGTAAGTTTGATGAGGAGGAAGGACATAGTACTGTACCCTCCTGGACACAGACCAAGCAGAGTATGATGATTGAAGTGCAAAGTGATTGAGGAGGGACTTATATTAATGGTGGTGTTTCACTCTGCCTTAAGCACTGCTTTGTGTCATCGTGAAGTTTTGAGAAGGGTTTGGCTTGTAAAGTACTACAGTACCATTTGTTTTATGTATGAAGATATTTATGTTATTGATTCCACAATAGGAATATTTTTTTTTTTATTAAAAGCATGCAGACATATTTTTTACTGTGGTGATGGTGTGATTTTGTGAGATATTCTTGTGTATTTTGTTGTAGAATTATCAATGTTTCCCTTTTATACTTACAAGGATTTTTTCTTTAAGGGTGTGACAGCGCTACATGTAGCAGCTTATCGTGATCATACTTCCATTGTTCGTTTGTTGTTGTCAAGAGGAGCTAACCCTAAGATGATAGTAAAGTCTCCATCCTCTGGTGTGTATTATTTGTATTAGCTGTGTGTTCTCTATGATATCATTTTGTCTAGATGTAGAATATTTCATAGTAAAGACTGTTTGATATTGGGAAATGATTTTGAGATATGCATATGTTTGTTTTCCTGTCTGTGGCTGACAAGTTATAGCTTAGTTCAGGTGAATCAAAGAAACACCGTCCAAGTCAAGTTGCTGCTGAGGTGTCAAACATGATGGGTTCAGGGATGGGGTTTCGCACATCATCTCTTGATAGACTTTTTCTTCGCCGCCAAAGGTGGAGTCCTGCTAAGCCTCAGGGCAGTATGTCAGAATTGACTGGCAATCAAGATACTGGTACTATAAAAACTAATAAATACTCTGAAAAACCTGTGTCATGTGAAAATATCTGTGGAGAAAGCCTGAAAAGATGGCCACCATCAAAACCTAGTGAGTTGGGTGTAACCAGATCCCTCCCACTTACCGGTAGTGTGCGGACATCCAAACCTGATGAGTCTTCTCTTCGTAAATCCCATGGAAAGTTAAGATGTTGTGGAAGTATTTCACTGGAAGATAACTTGGTTTTGGCTAGTAAACTCTGGTTTGTTTTGTGTGGTTTTCTAAGGTAAAGCTTTCATTTATATTAATGATTTTATTTTTTACAGCTTAGAAAGAAAATTTTCCAACTCCAAAATGTAAAAGTTACTGAAATTTAAAACTACCTAATGTTTCACATTGCTGTTAGTACCCATGAGCATTTCCATTCCTCAGAGGAGTAGCTGCTCTACATTTTACAAGACAAACCTCTGCTTATTGCTTGAAACAAAGTGTACGACCATGAAATACTTCATATCTGTAGTCTTTCATAGAAATCACTAACATTCAGAATTCACATTTGTTTCTGAAGAAAATACTAACTAAATAAGTTACATAGTATAATTAGCTAGTAGTTGTTTGCATAATTAGTAAATTTCCATTGTCTGGATACTGCAGTTAAGGAATTTTTTGCAAACCCTCAACCTTTGCATGGAGATGTTCATGATTTTGCCAGGCTGTTTTGGTTAGAGGGGCAATTTCAGTGTATAGTTTATCTCTGAAATAGTGTTTTGAGAGTAACAAAATTAAAGACTAAATTTTTCTTGCATTGTAGCCTTTTAAATGAATGTAATTATATTTTAAGATTAACTAACGGATACTTTTGAAGTTGATTCATATGTTCTAAGTTCTGAAATTACCATTTATACAAGTGCATGTTATTTAAATGACCATACTGACAAGTCATAGCTTAAATCAGGGCACTGTAAGTGGCATCGTCGCCTCAGTCAGAAATTATCAGAAGCAACAAGCTCGCTGGATTTGAACGTGGGGTTGAGAACCATATCCTTGGAAAAAACTATTTTGTGTCGTCAAAAGTGGGATGTAACCAACTCCCAAAATAGTTTGTCAGAGTCGCCTCGGACTCAAGTCATACACAAGATGAGGGTTAAAAACCAAGGAAAGATGCCTGTGTCTTGTACTGATATCAGAAGAATATGTGAGGGGAAATTCCTGCCTGCAAACTGCTGTGAGTCAAGTGCAACGAGAACCCCTTGGTCTTACTAAAATTTGATTGGAGTCAACAGTTTCCAAATCCTAAACCAACTGTATGCCAATTTTTTCATCCTTACCTTTCATGAAGATTCAAAGCTGTGACATTTGACCCGACTTTTCCATGCTTGTTGTGCAAGGTTTGTTGTGCCTCGTTTCAAGAACATTAATACTTTACTAATCGTCCATAGTGCTTAAGATTATTTACTCCAAAATAGTATTTTACATACAACTATGAAAGTAATAGTATTATAAACAAATATTTTTATTGCTGCAAACCATCCCCTCATTAGAACATAATACCTCAAATGTGAAGGACAGACTAACTGAGGAGTGACAAAGGTTTTGCATGTTCAGTAGGTGAAAGATGCCAAGATGTTTTGTGTAGAGATTAGGTGAAGAGAAGAGGGAACTGTTATAAGCAGGTAGATGTTTGGCAAGGACTTCCTCGCAAGGACTGCCTCTTAGCAAAGAAGCTTTGTAAGTAGTAAAAGTCTGAGCACAAGTTCACCAAAGGCTGAGTGTACCTTCTCATTAATATGGATGGACAGAAAACAAGCATAGGAAAATCAGGTGCTTGATGATCAGTTAGATGGAAGAATGGATATGTGCCTCCATCCCCTCAATCAGCACCACATTGACAAGGGGTCTTGGGAGTAGAAACAGTGTTTCCATGGGAAAAACAGTCACATGTAATAAGGTATGCAGTATTACCATGCTGAGTTTGGCAAAATGTGCCGTAAATGGAGAATGATAATGTCTTAATGGAGTATGTGCAAAAGTAAAGAGAATAGGAAGGTTGTGGTCACGAGATCCAAAAGAAGATAAAGTAAAGTATGAGTACAGAAAAATTCTAGAGAAAACTTAGATTCTTACCATATCTGTTGGCATTATAAGGCAAACCCCAATTTTGTGGTGTGCATTCTGGAAAATTAAGAATGACCCCAATTTCCTTAATGTTCAGGTCCCTCCCACTGCAAGTTATTTTGAAGCTTTTCACCAACCTGTACTCAGATATTACTCTTGAGAATAAACAGTAAACCCTTTAGTGTTAATAATTCTGTTAGGGGTCTCCCCACTGTATAATATTTATTTTTCTAAATTATCATAATTGCATAAGCATAGATTACTATCTTTTGTCTTTTTGTCACTTCTTTTATACTATACTGTAATGAAACCCTTAGACTTGGTGGCTGCAGCTATACCCCCAACTGATGACTCTCCTTTGCTGCCATATATTTTCAAATTCTGGAGTGTCTAATATTCGTATGCATTTCCAGGGTTCTGTGGTTACGCTTGGTTTTTACTAAAGCCCATTTCCATATTAAAAATGTGTGATAAAGAGGGAATAAATTTATTATGGAATTAGTAGGAATTGAAAGTTGTGTTTAAGGACCTGAAGTTGAGTACTCATGCCATTTGGTTTCTTCTCTTAGTTACAGTTTCTTTATTGTTGGCTTACAAATAACTGAATTTTGGCATTATGTTTTGCTATGGCTTTGAAGTAGGATAATTATGTTAACAGCATTTTCTCATTTTTTCATGACTAACAGGGTTGTGCCGTAAGTACTCCTTTGCAGTCTGTTCAATTGATAGTTTATTTCATCGTAAAGGCTTTGCCTGAACTGTATTTTTGCATCAAGTTTATATATAGATTCGAGTTTGTAAATGCAGTATTTTTATAATGCAAAAACGAACAGTTATCGTAAGATGCCTTAACCTATTGCACCATGCTTTTACTGAACAGAATGCTCCCACTATTCCTGGCACCACCCTCATCACAAGAACTTGGACCTTTTCAGAGCTGCAATCCTACATTGCTATTGTGACTAGCAGCTGGTTGAGAGGCAGTGGCACCTCTAGATAAGGGGGAGCCCACAGCCTTTCTGAGCACTCTCATTACCCATGGTTTAGCTCCTATCTTTTCCCAACACTTCTACTTCTTCTGAAGGCATTCCTCTGCCCTAGGACACAGCACCTGCAGGTGTAAAGCAGTGATCACTTCCCTCCCCCCTCCTTGCCAGGTAGCTTTGTCAGGGTACTAGCATCCTTGCTGGGGTGAAAAGGCAAGTTAGGGGAAGGCAGGGGGTACATTGGTAAAATTTGTTAACTTATAGGAAAAGTAAGGAAA
Organism: Macrobrachium rosenbergii; assembly: GCF_040412425.1. Classification (NCBI taxonomy): domain Eukaryota; kingdom Metazoa; phylum Arthropoda; class Malacostraca; order Decapoda; family Palaemonidae; genus Macrobrachium; species Macrobrachium rosenbergii. The sequence continues at coordinate 54,430,813 of NC_089754.1, forward strand.
GAAGTGATTCCTCTGCTGGAAGAAGCTTGATGTCAGTTTAGTGTCAATGAGCACAGCCACTTATGATGGGAAGACTGGCTGTTGAAGGGAAGCTTCCTCTGCAGTTGCGAGTTCCTTGTCACCAGCACTGATGAAGACAAACTTGCAGGATCTCCTATCAAAGATAGTTGCCTTTGTAGCTGTAGAAGTACTTTCTTGCCTAACTTCTTCTCTAACTCATCCTGGAAGAGAAGGAGGATGGAACCTGTCCTAAACAAAGTGTAGCCTATTGGCACACATCAGTCTTATGGAGAGATCATGTGTCAAATCACACACACACACACACACACACACACACACACACACACACACACACACACACACACACACACACACACACACACACACACACACACACACACACACACACACTCTCTCTCTCTCTCTCTCTCTCTCTCTCTCTCTCTCTCTCTCTCTCTCTCTCTCTCTCTCTCTCTCTCTCTCTCTCTCTCTCTCTCATTCCAACAAATTTGGAAATGTAGGAGAACGGAAAAGGAGGGAAACAAGAGGACGTAGACCAGTACTTTAGGATGATATAGTGCTGACTCCACAAAGGTGAATTGGGAGGGCAGCACTGCTGAGATTTTTATGCTACAGAGCTGCAAAGTGAAATAAGGGTAGATGCCTGAGACTGGGATGAGTGTATGACCAAGAACAGTAGGAGCATCCTGTTCAGCTAAAACCAGTTGCTGCAGCTAGGACAGTTCTTCAAAGAATAAGGCATCTTATGATTACTGTGTTTTATTAAGCAAATCCGTACTGCAATGAATATATAGATAACTTGCATAGGGATGACATTCCTCTTAAATATTAAAAATAGGTACAGTATAATGAATCTGCTTATCTTGGCATTAGCTCAGGTTGTTAGTCAAGAGGCCAACAATTAGTCAACAAGGAATAAGGTCAACTGCATAACCTGAGGAAGGGCAAACACTATGGAAAAAAGAAAAGTTTTAGTGAAAGGCTCCTCTTGTAGCTAGTATTAGTAAATGTAGCTAGTATTAGTAAACCAGGATTAAACAAATCATAAATGAAGTTTAAATATTCAGTCGAAGACAGCAGAGAAATGTATGTACAGTAGTAAGAAATAATGTACTGTATTAAGGAGTGCTAAGGAATGCCAAAGGGGTTTATAAACCATGTTACCTGAAAGCTGTGTATGTACAGTATTTTTATACAATGGAGAAAGAAAATAAGAAATTCACAGAAAGAACATTGCTTCCACAAATGCCTATGCATTTCTGATAACATATCTATTGTTGATAACAGGACCTGCTTAAACTCGGGCATAGAGTAGATCTGACTATTGTGATGATACTGAGAAAGATAAAAAATGTTGCTATACTGTATGAAGATTTGTTGCCGAAGTTATATCCATGTTGATGTGGCATTCTTTTTCTTCTTTTATTTGTTACTGGTAGGCTATATATCTTTAGCCCCTGCCAACATCAAAGAAGGTATTTCCATTATGTTTGTATTTTAATTTAATATACTGTATTATACTTTTTTTCTCACACCGTATTTACTTTCATTTTCCACAAATAGGCTTCTATAAACTCTTGATCAATCATTATTCCTCAAACCCTTCTTGGAAAAGCAGAGATCCTCCTGAAATCACAGAGATGAGGTACCGATCTCCATAGGTCTCCCTCAGGCATGCATGTCAAAGACCTTAGTGTGTAGGCTAATACTTCAGTTTGGAAAAGTACTGTATATTTTGCTATACTCACTGGACTGTGTATTATATGTTAAAGTGTTCCAAAAGCATGCATATAAAGAGGTCTATCCTCTGTTGATATATGAAATTGGTTGTAATTATACAGTTACAGTATTAGGTTACAGAATTTAACATGCTTGTTTTATCTAATATTACACAAAAAATAACCTTTTTCAAGTGATTCTTTAGTACTTTGCTATGTATGCACACTGAGTAGTGGTGTAAAGCATGCCGGTACCTAAGTTCACATTGAATGTTGCAATAAATACCTTTAATTTTTAAAATTGTGAAGCCAGTAAATTACACTTATGGAACTTTGCACTCTGCAATACAGTACAATACAGTACAGTATTATCACTTTCAGGAAACATAGATGAAGTGTGGTGTCCTTACACTGGTAGTACTCATTTGCATACATTGCATCTATTCAGTATGAGAACAAGAGTTATCTAATTTTAGTTTAAATTCTTGTCTCCATGTCTGAGAACTGTAATCTTCTGGAAGAATTGTATAAACTCAAGAAGCTTCTGCTCTCTGAAAGAAAGGAATTCAAGTTTTTATCCTTACAATTGGGAAGAAATTTCTATTTGTACATTTCAGCAAAATTAGTATATTCTAATATTTTAGCATTTCAAAGCAACTTATGTAAAAATTGTACTTTCATATTATACATTGGAAATAAGAATGTGATGTCAATTGTCTCCTATAAATTAAAACCATTTTCTTTGCAGGTACTGAACGTGGTTACGAAAGAGTGGAGCCCATCCTCAAGTTCCATGTAGGATCTACTTTGTTGCACTGGGCAGCTTCAAAAGGTTATGACGATCTTGTTGCTGACCTCTTGGCAAGAGGACTCACTGTGAGTGCAATAGTGTGCACACTTTACTGCTAATGTCCTCTTTATTGCTGACTCAGTACTTTAGCTGATTATCTGTTATTGTTTTTAAGGAGACCACTTGAGTCATATTTCTAGATTTTGGTCATGCCCAAAGAATATGTTCTTACGTAAGAGATGAAAATTGTATCAAGGTGGCAGGCCTGCTCTGAATTCAGTTGGTCCCATAATTATCCTGAGCTGACTAAAGTCTTAATTATATTTCCAGTAGGTCTTTCTGTTCGCAAGTTATGTGTCAGTTATGACAGTTACCTCTGTCACAGGATTAGATGTGTTCACAAAATATAAATTTCTTTGGGGTACTGCAGATATTTGACTGTAACTTCATTGCTTTCTGTCCTTTACAAATATGTTTCACTTGGTCATTTCCTACGTAGTTGTTCAAGTTCTTCAGCTCTGTCTTGCTCAATTTTTCCCCCCTCACTTAGAAGCAGCTCCTTTTGGGCTAGTCATGTGAGTCAAAGGATGCTACTCAGTATATTGTATTAAACTGCTTTATGATGGTAACGATGGTACTGAACCACTATGGAAAGAATTTTGAGGATAAAGATTTTGCCTAACTGAAAACTGTAGGAGAGACTTGCTGCTGCAAATATTAAAATAATGCTTCAGATGTCTTTTGTAAAAAATGAATCAGATGCTGTTGGAAGTTATAACTAATTCTGTCTAAAAATTATGAAAATTTAGACTAATGATCCAACCTTAGCGTGATACCGTGTGGAAGGACCAGTTTAGGTATGTGGTGACATATGTTACCACTACAGATACTATCAGAATTTTCCTTAAAGTTGCCATGAAACAAATAGAATTTACAGATTGCATGAAAGAAAGATAATTCATAACCAAAATAAAGTTATGTGTCTGCTTCATTTCTGGGGACTAAGGATGGCCATAGATGATTAGAATTTTTGTACAATTCTAAGCATTGCAACAAAATTTTGATTGTCTAGAGTACATATTGAAGGTACCTTACAAATACTGATGCAAAATTTTATTGATATATAAAATATTACATAAAAAAGTTGGTCTTTTAAGACCACCCAGTGTTGGAACTTGGTAATTTTCCTTGTGGTATCACTCAATGTACCCAACCATGTGACTCAGTATTCTTTAAACTTTATTTACAAATCAACAAAATCTTTAGAAAGTTTCATTGTCATGCCACCAGAATTCATGTCCATATATAAATGAACAGTAGAAAATTATTGAACCCTAAGGACATGGCTTAGCTTCTTCACTACGTCATATATTTTGAGAGATTGGTTTAAGATAAATCTAAGGAAAAGAGAAATAATGGGGACTTTGCAAAAAAAAAAACGAAGTGACACTAGATGGCAAAAGGATTAATGTAGCAGGGATTTTCAGATATGCAGGGTCAGTGATATCCAGAACTATTTCCCTGACACTGTAGTTGGAGTTAATGAAAGATTAAAAATGATACCATAAGGGACATAATTAGAGTTCTCCCAGGGAGATTAGTTCATGATAGTGTCCTGCATCCACCAGAAGAATTTGAAGACCCAGACCTTCTTAGATGAGAACTGTGAGACAGGAGGCTTGAGATGCATGTAGATTTGTGTAAGTGAAAGCTATGGAAGACATTAATGGCAGAATTTTATGGAGGCCTTTTATATTACACAGCAGTGATGATGATATGTACATGATAATACATATTATGGAGTAAAATTTGTTTGATTAAATAGGGAAAGGTCACATTAAAAATTTATTTTGTACACATTGGTATCCCTGCGATTTGCAAGGGTGGCAAAGTCAAGGATTAATAATAATAATTAATAATAGAGGAGGTTGAGTCTTTTGTCAGGCTTCTTGCCAGTATAATCTGACAGGACAGTTTTCAGTTTGGGAGAATCATTGCATTTACAGTATTGCAGATTAGTTTTACAGATTAGTTCAGAAAAACCACTTTTATAGACACCAATAGGTCTTGCCAGAAGAATATACTGTATTTGTAAATGAAGTAAGTTGGGACAGTAAAGTTAGGAAAATTCGACCACTAAGGAAGGAGAGACCAAAGAGAATGAACGGACAGTAAAAGGAAGAGAGCAGTGTGGGTGGAGCTTGAGGGTTACTACAAAAACCCATTAGTGTCATCTTCAGTTTGGCATGCCTGGCACACATTCAGTAGTACAGAGTTCCCCTGAACTGGGGTTGCCAGTAATAGCAGCCGTATGCATTAGTGATTCTTTATTATTGTTGATAACATTTGGAATATATTGAGGGACTGGGGGACAATTAATACTGTGCAATAAAACTGCAACATGTAGGCATCTCCCTTCCAGGTTGACGCAGGTGATCGTCTAGGTCGCACACCTCTAGGACTGGCGATGTGGGCTGGTCATACAAGCATTGTGAACACCCTCCTACAAGAAAAGGTTGCTCTTTCCTCTGAAGGTAGGCTGTGGGTTTCACTTGAAATCTGAAAAATATATGTTTGTAATGAACATTTATGTATATCATTGCTGTTGGAAAAATTTTAATTTATTTTTGATAATGGATCAGTTATATCTTAGTTGTACGTCCAGACATTTGTAGTTAGTTTGCTTGATATTGAGTAAAGTTTTTCTAAAGAATATTTTGATAATTATTGAAACTTGCCAAGAAACTTTTTTTTTTAAATACTTCTGCTGTATTCTCATTTACTTTGCAGAATATACCAATGATGGGAATTTAATTATATGAAATACAGTACATTCATACCATGTATAACCCATTAGCTTGATAGTTCCATTCAGTTTACTAACTATGAATATTTAGTGTCATCCCCGAGTGTCTCGGTGTGTGCAAATGGACGTAGCTACAGTTGGGGCAGATTTTGGGGTTTTAGTCATATTTGATATAAGCATATGTATGTATTTATTAGATAAACAAGTCAGCACTGCAGTAGAAAATGTTAGAAACAACTAACACGGCAATACTGTAAGAAATACAGAATAACATTTGCTGCACAGTTACACTGTTAAAACATGGAGCAAACGTGACATCTCCATAGAATCTTAAAAAATTGACATAATAAAAAATTTCCAGATTTATTAAATTCTTTCTCCTGTATAGTACTGTTTGTCGGTAACATACCACAATTTTACTTTTGTCAGCTAATAATGTCCCCTTAGAGAAGGGAAAAACTACTGGTATACTTATAGATAAACAAAATTTTTGTTTTTATGGTACTTTTGTTTGTTCTATTGTAACTAAGTATAATTAATGTTGATGAAGAATGTAACCTTTGGCCTCTAGAACATGCAATAAAGTTTTGAGAGTTACTTCAGAAAAAAAATAAGCATTGACTCAGTTTTATCATCCAACTGTGATACAGTATAAGGTTTGTATGTAAAATAAATGGTTTTAGTTTTTAAAAACTGCCTTCATGGTCACTGCATTAATCAAGTGTATGCCTGAGTGGTTTTTCTACATCCTTCCAGACAAGGACTGGCGTTGCATATCATGTGAAGAAGTCGGCTTGTCTATAGTACGGGTAGTAGAGGAAACTGCAGTGTGCTCTTTGAATGCATCACGTGACGATGGCTTTACTCTTCTTCACTTGGCAGCTCAAAATGGTTACCCTAACATGATGCACCGATTACTTTCACTCAAAGTAAGCGTAGTAAAATGAATTTTCTTTTCAACTATTTCATGATTAATCCAAGTTCGTGTATGTGTGATTTTTTTCAAAATTATCCGGAGAGTGAATGCAAAGTAGAAATTTTGTATAACTCCACACAAGGTAGATAGCGGCTATAACCAAATACCATACAAAGGAAAATTTATCTCGGTGAAGTGCACTTTCGAAGTACTGAAACAACATTCTTTAGGGAGAAACTTGTTTTTAGTCTTTGATGAATATATATAAATGATATTACTGTACTTTAGTTTTGTTCATATATCATTTGGCATGCATTTTACACATACATTGCTTATGCAGCACAATTACATATCATATATTTTTAGAGTTTTTAACATGAAACAGAGTTTCAGACTTGAATGTGTTTCTTAATTTTTATGCAGAAAGTGGTTGTGCATGCTTAAGATAGAACTCTTTGTTTACATTGCTTATACAGCTTCTCACCCTCTTAGAAAGGGGTTAAGTACTGACAACCATGTTTTATATAAGTCGTTTTAAGTTGGACGCCGTAAAGAATATGGAAAGCAGAGAAGACTTACAAAAATTCACAGGAATCTGTATTTTATTGTTTTGAAATGCCAACTTCAAAATTTTAAAAAAGAAATACAGTACATTGGAAAGAGAAAAACTGAGAAGTACCTTCTATGTTTAAACATAACCTTTTCAATATTTAAAGAGTTTAATCTTGAAGATCTCATAATTTATAATTTTTAGCATTTTATCAGCAAAGTATCGTGGGTTTTGTATATACATTGGAAATTTGTGTAAGCCACAATTATTATTGCTGTACTATGCACTGATATTGTTGAAAGCGATGTAACAAAGACAATGTACAATTTGTGATTGTTATTTATCCATACATTTTCATTCTGTTTAGTACTTTACATTTGAAAAGTACTTACTAAATAAATCCTTGTATGGTGAGGGAAACTGACTATTTATTTTATATCTCCTCAGATGTCAACAGACGTGATTAATAATCAAGGAGAACCTCCCCTCTTTGTTGCAATCCGAAGCAATCAGCTTGCTTGTGTACAGCAGCTAATCAATGCTGGAACGCGACTCAGCATTGTGGACAATCGAGGTGGTTCTGCTCTTCACATGGCTGCTAAGAATGGCAATGTCACTGTCATTGACATGCTACTAACTACCTCAGAACTTGAAGAACGAGACATTGATTTTAATCGGTGTGACAACATTGGATATACACCCATATATTACGCGATAAATGCTAGCAGGTAAATATTGTTATGATGTGAAAAGTTGCTTCCAGATTTATTATTTTATTTAGTAAGAGAAGTTTCTTATTAAAGATATTTTTTAGTATTTTATACATTAAAAACTCATAAATTTTGGAAACCATTGGCTACTGTATACGAAAGTACCAGAAATGCTATTAGGGAGCAGATTATAAAACTGAATGTTTACATTACAAACTCTTGTATCAGTTTTTTTGCCCCATCTTGTTAAATCCTGAAAGACAAAGAAGAGTGCACAAACCCAGACTGTATGCTGTCATCCTCCCAGGCTCATTCTTCTGTGCAACTCTGCTATGAGCAGATTCATATTGAGTCTCTTCCAAGACTAGCAGATATTTTGCATGAACTGTGGTTTGCCATTTCTTCATTTGGATGGTGGTTTGTAGAGATTTATGATTTTATAATTTATTTTATGAGTGGTTCTGGGCTTGTGTTACTGTGAGCACTGTTTTCCATTGTTTCCTTTGCTTTCTTTGATTGTTTAACTTCCCATTTTAGGCCTATTTTTAATTACCATAGTCATTGGATTTCTTCTGTAGTAGTTTTCAGTATGTAATGATTTTTCAGTTTTAATTTTTGACATTAAGTAGAGTTTTTCTTGCCTGTTTCAGTGTAATGGGTTAACCTTCAGTTTTCCATTTCGTAGTCGCATCATCATTTTTTTGAGTGATTTATTTTGCATTTTTAACATCCTAGTTTAAGGTTTATGATTGTATCATGTTGTGATAGAGAACTTTTCAAGAATTTTTGTTCTTTCGTGATCTGTAATAATTCCTTATTACTTGTTCATGTATATTCGTGAGGATTTTAAAAAGGGCCTTTTCATTATGCCTCACTGTACTTCTGAGGATGGGGCAACAGTGTTCCCTACTAAAGGCGTGCCAACAACAAATTATTTTATACAAACCCATCAGTCATATGATATGCCACATTCACAGTCTACAATATCGCCAGATTCGTGCATATGCCACTTTGGTTCATAGGTAGGATCCATATATGGACCCTCTTCTTTCTTAATTTGTTTGAATTCAAAGCAGTAAGATTTGTAGGACTGGGAAGCAGGGAAATTATTATATGATGGATGGATCTGTATATGAAAACTGATTTATTTCATCATATCCCTGTTAGGTTACGTCAGCCTTCTCTGTGGTAACAGTCACCTTCAGACACATCTCAGATGGTCCTTCTTTCCACCTTTATGAGTATGCATGTAGGTGTCTGGGCACCCCGTAGTGGGTCTGTTATTGAACAGCATTTTTGGTATCATTACCCAAAACATTTTATTTAAAAGCCAATCACTTTTTCTTAACTTTTCAATTTGGATTTGCTTTCATCTTGTTTGGTGTTGGTATATTCTGACAACTTCATTCTTTTCACCTTAAAAGTGTGTGTATATATTCACGGGCCAGAACATCTTGGTAATTACCCATATGTATCACCAGTCTGTAAATATGATCATTTATCATGAACACATTTTTTTTTCAGGTCATTCAAACACACTCACATACATATATAAGTTGAAAATTTAGAATAGGTCAAATAAACTCTTCAACCCCATTCATGCTATTATAAATATCACTTCATTACTGCCTACATTGCACCATGAAAAGTACAATGTAGGCATCAACCCTCAATAGGAGTGTTAGGTAATGCAGTGTTGATTATAGGATATTTTCTTTACACAAAATGATACTATAATTCTGACGGCACATATTATCAAAGTTTCCATTTTCTTTTAAAGGTATGACATTGTGCAGAGATTCTTGGAATACAGCTTAGTGAAGAAGCTTCACCCTAAAGCAACAAACTCAGAGACACTTCTACAATTTTACACTGAAAGAAACAACCTCGGTCAGTACGACAATGCAGTGGTACGGGTTTTAGAGTGCGAAAAATTTCTCCACCGGGACAAAGCAAGTGCTGAAATGTGTCTGCGTGGGCAGCTAGGGACCACCGAAGCTAGCTCAAAGGCCCGCATGCAGCTACAGGCTATGTATGAATCGACAAGAGCTCAGAGGCACTGCTGGAATTTCTGGTTTTTCCTCTCCTGTTTTCTTCTCCCTTCTGTCTTCTATTATCTGGATGTATATACAGATATCCTATTGGCAGTTGAGTACTATAGAGATGCTTTGGAATCCACTGGAAACACAACAGCCGGAAACACTACGTATGAGGACAAGAACAGAAGTGTGCTTGAGGTGCAGGAGGTAAGATGTGCAGATGTATAGTTATGCATCATTTAATCAGATTTCCCGATTCATTTTATAACCAATTGTTCTCTTGTGAGTTTTATCCCATTTGTTAATCTTTCTATTAATTGGCTGTAATTTTTCTTTTGTAAATACTTTAGATTGGACATTTCTCGTTTTGTGCCAAAGCTTTTAGTTTTTTAGTTTATCCTCGCACGTGTCTACCTTAGTTCCTCACCGTTCTTCAGTCTGTTATATGCAGTGCAGTACATTCAAATTTCTTGTTATAAAATCATTTTTACTTTTTCAGGAATATTCTTCAGGGATCATGGATATATTTACTGACATCACCGATTCACCAGACAAGACAAACTTTGTTTTGACCGTTTTCTTCATCCTGTTACCCATCTCCTTGCTGTCTATGTGGAACCTATATATCCATGTCACACAGCCTGACATTTTACCTCAGTTCCGTCGCCTCCCAAGTTTCCTGCGCGTTTCAGTGTACACCTTCATATTCCTCACGCCACTTGCCCCAGTCATGGCTTACTTGGAAAATACTTATGCTCAAATGAAACACATGAACGTCACTGCTAGACAAATGCAAGAGGTTAGTACTATCAGTTGAAAATTGTACTGAGATATTTATTTGTTGTTACTGTGCTTGTTATGGAAGTGCACCACAGGTACATTCAAGTCTTCAAGTACCTCTAAAATATGAAATGCTGGATAACTCAAATGTTATTTATTTATTATAAATTAGATTGGAAAGATCTTTGAGTCACATTTCTAGACTCTCACAGACCTGCCCTAAGATTTATTTGTAAATAATAAACTGACAGTTGGAGGAAGGGAATAAATGAAAAATAAGAGACAGAAAGCTTTGCAGTTGGGGGTTGAAGGGTTGCTGCAAAGAACCTTTTTGTCTACAGCTTGCTAAAATAAGGTACACTACTGTATAAGTGGTAATCCTTGTATTTTTAATTTAAGTGAAACCATCTCTATGCAGTTTATATACAGTAATTCAAGAGACAGCCCATGTATTTTAAGCAAAAATCACCATAAAAGGGTTACGATTTCTCATGTGTAAGTGATGATGTAAGTTTGATATCAGGTACATAAACTTTGCTAACAATTTGTGTATATTTTTTTTTAAATTACCATTTTTAAATTAGTAATTATTTTTTTGTTTTCCTAAGATATCGGGCTTGTAATTTTCATGTTTACCCTATCACTGCAGTATTCACTCGCAAATATAAAAATATTTCCAGAGTAATCAAAATTACTTTATAATATCTCTAAGTAGTAAAAGAAAAATCCTTTGAAAAGTGAAAAATGGAAAAAATCGTAAATAATTGGATTCTGAGATTTTTTTTTAGTAGCACTAACAATTCTAGTATGCTGGAACTGCAACTTCATATGCTACAATATTGTTTATAGTTTCGAACTTAAATTTTTATTTCTGTGTACACATTATGTTATTGTAAAGGTATATTATTTTGTATATTTTAGCATTTGTTGTTATGTGATCTTGCACTTTTCTGTTTTTTTTTTTTTTTTATAATTGTGGCTGATGATGGAATGCTGGAACTGCGTATACGCAGCTGTAAAGTACGTACTATTTAGCCAAATATGTGAATAAGACAATGCGTTTAACATTGTTAAGCTTTTAAATGATTTATGCTGTACGTTTCATTACTGTACATTATTTTATGTATCTTAACATTTGTTTTTATGTGATTTGGCACTTTTTCATTGAGTTCTGTTTTATATGGTGTTTTAACATTTGGTACTAACCTGTGTAAAGTCACATAAGCTGAATTAAGTTGATTTTTATTTTTTTGCATTAATTTTTAACGAAAACTACCTTAACATCAAAACCCCTTTACTAGAATCATCATAACTGGAGGTACTACTGTATTGTATTTTTAGACAGGTTTGACTCGAGAAAGATTGCCTGTTAGGCTTATGAGCCTTTTTCTCTATCAGTAAAAAAAAAATTATTTTCTTTGAGTTACAGCTGTCAGTTTTTTAAGTGGAAGGTTTAAATATCAAAACATATGTTTTTTAAGCACATGGAAACGTCATTTTCAACTTTTTCTTCTGATACAGGTTGATTCTAAGTCATACAATAGTTTTCCATCTCATGGTAACACCAAAACTTATCGACATCATATGCGTGACCAAAAAATCCGGAAGTATTACGACCTGAAGCATGTGGCTCAGATGCGAGTAGCTATAACTAATGTGATGGAGGCCACACTGGAATCAGCATTCCAGCTGATCCTGCAGCTCTACATTGTTGGTACTCGATATACAGAATTAGACAAGGTAGGTGTTTATTATTTTAATGCTATTGAACATTGTTTTATGTCAGTTGTGCCTAGCATTTAGAATCCTTTTGTCAGCTATATTGCATTTTTTCACCTGTAACCCTTAAATCATCAGTAGCCCACATCTTTGGTTTTAGAGTTTTCTAGACACTGCACTCTTTTGTTTAGCAGACAGAATTAGAATGGTAGTGGTATTAACCATACATCACTTGGATCTGCAGGTCCATGGCAGATATCCGCCTCACTTTTGGTGCATCTGGAGTGCTGTCAAGAGGCAAACAGAATTTTTTTTTGCTCGAGGGTCTTATGTAGCATGTAAGGCAGTTGACTGCCACAACTCCCCATGTACTGCCTGCTGACCACCTTCTCCAGATTGCCTGGTCATAGTAACAGCGCAAGCAGAGGTTTACAGCTCGCTGATACATAGTATCCTTAAGGAAAGTCTTGGCACTCCAGCATCCTTTTGTCCTTGAGGGGTGATGCAGGCTTCGATAGAAGTAAGGACTGTTGTGCTGGGCATATCATGGACAGAGGTTGATACTGAGATTGCTCAGGGACTGAATCCTCTTCTCATGAAAGGGCAGACTCGTAATGAATGCTGCCATGACCATGAACAGGACCAGGTCTGCATGATTGCGGAGACTCAGGATAGCACCAGCAGCATTGACTGGACATACATGCCAACTATAGGAATGGGAGACTGTAACTTCCCAGATGCTTAGACCCAGGATGGCAGTGTCCCAGGCATATGTGCTGACGGTAGGTGCAGAAAATATTGGTCACCCAGGTCCCTGGATCTGGAATAACAGCAGCAGCAGTGCCCTTTCTGACTTGCTAAGATGAGGATCATGAGATTGTAACCATCTAGGTGCACAATCAAAGGACAGTGGCAGCAGTAGTGCAAGTGTGGGTGTTCCGACCACATCTACCTGAATCTGCAACCCCAAAAACCACAGATTCAAAAGGGCTTGAGTATTAGTGATCACAGCATCGCAAAGTTTCATGAAGTCTCCGGGGCCATGATTTTGTCCATGGGACTTCAAGGGACAGTGGATAACTTTGGACCCTTACCTTGAGCATCCACAGGGGTAGACTAGGACAGTTATGTTCTTGATAGGGGACCTCTGACTTGTAGTCTGCTGTGTGTAATGTTCAACCCCCCCCCCCCCCAAAACCTCCACACTTTTTTTTTTCAAAAAAGCAATAAATATCATATACTCCATGAAAACTTAAATTGAAAGTGACAATTATTAATATCACCCTTAATTTCAAAACAGGACTGCAATTCGTGCACTCATCGAAGTGATAATTGATATAAACTTTTAATATACAAGATATGTCAAGGTACAGTATTTAATTAATATAAGCTTTTAATATATAAGAAAGGTATGGTAAGGTACTGTATTTAAATGCACTTAGAATCAATAGTTAAAAAAAAATAAAAGGACTATATAATGGTTAACAATTAAAAGGAAGAATGCTCAATTTTTATACAAACATTTTCTACTCACTATATTAAGGTCCACTCCCTCCAACTATTTCAAGCCCTTGTCATAAAAATATGAAAGTCCTTCGCTACTAACCCTCTGGCAGTGAGCAGAGGAGTTAGTTTTTGTTGTGCTGCCTTGCCTTTGTAACTAATTTTTCAAGTAAATTTGCTTTTGGCAGACTGTAAAGGGATTTATGGTTTCTTATCATTTTACGAAGCCTTGCAAATTTCTGAACTCTCATAATTACACCTTGCGCAAACAGAGGAGTCTGTACGTGTGAAGTGTAGGTAGTGAAATATTGAATAATAAGTGCCATTGCTACAGTACTGTAATGTAATACTACCCATAAATTTATCATACACCAGTGAGTATAAATAATGAAAAGAAACCATGTTTCCAAAAAGCAAAAGCAAAGGGTACCACATGAATAAATAACATGCATTTAAGCAACAACCAGTACCAAGACTGGTTTAATGATTCTGTTTGAAAAGAAAATAAACTATGACCATAAAGGCTTAGTGGAGAAGCAAAGCTTACCGAAACTAACTTATGGCTTTATGGGCAGTGTAATCCCAGAAGCATAACAAACAAAACCTTAAGTCATTAGTGAACTCTAGCAAATGCTAACTTTAAGAATATACTACTTAGCCTACCTTACTATCCACCATGGAGAGAAGACCGTCTATTCCAGTTTTCCAACCTCTGCCTTCAGTAAAATCAAGGAAGAATCTCACTCATCGCCTCATCACATGATTGGAGTAATGCTCATAAATCACTCAAAAATGAAAGGTAATAAAAAAGTAACCCTCTATAAAGATTACAATGACACCTGGTTGCCAGATGCACTTCCCACATGTGCACAGTTCCTCTGGTTAACTGCAGTTTTCTTCCTGTGTTTTTAGGGGGGCTCCTGCATCTGGAACAGTTGTGTGGTGCATTGAAAGGGTTAATAATAAGTAATGGGTGTGTGATGTAACAAATAAAAGATATTTGTAATGTTTTGAGTGGTTTAATGTCACTGATTTTCTGTGTAATTTTTCCCCATACAGCTTACATAAAATTTTACCTTATTACCGTGATTGGGATTGTATGTGTGTCTTATTTTCTTCTTTCTTGTTACAGGTGAAGGATGTAACTCTTGGGTCTATTCTGTCCCTCTCTGATCGAGGATCAGAGACGCAGCTATCAAAACAAGTGTTCTCCGTTTTGATATCACTGGTTTCACTGACTTGGTCTTTCACCTCTTACCATCGTTTCTCGAAACTAGGTGGTCTCACCATCCTCAATGCCTTGCCATTGCTTTTTGCCATCTTCTTTCAGGTATGTACTGTATCACGTAGTGCACACGGTAAATCTCAGTATATAATATTTCTGTCACGACTGAGAGGATCATGTGAAAAATCTTGTAGTTTAAGACGAATATTATAATGAATAGCTTTTGTATTGTGAATGGATTAAATTGGTGTGCTTTAACTTTAGATTTCTCATAGGAATTACTAAAGAAGTATTGGGAACTAGTGGGTTTAAAGACAAAATATAGTACTTCAGGCTGAGATCCCTGGCTCCTCAAACCAAAGATATTTGAGAGCATAAAAAATTCATAAGAAAGTTCATGGGACTCCATAAAGAACTAAAGGAATTAAAGCCCCAGGATATAGCTTTGTATTAATTCGTAGATTTTCAGAAACCAAGTAAATATACAAGAAATTTATTCCCATACTAAATTTTTCAAATGGTGTCATAGCAATTCATAATACCGTATAGAGAAATTCAACCTAATTGTGTTCAGTATTTTAGAGTACTGTTTCTGTCTGTTGATTGTCTTTGAAGAAGTTCAAAAGATCTTTGCACATTTAATGCTTGGTGCTTCATATTGGTATGATTTGTATTTACTGTCTTTTTGTCCCTGTGTGTGTCTTAGATGAAGTAATAGATTTGGCATTAGATTGATTTTTTGTGTAACAGAAGAAGGAACAACTCATCCTCTCTCAAAGGCAATAAGAGAGTAACTGATGAAGCCACGGAGCACTGTTTGGGTTTGGGCGGTCCCACGTAACTCATGACTAAGGACAGATGCCACTAGTCCCTTGCATATGCAATTTTGTTGATTTTACCGGATTCAAGCTGGCACTAGAAGTGTTTCCTAATGTTAAGACCTCAGGTTTGTTAGTTATGAAAAATACAAATTAATTTAATAAATTTGTCATTTTATGGTAACTGTTTTCATGTAACTCATTCAACGAACTGATTATGAGACTGTAACTTTGCATTTTATCTGATCTTCAGATCATTTTTGGAATTCTAGGATGTTAAATAATATAGGCAGTCCCCGAGTTATGATGGAGATCTATTCTTACAGTTTGTTGTAAGTTGAAATTCGGTGTAAGTTGGAACCATAATAATCGTAATAATATATCAGCTTTGGGTCATATACAAAGTAGAGACAATACAATATATGTATACAAAATCTAGATACATGAAATAAAATAATAAAAACGGTAATTGGCAACAAATATAGTACCTAACATTAAACAATATATAAAAATTTTTAAAAAGTGAAAAATTCCAGCATGACACCGCCTGACCCAGCATCGTAACTTCGGAATTTTTGGTGTTTGTCAGAACCAGATATTTTAAGGATATTTTTGAATAGTGTTGTAAGATCGGAATGGCGTAAGTCAAGACCGTCGTTAACTGGGACTTATATTTATATAAACTTTTGCAAAGTAGTCAGACACACTAAGGTGAAATGCATTGAGAATGTTTTTTCTTGTTTCATTACAGGTTGTTTCTCGGGCCATAGCTTGCACTCTGTTCACTCTGGCATACACATGGAAAGTCTTTGTTGTTTTAGG
Source organism: Macrobrachium rosenbergii (assembly GCF_040412425.1). Lineage (NCBI taxonomy): Eukaryota > Metazoa > Arthropoda > Malacostraca > Decapoda > Palaemonidae > Macrobrachium > Macrobrachium rosenbergii. The sequence continues at coordinate 54,447,230 of NC_089754.1, forward strand.
TATACATTTTGTGGTGGTCCTCGTATTCAAGTTGAAATTAGAGGAAAGGTGAGTGTGCTGCTAACTGATTTTGTTAGTTTGATGAATGGAAAACGTAGTTTGTTTTAACTTTCTTTTTTTAATTTCTTTGCCGAACAATTTATAGTTTACTACAATTTTTGAATATGAGTTCATGTTCAGTTAGTAGTTTCTAAGCATGAAGCTCAACTTAAAAACTTTGATGTGTGTGGCTCTTAATAGTTTTCTCATATCTAGACTTTGTACTCACTTTTACTGTATAAGGATGCAGTGAAAGATTAATTGTACCTATAACATTCACCTTCAGAAGTATGTTGAGGCACTGAAATGATGATGGCAAGAGAATTCTTTTGCTGGAATTATGGGCTCTTCTGTTCTTAGTTATGCCCACACCCTGATCCTGTTTATGCAACAGTTCATGAAAGTGACAGTCTTCACTCTGATTGCATGTAGAAATGAGCTTCCATAAGATTATATAGCATTTGTGATTTTTGCAACAACAAAACACATCAGTCCAAATTTATTCAGTTTATCTTCAAATATTTACAGTTTTATAATTCCTTTGCAAAAATCTTAAATTCAGATGTACGTATCTGTCTTGCAGTTGTTATTCAGAAGCAAAAACCAAAATTAAATTTGTTCACTTACAAAACCACTAATGTACGTGTCCTGCGTTATGTAAAAGACTACTATGATCATTTCAGAACTACAGTATTTGCAATGATTTTGTAATTTGTGGGCAGTTTTGAAAAACCACTGTAGCATGTTTTTTCAGTTGACCTTGTTTCCTTCTCATTACTGAAAAAAATGGAGACTTTCCAAGGAAAAATGTGATTAGGGTGGAAGAAGGTGCCACAGATCTCTTGTCACCACATGCAATGGCATCATCACTGAGTTTGCCTTGTGTTCAGACAGTTACTTGAGCTCTGAAATTTAAGAGAACCAGATGATCCGGGAGCTTTTGTAAGTGTATGTTCACTCCTGTTGTGAAGTGTTGGTTTATACATTTTTTTGCAGATCAGTTGGAAGGAATAAAGAAAGAAGGGCATATGGAAGGGGCACCCAAAAATCACGAGGGTAAGAAATTGGATGGGATTATGATTTCATTGTGGCATTATTACTTTGGGAGCAAAAGCGTGGACACTCCTCATGGGTTAAGGACTGGGCATACTCTCATAACACTTGCTTGATTAATTCAGGGATTTGGCAACTTTCATTAGTGTGGTGTATGTCTTGAAACTTGTGGTGGGGTTGTGGTGGTGGAGCGTGCCACTGCATGTAGAAATAGTATACTAACCCACTATATTTTTTTAAAGAAAATATTTGCAGTTTGAAGCAATATGGTTGGTTTTGTATTGGCTAAAAATTTATTTTACCAGAAACGCATTATTTATAATATTGCCAAATTTTGTGGTTCGCAAATCCCAACCACCACCATCTTTTGTTTAACAAATGAAGTAAGAGATGCAGTTAACAGATGGCTCTGTTCACACATGCCATGCACTGTAGCCATTACAGTACCTACAGTTCTTTGTAGTATACCTTTGGCCCTTAGCTTCGACTTCTTACGTTCCTTTTACTATGCCTCCTCTCATATTCTTTCTTCCATCTTACTTTCCGACCTCTCTTACCTTGTTTCAATATTATTTTCAGCACTGATTGACCTCATAGGTCCCACCACTAGGCCTTCAGCCTAAATTTTATAATCCAATTTCAATTCAGAAGTAGTTGTAAGAGAGTGGTTCTTCATGGAACTTCTTAATGACAAACTAGTTGTAAGAGAGTGGTTTTTCATGGAACTTCTTAATGACAAACTACCAGGTGATTTTTTTGTAGCCAGAATGAATCCACAGTGGCATTTGCCAACACAATGCCCTCTTACCATGCTAAGAGCAGAGGTTCTTTTGTGCCCAGTTACAGCAATACAATTTGATCATCAGGGTATTAAGTACTTCAGGCAATGTAAGTCCAAACTTTGATTTTCCACAGGCCACACTAAAAGCAAGTAAAATAGGACACTGTTAGTAGCTCAAAACATTTATCTTTTGGGCATATAGCAGTGAGAAGGGTGGCAATACAACACACATTTAAAGTGGGGGTGTACAAGGGTTACAAGCCATCTCCTTTCCCATGCTTTTAAGAGAATTATGGTTGCTAATTCAGTTTTATTGGTTGCCACTTGTAGGTGCCACTATTTTTTTGCAAGATTTTATTTTAGGGACATTACTAATAGGTGACTGGGCTCTTACTTCTTGGAGCCAGTAGTAGCTGTGGGACAGTTGGTTTCTGATGCATCCCATCTCATTATGGCATTCTTCAAGGTGTGATTCTTCAAGATTATTTGTTGCCACGCCTTTTTACATGGGTAAATTATTCTTATCTTCAACATTCCACCAGAGTTCCACATGAATATTCCTTTTATCTTACAAAATTACGGATTTGTCCTTATGTACACATCTTCCTCATTCATTGCAACAGTACATTTGCTTTTCCAAGTCCCTGGAGCTTCTCACAGCAGATCCTGAGAGTCTCAGTGAACTAATTCTGGGGGCTAGCTGCTTGATCCCCCCATGTAAATTGTAATTTGGAGTACAGTATAGTATAAGTACACACTGTAATTTGTTCATGGCAAAATAAATGTAATTTTTAAAAACAAAACTAATTATTTTAATACAAACCAATTTCAGTTCTTATTATTAGAGCTGCTACTTCCTCTGTTGTTTGTTAGATAAAAGATGGATGTGTTTGAGATGTTATGGACCTTGAAATTGGGTTATATTGTGAGTAATAGGTTTTTATTGTAAAAAATTAATTCTGTTTTAAAGGAAATACATTTTTTTATTCCAAATGTTGAAAGAACTTATTAGCCAAACGTGGCCCTCAGTACCATGGTTTAAGAAGCAGACTCATTCTGAAAAAATTCCATCAACTTACGGTATCTTGATGATTATCTTCTTTCTCATGAAAGATGGAGCTGTGGTACTTATGCAGGCACAGGAAATAAAAAAATATCTTATCCATAGTTTGAATAACCAAGAATGTATTAATACATAAAAAAACCTGCAAGTCTAGGCATTATAGTGTATAAAAACCATTAAATTTACCATTTTGTTTTACCATGTTATTATTTTGTATCGTCAAAGAGGTAGGATAAACTGCTAGGCAGTAGCAGGTCTGCCACAGTAATTTTCAAACTTAGGTTTTTTTTTAGTTATAAAACAATCATTAACAGTACCTTAATGCTTGTTTTGGAAAGAAATCAAGTGCCCAATTGTTTAGTACAGACATGAAGTGCTACTTTAGGATAGTAAGACTCCCTCACTATGGGGTGGGGGGTCTCTTTCTTACTTGTTGAGAGCTCCCACTATTTGACTACCAATGACTGAGAAGTGTGCAGCAACTAGAAAAGTTAGGCAAGGGACCTAGAATTTAAATCAAGATACTGGCTTATGAACATTGAGCGGCTGAAAAATGGGTCGTTAAAGTTTTCAGAAGAAAATGATGGGAAGTTGGAATCATGATGAGATAATCAACAAGTACAGTATAGAAAAAATAAAGTTAATATAATCTAAAATATATTCATAGAAGCTCATCAATAATCCTTACTGCCATAGCTAAGCTTTAAAGACTGTCAATGCTAGCAGTCACGAGGCATGTGATAGAATGAGATTAGCAGATTCCGTCAACTGATGATTCCAGGTTCACACTTGCAACCAGTCACTTGTAGCTTTCCTGTGTCTTTAATCTTTATGACTTCAGAATGGGCAAGTCTGGGGACATTCCAGTTGTGATTTGGGTTCAGTATGATTGATGGGTTGGTATAAACATCTTTTTCTCTTGATTTTATAAGGATTTGAATTGGCTAATTTGCCAACCTAGATCCAAACCCTGGCTGTTTGGGGCTTCAATGAAATTGGAAAGTGGAAGTTGATCGTACATTGCGTAATTTATCATGACCAGCAAATTAGATTTCGTGTTTTCGTGACAAGTGACACCTTAGATAAAATCCTAATCCATTTTTTCTCATTAATAAGCTCTATGCATTACCTGTATCATTCTTCACATCATAAATATTTTACTCCGACTTGGAGTATGAAGCTATAAAGACACTAAATCATTTCTGATTTTATAACTTAATGCCTTGATTTCTTTTTTATTTCAAAGACTATTCTCATCCTCTGGTTTTGTTTGTTTTTTGAGAATGCACTGAATGTAGCCTTTAATGTTGGTGTGATTTTCTGCAGTGTTTGTCAGTTCATTACCCCTCTCATTGACTGTATATGACAGGACTATACCTTTTGTAAATCTAGTGAAATTATGTGTATTACCAAGAATGGAGAATCATGTAGATGTGTCAAATCAGTCATGATTTCATGGAAACAGGAGTTTGAAAACTTTACCAGTTTAAAAAAGATTTTCATCTGAACTTTATATCGATGAATATGCTGCTTTTTGTTGGCTTGATTGTATTTCATTACTTCAGTTTACAAACCAGTGGTTAAGATTAGTTTACACCAAAGTGGCATTAACTTGCTATGCCGTGTTATATTTCTGTATATACTCTTTGTTTTCTATATACTCTCTGAACAGGAGGCAAAAAGAAAGTAAAAATAGATTGGGAAAGGAAGTAATGGATACTAGGAACTGATTCTGTTCCTTGTCTCCTGCCCAGATAGGCATTCTTGTTGTTTAAGAGGTTGCACACTGAAACTGACTTTTTTCACAAGACTGACTTGAAATTGTCCACTATCCAAGATATCAGTCACAAGGTAGACATAGCACACTGGTTAAAACACCTAACAACAAAAGCAGTAATGATAATAAAATAATTAGTGGTGATGGTAAAGCAGTAAAGATAGATGGGCGGATCACCATAACAAATCATGGAAAAATGAAGTTGATATTGAAATGGAACACTTATTATTCTTGAAACATATCAAGTCATTTTGATCAGGTGATAACTCTGTATTTAATTAACAGTTTGGAATAATTAGGGGAATTTATTCATTTTTCATCTATTAATGAACAAAAAAAAAAAAACGTAGCGTATATGGGGGCTACTAAAAATTTAAAACTGTCAAATAACAGATGTCAAAGTAAATTTTATTCCATGTTATTCTCTTCACTGCATATGAATTTTTTAAATGTGCAGCTGAAATATTTGTGTACAAATCATGCAACTACCTTACAAAACACTAATAAAGTGTTGGTGAAAATATGTGTATGCAGTATATAAAGATTGGGCACTTTCTTTTGGCATACTGTGTGATTGCAAAACTATGACATCTTGATAAATAGCACTTTTATACAACGTATTCTTTTACATAGGAAGTTAATGATATGGCCAAGGTTTGTAGCTTGAATTTTTGTGATAACTGAAAATATTTTTTTTAAACCTAGAAGGAAATTTAGACACAGTATTAAGTGAAGAAGAATTTTTTGTACAAGGTTATATTTGGGCTGTGGTTATTGTCTTTGTATGGTGTCCTTCTGTGCATTTAAAAGAAAACATCAAAAGTGCCTTGCTTTTAGTAATGATGTTCAGAAAATATTAATATGCCTCGCATTTCATAATGCTGTTCAGAAACTATCACAATTCTTTGCATTTCGCAATGCTGTTCGTAGTTGTCAATCAAAGATTTACTAAGGCTGTAGTCCTGTGAAGATTGTGTGGCTTCCTGTAAGGATTGTGTAGTGTAATTACTGCTTGATGTGAGGTGGATTTGTTTTACTTTATTTTTGTCAGTAATTCTGTGAACCATTTTCAGTAATGCATAAGGTAATATGTCGTGTATATTTCAACAATATAAAAATCTGTTGTGTTTGAATTTTATGTACTTGTTTGCATTGTAAATAGCAATAAGTTTTGTATTTACTAATAAGAATCCAAATAGGGCTTTGGTTTATTTTGCTAACTGGCTAAAAGTCTGTTGCACTGTTGGAAAGTACAGTACATGTAAATGGAACACGGCATGAGTTGTGGTTTCATATTGGTAATGAATCAAGCGCTGCTCAAATTATTAGTGAATTTGAAGAGCCATATTGTTTTTTTACTTATTCCAAAGTAGGTACAGAGCTATACATGCATATATAAGAATAGTATTTTTCTCTCATTCAGAGAATGGTAGAAGTAAATCAGTCCTTTACTTACTTTTTATTATGAAATGTGTATTGCAAAATTTTGTAGTGTAAATTAGGTCAAATGGTGAACTTTTACCATTAGATCCAAGAATTATTAATAAAACTGCTACTTTGCCTGTAACATTGGCAAAGTGTGGAGGTAAATAATTAGATGGTCAGTAGGAAAAAATTACCAATCTTATTTTGGAAACAGCTTTGGATGAGAGATGTTAAGAATTTTTTCATCTTCAGTGTGAACAATAATGGGCTTATAAAAATCCATTTTACTATGGTAGATTAATTGGCTTTGTAAAAGTAATGGGTTTTTGTGGAAACAAATACAGGACTGAGTAATGGCCAAGTTGCAGGAATGTGACTTTGATGTATAGTATATATATTCTACAAGTGTGTAGAATACAAAAATCTCACTTGGCCCCTTCTTACGAAGGAAGATTACATATTAAGTCTGATATTTAGATCCACTCTCTAACTGACAAGGTGAGTGATATACATATGCTGTACCAGCAGAATTTATGAAAGGTGACTGACTTCAGCTCAGAGGTTTTATCATAACTGCTACCAGATTAGTCCAGGCCTCTTTTTTAAAAAGGAACTCACATCCAAAGCTTCAGTGCACATAAAACTAAAATTACAGCTGATAGTGTAAGGCATTATTTCTGGTATTCTAACATTAGTCGATTTAGCAGCATTAATCCAGCATTTTAAGAACAAAATTAGATTTTCTTTATACCCTGTATAGCTTTTACCACTATTATTCATAAGGTTAGTAAGCCACTGAATTTACAAGTCACATTTTAGTTGAATTTGGTATCTATAGCTCAAGAAAGGCATTATACTATAGAACTAAATGAGAAAAGTCATCTGCACTGCAGTCATACAAATAGAAAATCAAAAATCTTTTTTTCCCTTATTCTCTTGCATGTCTTACATGTTCAGTGACAAGTAAGAATATAATTCTGTATGCTGTTACTGTGTTTATAAATAATTATTAATGACATGTACTAATGCTTTGAAAATTATAATAATAATTAACAGTAATCAACTCTACGTCTTCCCTATTTTGGGAAAATATAGAGCTGAAAGCTGCCAAATTCCTTTTGGACAGGAAGGCATTAAAGGATATTTGTTTTTTATTGTCATAAAACAAAAATTGTTTTTATTTGCTTAGAAATTTATAGTTTTGCCAGTTTTACATAAATCACTAAAGCCTTTTTGTAAATACTGTATATACCTTGTGTGTTTCGTGAATAATTTAGGTGAGGTTGACATTAACGTATGTGCAGGGATTTTAGTCGTGCGAAGACAAATGTTATGTACTGGTAAATAGGCATTCAGAAGGTAGAATAGAAAATAGAAGATATTGTACAATAAAAGTTTGCATGGGAGAGACGAGTGAAAAAGCAGACCAGTGATTGAAAGAATTTTTTCCGTGGATGTGAGTCGACCTTTCAGTGATAAATTGAGAGTTGAATTTCAAGTACTTTGTACAAATGCCTGACAGAATGGTGTAGTAGTAGATGTATGAATATGCCTGACAGAATAGTGAAGTAGGAGATGCAGTGAATTTAGAATGGTATGAGTCAAAGTCAAGTACAAGTATTACCGCAATTATCCGCATTAATAGTACATCAGTGACCCGTGTTGCTATTGAAAGTTTGTGGATACTGCCAAAAAAAAAAACTCTACAATGTAGACGGCAATTTCGTTTTCTTTGTACCCTATTTTGTCACTACATATGCTTAAAAACACTAAATACACTGTACAGTCCTGTAACTAACAGTGGAATATACTGTAAAGATCAAAATACAGGCAGTCCCTGTATTTTGATACAGTCCCATTCTGAAGGCGTGACAATAAGCGAAATTTGTTTTGATTTTTTTGTTTACAGATTTAAGCATTTACAAATTCAAGGTCACAAAGTGGCAAACTGTTCAGAAGAGGCTATTGAGGTGTGCAGAGGGTCTTCACAAGCAGCCAATGAGAGAACAAAACTTCTGTGAAATAATGATAACACATCAGAAGGCTATAAACAGAATGATGTGTATGACATTCTTGCCTAGAAGCCAATGACAGTTGTGAAAGCTGCCAAGCAGAAGAGTGCTCTTCCAGCCCTTTCCATTCTGCTCTCCAGGCCCTTCCCCCCTTGAACACAATTGCTCTCATCTGTCACCTTACAATACCCTTAACCAGTGTGCTACATGGAATGTTAACAGCATTTCCATCACATTTTCTGCCCGCATATTGTTACAAATCAAACGGAAGGAATTTTATTCATTGTATATATATCCACACATATAATGTGGTGGGCTGCGGTTGCATGTGAATAGCGCCGAGTAGCAGGTAGTGCACATGCGGATAACTGAGGTCATACTTAAGTTTGTGTGAAAATTGTGCTATAACAAGCTGTTGGACTGGGTATGATTGATTTAATTGGTTGGTAGCTTGTACATACTTTAACTGTATATGACTGGGTGGCTGCTACTTTGAAGATAACTGTATATAATTGGATAGGTGTTACTTTAAAGATAAATGTTACTTTGTAGTGCAATGTGTGGTTTAATCACACTTCACCACACATTGAGGGATCCCAATTACAGTAGTAATGTTTAGTTTCACTGACATGCAATATCACAGAAAAATGTATTGCATTAAAATTCTTGTTGCAATGCATTTATATGAAAATTTTTATGTACTGTACAGAATATTAACAACAGTCATAGACTAAGTGTATATTAGTAGGTTATTTAAAGCATGCATGTTGTAAAAAGGCTAGTAGGCAAAGTACAGTATTAAATGCCTTTGAGTATTTTTATGAGATGCTTTCTGTGCTTGTGTGTGCTTTGCCTCTGCTCTGCATTTTAAAGATTAACCAGGTAAATATTCACCTTAACTCACTATTCCCATTTCTATATAGGATTTACTTGTGCACCAGATTTGTGTATCATTTGGCAATGCACAACTAGCTCAAAATCTTGGCTCATGTGTGACTATCAAGCACTTTTAATTAAGGAAGAAATGACATATTATTAGCAAGAAAAAGCTTAGTCAAGACTTAAAGTACTTCCACTTCATCTCAAATATATTCAGTGAAAAGTTGGTTTTTGAACATGAAACAGTTCTTCCATCAAAGATATGGGAAGAAATTATTCATAGAGGAATTGCTTCCATCTTTTTTCACGACCCTTCTATGTCGAATCTCTAGTAAAGGCACCAGAAGCATTGTCAGATAATTCCAGAAATGGTCTTTTTAAGAAAAATTCTTTTATCAGACTACAGTACTGTATTTAACAGAGCATTGAGATTTTGAAGTTCGCTACCTCATTTTCCATTTGTGTAGATCACATTATTCTTCTTCATGTAATACTGTTCATCATTAACAAAATAGGGTTCAGCCAATAAACTTTCCTATATTGTGGCCTTGCGATGGCTACACAGTCACACACACACACACACACACACTTTTGGGTCTGCAAGTATGTATTAAACAGTAACCAAACTTTTTGTGGTCCACCAGTGCTGGCAACTGCTCTGCTAGCATTCTTCGAGTGTTTTCTGCAGGGTTGCATTCTAGCTATGTTAGCAATTTATTTTTCCATTTAAATTAATTGATTTCAGCCCTTTTCACTTCAGTGCATGTGTAACCGATATAAATTAAAATTCCACATCAGCTCTTGATGATTTTGAGGTGTAGTAAAAGAAAAACAAAGTAGTAATGATTTTCTTTTACTACACTATGAGTTATTTTTGTTGATAGGAAGCTGCTTTTGGTATCATTTGGAGATGAATACCTACACTTCATGGTATTATATTAAAATATGAAAAACAACAAACATTCGAAAGATCATGTAGTTTGCCTCAAGTTTTCAGCAGATGTTTGAATCTCATGGTTGAGATGGGATGATGACTTTTGAATCTCAAAGGGTTAATTAGGTATTTTCGCAACTAATGTCTGATCTTAACCAGTGCTGTAGTTAGAATTAACTTTGTAACTTATAATTCATGGTATATGGAATAATCTGGGAAGGCCTGAATGGAAAGAATGGTAATATTTATGAAAAGCTATAAAGTAAGCATAATGAGCTACAGATCTCTGGTAAAGAGTTATGGAAGTATACCTCCAGTCACAGTTTCACAAAAAAATGATCTAATAGCTATGCGACACTTAGTTTATTAAACTGATCATGAGACCTAACCTAGAGAAAAAGTTGGAAACATGCAACTCAACACAATTTTTTGCTTCAATTCTTCAACACAAACTTAAACATGCAACTCAACACTTATTTTTTACTTCAATTCTTCAACACATGAACCTCACAAAATGTTGTAGCATTTAGCGTAAAGACATGTAATAGTACATGACATACAACAAAATGTTGTATCATGTATCATAAAGGCATATGGAATGGTACATAACATACCACTGACATGTTACTCTACACAGTAGAGTAATTGTGGGCAGTCTTACTCACATTTGAAAGACCAGTCAGGTACTTAAATTTACATTGCTCTTTAGTGTGACTATAGTTGTACTGTATAGAATATTAAAATTAATCAATTTATTTAAAGGCAAATAAACTACATACTGTACAATATGTGGAACTCACCAAACCTCATAAATGAGATTAATTTCAACTAACTCTCAAGTTGACTGTGTTAACTAATTGGAATTAATTTTCTTTTTAACCTTGTACAGGGGATGGATTTTTCATTGCTTTTAAGGGATATTGGTTCCTGCTCACATAGTTCTTTTACCACAGGAAGTGAATCTTATGCAAATTATTTGTAAAAAAAAATTGGCACATTTAATGTAGGAAATTGCTTTTGCTTCCACTTTACTAACTAAAGTCCCATTACTAAAGTCAAGTAAATGAGGAAATCAATTTGAATTGTGTTGGGTTCCTTTATAAGTAATTGAGAGAGAGATGTTATGCTTCAGACTTCTTTTAGAGCGATGTGACACACTGGTCCTTTACCATGAAGAGAGATGGATGCAAGTACATTACTAAGTATAGATATGTAAATTATTTGAGATGTTAGCTTAACAGAACAGGGAAATGATTCCATGTCTCACTGATAGTTTATGACAACCTAAGGATTCTACAGATTGATTCATTAGTTTTATTTACACAAGTAACTTTATGAAATTTTCTTTCTCAAGCTTTTGATTAAAAATCTTTTGTTTTGGAGTTCTATATGTGAATTTTGAATGGCTCATGCCCTTTAATGGCTTTCTAGATGGTTGTACATACACAGTAAAATAGCCTAGTACATCAAATAAGCACACTGTTTTGCTGTATTTCACGGAATCAAATTTAATACATTTCTTTTATTCATTAGGTCAGTGTTGCCACTACGAAAGTATGTGTGCTGCCACTGTTTCCTCGCGTACCTACGCCCTTATTTCTACGTCTTCCTTGGTACCATTGCCTCAACCCTTGTATATTTTCGTTTAGAGCGACCATCTGCTGTGAAGAAGCAGCTTTCTCGTCGACATTCCACTGTTGTTATTCAGGTAATGTACATCTGTTTTGTTTCGGAAAACAAAACTTTCATTTTCTAAAAAGGAATTAATGAGGTGCTTTTACTCATAAAAAGCTTCGTAAATTATTATTATTATTATTATTATTAAATACAAAATCCACATTTATGTAAAGTAATGTATTTACAAATGTATTTACTTTACATAAATGTGGATTTTGTATTTTATAAACATATTCACGGGATTGTGAAGAAGATTTGCATTATTATTATTTTATTATTATTATTATTATTATTATTATTATATTATTATTATTATTCATGAGATGAACCTTTTTCACATGGAACAGGCCTACAGAGGATGATGACTTGAAATTCACGCTTCCAAACAATATGGTGTTCATTTGAAAGAAATTATAGTAGATATTACAGAAATACAGAAAGAGGAGATTAGTTATTAGAAAAGATAAATTAATTTGATAAAAGATAAAAATGTAAATAAATTATTAAAAATACAAGGAGACTTGTTTTAGGGTAGTAATATATTGCATCTGTGCTTGAACTGCAGAGGCTGTAATTGCACACCATCCTCAGTGAGACTTCCACAGTCCAACAGTGTGAGGAATAAAAGACCTCTGGAACTGAGAAGTTTGACAGCAAGGCACATTCACTGCACATTAGTCCTGCTGTTCAACACATCTGGTCACTCTTGGCCATACATCAAAATCTTTTTCAAGTATAATACCGAAAAAGCATCTTGTACAGCCCAGACAAGAATTCTCCAAATATAGACAAGAGGCAGTGGGTGCATTCTGCACCTCTAACAGTTTTCAGATATCAAACTAGTTCTTTGTGTATGTTTAACCTTATCAGAGAGAACATGTGACTGGGAGGAAAAATCTGTGCATAACGAAAAAAATTCCACTTTTAGAAAATTACATTTGCTTCGTAACTAACTCATTACTTATATTGCTCAAATCTCAATTTAGGTGGGGAAGAATCAAGTTGCCAAAGCCCCAGACTGCTAATTGACAACTGTAAAACCTGACTGGAGTTTGAATTATTAATACAATTATCAGAACTCACTTCTCAGAATGCCAGGAAACAGTGTCTGTGAGACATCCATGAGTATTGAAGAGATACAAAAAGTTCCTAACCTAAGTGCTCCAAAGTATAATATCCTTGTTGTGCTACAGTCCTGCAAGGTGCTGCTATGGAGACTGTACTGTCATGGACACTCCCGTAGGAATCATGGATGGGATGGAAACTTATCAGTCTTGTGTAACACAGAAACAATTAAGCCCTGAACTCTATGTTGTCAAAGGCACCATGATGAGAAAATGTGGAGATGAAGATGTCAAGTCTAACTGCCAGGACCCTCTCCAAAAAATTATTTGTCCTGCCGCCACCACAGGGCCTGATGAGTTTGAATAATCATCGGTGTCCTGTCTCCCAGGAATCTCAACAGAGCCTTCATCAAAGGGCAAAGTTTCCATATACTGTATCAGACAGATTGAAAAGGTCTTGCAGTAATTTGTAATACTCTCTCTCTGGACTTTGTATGCCATACAGAATAATGGTGATTGCAAGTTCATAACAAATATACTCACAGTGAGAGTTTTTGATAAGGGAAATGCACTTTATTAAATAGGTAAATAAATAACTTGGGCCTTCTGTGTTTATAGCAGCTAACACCAGGAGTATTTTGCATAGAACTTAGAAAAAAAATTTTATCCACAGCATTGATGAGATAAGGTACTACCTGTTTTTTTCACCTTGTGAAAGATAAGACATAAATGATGGCCAATGAAAACCTTTCACAGGTGCATCCTACCATGCAAAGTCAATTCTCGCTCAGTAATCTTTAAACTAAAGATGGCACCATACAATAGAAAGAACACTTTGTGACAGTTATACATAAACATTTCATTAAACTAACAAATTATGAAATGAAAATTACAGTGAAAAAAAATGGTATGATAAAAAAATATATAAAAAAGCTTGTTTCTCCATAACCCCATCACTCACAAATGCCCATATTTGTCCTTTCAATGTTCCCAGATTCTACAGCCATTTGTATAACAGAAAGCCAGTGGTAACATGGTGTATGCAACACATGCAGCCATCTGTCACCCTCAACATTTTTTGTGAGAGTGCAGCAAATGAAGTTCCTAGTTGTTTCCTTACTGCTGGACTGCTATTATTCAGCATCACTCTAATCCTTAATTATCATCAAATTCATTGCCCTTTTCCAGAATTTTTTTATTCTTCCACGGATTTGTGATAATGTACTAATTTTCTTATCCTTATCATCTGTTATTCTCTGTATGTGTGATAATTACCCTGTTTTGTGGATGGTGCATTTACTGGTGGTCTTTGACGGCCCTGTTATTCAGTGCTGTGTTTGTGAATGGTTTGCACTATGCAGATTCAATAAGTAAATTAAATTTTTGCATATTTTAGATAACAATGTTCCATAACTTTCGAGTTACTTCTCCATTCCCTCTGATTAAATGCAAAATACCAATGTGGATGGAGAGCTTAAAATTGATGTGGATGGAGAGCTTAAAATTGACTAGAGCTTAAAATTGACTATCATGATAAAATGGAATTGTACCCCTTTACCATCCACAACATTTTTTCTTCTTTATTTTAAGTGAATACTGTAGTTTGTAGTTAAGTTTGCACCTTGGTCAAAATAATATTTTATAGCTAAGAATAGTAAAGCAATGGTTTGGATATAACGATGTATAATGTTTGCTCTGAAAAACTTTGTTTTACAAATAGCTTCACTGAATATATATATATTTAATAAACCACTGATATCAGTTGGGAATGTGTTGGGCATGTTTTCTTCCCTGTTCCTTTCCCATACAAAGATGATAATTATCCAAGGCATCTCTGGGGGATGTCGATACTAACATCAACATCGACAAGCAGGAAGGTGAGAAGATAACCCAGCAAATGTACCGCTACTTATGTGACACTAATTGACGTCTCATGCTTTTGCAAGGAGCAGTTATTTGTGAGGTTTTACAGTGATGGTAATCATTGCTAAATATTTGTCTCATTTGTTTTCAGGTATTATTTCTCATTTTGGCATTTATTGAGAACCTAGTGCTCATCACTCTGGGCATCGTAGGTCTTGATCGTTCCAAATATGACAACACCTTCATCACAATCTCTGCTGTCTTATGTGCCATAAGCTACTTGACTGGTGTTGTCTTACATGCAGTATACTACAGGTATGGTTCTGGTATATTTGTAATACAGTTTTACTTTTTATATTCTGAAATATGACATGTTTTAGAAAGATTAGTTTTTTCTGTGCAGACTGATTACTTTTATTAGGCTGGCATTTGTGGACATATTTTAGAAAGATAAATTTTTTTGGTGCA
Source organism: Macrobrachium rosenbergii (assembly GCF_040412425.1). Taxonomy (NCBI): domain Eukaryota; kingdom Metazoa; phylum Arthropoda; class Malacostraca; order Decapoda; family Palaemonidae; genus Macrobrachium; species Macrobrachium rosenbergii. The sequence goes on from NC_089754.1 coordinate 54,462,265, forward strand.
GGCTGATTACTTTTATTAGGCTGGTTGTGGATTTGCACTCCAGATATTTACCATACATCCTTTCAAAATTAGAAAAAAAGAAAAAAAGACATATTTTAGAAAAAACCCCAAGAACAGTGCATTTACTCCAGAATTTCACCATACATCCTTTCAAAAAAAAAAATAATGTTTCATAAGAAATTTTTTAAAAAAATATAATGTTTCATGAAAAATACTTTTACATAGCCTGAATTGGTACTTGAATGTAAAGGATCTATGCTGCTAGATCCACACTTGAGGAAAGTCTCTAACACGATCCAACTTTAACAAGGTTGAGCCCTTGCACTAACAAGGGGCCAAGAGATGGACATGGACTCTTTTATCAAAAACAGGTGGTTTGTAATTTCACTATTGGCTCAGAGGTTTCCTGGGCAATGCCAAAGTAATCAGGGCAAACCAATTAGCTTTCTTTAAATGTAGTTACTAATAAAATTGAAGTAATGGTTTGGATCCATTTTTTCCACAATTAATTTTTAAAATAAATCTTACTTTTATTTGGAGTTCCACAATGTGCTTCAGTGAATAAAACTGAACTAATAGTTTGGGTTGAATGAATGACTAGCCAGTTTTCCCAATAAAGTTGAATAATCCTACTTTTAATTGGAGTTCTTCCCAGCTCCTTATTCACCATTTGTGTGAGTGAGTGGTCCATGAAGGACAGATTGAACTGACATCATGATGGGGGTTGGGGTTAGCGTACAAAACAAACATAAGGTATTAGGTTAATGCTTTGATTTTGGCAGTTCTCTCCAGAGAACAGCTGAGTAAAATATACAGGTTTTGATTTTGATAAATATATTTTACATTTTTTTTTTTTTTACCAACAGCTGTTTTGGTCATCCTTGGGTTGACATAAATGGTCCTACAGTCACACGTGATGCAGATGAGAAGACACTGGTTTTAGCTTACTACCGTCAAGGGCAAGTCTCTAAATGGTCAATCCATTCATGTTGTACTGTAAAACACCATATTGAACAACCAGCAGACAACATTTACCGGCAAGATTTGCAGATCAACGGCAAAGAGCGTCAAGTGAAAGATCTTTAAGCTGCAAAACTACTGAAGAGCAATAATGAGGTATTACTGAATGGTTTTAATCATGAATATGAAACAAATATAGATTATATTCTTCTGAACATGGATACAGTGAAGGTAAGCTTATCCAACAATTACAGGATTTTTTGAATTTCAGAATAAACTTCAAATAATTTGAGCCAGAACATGGCACAGATTTTAGAGGGTCAGTTGCAGAGACTACTGAAGTTGCTGGTTAAGTTTGTGCTTAAGATGCACAACATCAATTCAAGAAACTTATTTCTTTGACCAAAAAAAGGTCTAGTCACAAATGTGTACATATGCTGTATATTGTTTTAATTACCACTAGCCAGCTGTATATATTTATTGAGATGAAAATGTGTAACTTGTGATAGAAAAAGTTACTAAAGTACTTTTGGCCATTTGTATATACTTTTAAGATAGTAATGCATAGCGTATAAAGACTTACAAGTTTAAAGATTCTAGTGAGGTCTGAGACGGTGCAACATATTTATGCTCGGCATTAATCAAGATCCTTCTTTGGTGGAAAAACAGGAGAGTTTTTCGTAATGTATGTATCAAGGTGCTTGGCTTTACTTCTTTTTTTTTTTTCTGGGTATACGACTTCCAGTTTGTTAGCCATTCAGGATTGTGCTTATGGAATTACAAAAGTACAGCAAAGAGTACTGGACAGATGAGCACAAGGGAGGTCAGTGAATAACCATATTTACCTTGCACCAATTCCAGTGCACGTACATTTTGTATCTGGAATTCTCAGTGTGTCGGCACGGTTATTTATAGCATCCTGCAAATTCTCAGTTGACAGTTTAAACCAATAGAGTTAGGTTTTAAATAATTATATATAAAACAACTGTGTATGACAGCTCACTTGTGATGTACATCTGATTACCTTTGTGGTGATAACTTGGACTTCAAATAGTTAGCATTAGGCATTGTGCAGCAAAAACTTTCCAGACTGATAGATTATCTCTAGTTTTAGCAGCTATTTTCAAATTGGGACTGACTTTCTTTTCAGAATTCTAAGCCATAATACACTGGAATTGTAATAGCGGTAATTAATGTATGTAGCTTTAATGAATGAATTTAGGCACCAAACCTAGCAGAAATGTTTGACCTGTGATTTCCATCTAGTTACTAATGTTTTTTTTTTTTTATTTTTATATAATATCTGTATTAAAAATTGGCTTCCCAGAATATTTAGTTTTTCAGTGAAGACGACATGGAAAGTGAGAATTTTAAAACTATAAGTAAAAAAAGCTAACTGAAACCACTTAAGACATAATATATAGGCTGTATGTAAAATTGCTACCTGAATATAACCCAACCAACAAAGAAGAAGATGGCAGACTATGTTGTTTTAAAGAACTGCCATTTATAAATGTAAGTCATTCAAGTTTTGTCTCTACATCTCATATCAAGTGTAGAAAACTTTGTCTTTCATTACAACATAAATAATAAAGTGGAAGTGTGCTTACCTGACCATAGCACTGAAGCATAAAGAAGCTGTTATTAAATTTTAATAAGGTCATTTTTGTTGCCTAAAGTGTAATGCTCTGTATCTTAATTAGTTAGCCTACTTTCAAAGACAGTGTTGCTGTTCCTGAAGAGGAAAGCAGTTGGTGCACTTTTTTTCTCGTGAATGTATAGAAAGTAATGAGAAATATTCAGGGCAATATATTACCTTTATATTTTGGAATTTAGGAAAACTGCTTCATAGAAAATCTATATTGTTATTACATAAAGCTCTTTCAGGGTTAAGAATAAGTTAGTTAATGATATACAGGAATACCAAGTATTTTAGTTATAGATCTAATTATATGAAGATAAGTGTGGTTTTCTTTAGAGGAATTGTAGTTCTGATGCTTGTAAAAGTTCAAGTTATAAAAGGCTAAGCAATGTTGAGAATGGTCTTACCAGGAAGTAATTTGACAATTTTGAGGTCCTGATCTAGAAAAGTATCTATTCTTACAACATGTATCATAAAGGTTCACAAGACGTGTGATATTTTAGGGCATTGCTAAAAGAGATATCTTAAAATTATCAGTAGTGTGCCATGCAGTATTTGTCTGTGCATCTGGGGACTGATTAGTCTTCAGTCTTTCTTTTCTGTTAGCAAATTTAGTGCAAAAATGCAGTATGTCCAGTCAACTGATGGAGTAGGAGATTGTAACGCCATCCTCTGATTGACTACTTCCTTGCCTACTCTTTACTTTTACCTCTTCCTTTAAATTGACTCTATGCTCTCAAATGTTATTTATTTTTACAATTACCCTAAAAATAAATAATGCCTATCAATTTTTTGCCTTCGTGAGTGTTCTTGTTAATTGAAAGTTTCCAGTTGGATTAGCATAGATGCAATTAGTGGACTAGCAATTATCATTTGTTAAACATGTCTTTCAGAGAATTCTTTATGAAATTAATTTTTACTATATTTTACTGTTGATTATTTCACACCATATTTATTTATGGGTTCCTTTTTGTCAGACTAATCATTAAATGTAAGGTAAACACTGGTGCAAGTTTACAGCTTTTTATTTTTTGTGACAGCAGGCTGACATATACTGTATTGATTGTTAGCACATAGTGTTTGTATGTATGTGTGTAATTGTTAGTTCCCTGTATGGCAGGTATTTACTCAAGTCATTGTACAAGTCACTAGAAAGGGAAAGATGATGTTGAGATAGGGAGGGTCTGAGGCAGCATTTTCCTGGATTAAACAACAGAATTGTGTGATTAGGCAGTTCATACTACTCTCTCTCAAGTTTTATATTTGGATTTGTTTTTTATTCCCTTATTTAGTCATATTTATTCATGGACTGTATTTAGATACTGTAACCAGAGTACAGTACTGTACAAAGCTTTAAGCTCAGTTGTCATATATTTGTTCCTATTCCTCCTTGCATGTTTCTTATTAATTGATACTCTCTTTGATGAGAATAATGATCAGTCAGTTCTTAGAGCTCTGAAGTTATTGACTTTTTATGCTATGCTGTTATAGCACACTGGCCATTTTATTTCTAGGGACTTAAACACAATATCCTTAGTGTTCAAAGATATTTATGTGTAGATGCATTTGTTTCAGTGCATGTATTATTTTGCTCTGTGATTATCATTTTATACGTTTATTTAATAAATTTTTCTTTTTTTTTTAATTTTGTTTTCTGAATCCTTTCATAGATTTGTATAATGTTTGCATAAGTGTCTTTAAGTTTATTTTCTTATCACAACAAAGACTACGTAGTGTATGTTGTCTGTTCACTTCATAATACTGTACAGATGTACAACTGAGCTTTGCTACACACTATTGCCCAAGTTTGTAGTGTGCTATTTGTACAAACTGCCATGCTGAAATGGTAGCACTAAGTGTTTTAACCCTGCTTTTTGGTCTCTTGTCTGTTTATTTGGTGGATATATAGATAGGTTTTGACAAAATTGAAAATGTGACCAATGACTGCCATGCAAGGTTGACTGAAATTTTACGATTAGTCTCTAGGCAATTTCTGCTTTTGGAATTTTGTTTATGGGACTTTGGCTTTTGATCAGGTGTTGCATAGCAGCTTACTTGCAAAAAAAAAAAAAAAAAAAATATGTATATGAAAGTTAGTTCCTCTATACGTATTAAGATGTATCCTGATTGCAGCTGGGAAATTCAATATTTTGCATATACAGTAGTGTACTGTATTCTCACATACGGTATACATGAAAACGGTATACATGAAAACTGGCCAGCATTCTTTTTTTTCCCAGAAACAAACTAAAACTGATCAACATTTTCTTCCTGTTTAACCACAAAACACATTAAATTTACATGGGTTGTAGTGTCTGCACAAAATTCTTAGACGTTATGTTGAGAAGGAAAGAATAAGGACAATACCTACAGGTCCTATTAGATAGAAACAGCACCTCTGATTTCATAGGATAAAATTGGGTCACTTCCTGTGTGGATCTGTTCACAACTTGGACTGTCCCGTATTCTGCAATTTGGTTTTATTGGACGACAAGTTTCTTCTTTCATAGTACAGGGTATCATCATTCTTGTGTGTGATATCAGTGTGAGCTTTGGTGGGGGTTTCCAATGCAAAATCCTACTTTTACAGATGTAATTTGTCCAAAGTTGGGGTTTTTCAGTACCAGTTTGGCGGTGATACAATGGCTTGCAGTAGTACTTCTGGCTATTACTATTCCAGCCTTTGCTGAGAAGGCTATGCTGCAGCTCCATGGCTGATGCAGAGAAAGGTAATTTATCCTTGATGCTTCCACCTATGCCAATGCTCCTGGTACCAGTCACATCTCTGACTCAAGACATTCTTTCCAGCTGCTACTATGGCTATTTATACCAGCTCTCCAATACAGTCAGACTCTTGCCCCTTATTTGCTCTCTTCATGCCAGCCATGTATCTGACAACGGTGGCTCTCTTAGCTTCTTTTATCTCCCTTTGCTTTCTGTAGTCCACACCTGTAACCCAGTTCCTCATCTTGTGCCCCTAATGATAGCTTTCATGAAGATGCCTCCAAGCCACCTCCCAGTGGTCTCAAAGTTCTTCGTTGGATGGGTCAGTACCGTTCTCGGCTAGCACTTTGCTGGCCCACGTTCGAGTCTCCAACTGGCCAATGAAGAATTAGAGGAATTTATTTTTGGTGATAGAAATTAATTTGTTGTAATGTGGTTTGGATTCCACAATAAGCCGTAGGTCCCGTTGCTAGGTAACAAATTGGTTCTTAGCCACGTAAAATAAAATTTAATCCTTTGGGCCAGCCCTTGGAGTTAATCAGCGGTTAAACTAAGGTATACTTAACTTAAATTTGGGCTCAAGAACCTTAGCAAGAAAAATTGCTTCCCTTAGTGGTCCCTATTCTCTACTGAAGCTTCATCCATGCCGTCACATGCTTAATACGATCTTTTACTCCAGAAGTTTGACTTGGTTCCAGCAAGTCTAAGTACGTATCCTTGAAAGACCTCCCACCTAAATAGCTATTTGGGCTATTGTAAAAGGAATGGGTTTGTGATGAAAGTTTTGGCAAAAATTTTTCAATACATACCCACTAATTTTACAAAAGAAAAAGGGGTGGGGGGTCTTATCCTAGCCCTCTGTTCCTCACCAGGTGCATGTCCCTACTGCCAGGACCTAAAGGCATTGTTTTAGTATGTACTTTGATTTCTCTATGGAAATAATAGAAATTTTTAAGAAAACACCCAAAAGGCTCACATTTACCATTTTTTTCACAACAAAAAATAAAAGGGGAAAGAAAAATCAGACATGTATAGATTAATAATACAGATTCCTTACCTCTACAGTATTCTCTAGTCAATGAGAAACTCCATGACTATACATCTATGCAGAACAGTACTCCAGTAACCACTGTACTAGTGAAAGGGCCAAAATGCACATCATCATTGGTTATGGCACTGGTGTTACAGTATAATGGAAAGGCGAAGCAGCTAGTTGGGCTCTAGAAGGGAAAGAACACACAAAATCACTTCCAGGAAATAAAAAGTAACACATCAAGAAGTCAAACGTATAGTCCAGTTTGATCTTACAAATTCCACGATACATATATTACCATTATCATTATAAATTACTTAAACTACACCACCAAGTCACATTTCTACTCAAATAACTCTCGTACAAGATTTATTCTTTAATGAGGTGAATACTGGACCAATGCAAAGTTGAAGTTAGACAGCTAAGTAAGAAAAGAAACAGAGAACAGATGAGAAGCTGGAGCTGAAGGGGTGCTGCAAAGAACATTTAGTATTATTTCCAAAGTGCTAAGCAAGGGAAACTTAAGTGGCACTTGCCTACTAGGCTTCCACAGTGGAACCATAGATGTTTTAAGATTTATAAATCACAAGGAGATAGGCAATGAGCTTCACATAGGAAGTAAAGAGATTTACTAGTTTTTGAGGAACAAAATACATTAAAATAATATGAGAAATATCTGCCAGTTTAGGGTACAGTAAATTAAAGCTACTTTCCTCAAATAAATAACAAAAAATAACCTAACTTGATCAAATTACCTGATTGTGGAGTTACTTCAATACTATATGATCCTAACAAGAGGATTTAAGACAAAAGATTTTATAAGCATCAGCCACTATAATAATTTTTGGAAAAACGGTCTTACAAAAAATATCAAGGGCTAGGCAAGTACAGCAGTGGCAAACAGAAAAATACCAAGGAAATTGACAATGCTACAGTATACCAAAGAAAATTTTAAAAGTTACGGCTATTAACCTGAGCAAGTCGTAAATGCTAATGTACTGTAATTATAAACTTTTGAGGAGGGCTGAGAGAGAGACTCAATTAAGGTTTGTACTGAATTCAATACAAGACCCAAGTTCTATAGCATGAAAGGATTGTCTCCATGACTTTCAATCTATTTCAGCATGGTGTATTAGGTAATAACAGTTTACTCCTGGGCTAAAAAATAATTATAAGCTCTTAAGCCTATAAAACCATCAAGATCTGTCAATTTACCAACAGAAAGCACAATTTAAATAAAAGGCACTGCCTCTCCGTTAGCATAATTAGTTGTTTAATGTAACTTTATACTAATTCATCCATTAACAGCAATTTACTTTTGGCATGAAAACTCATGAATCCTATTATGCGGCCAATTTGGTTGCGCAACAGTTACACCACAAGTAGTCTTTCAAGATTATAACTAAAATATCCATGTAGACAATCATTTTATGCTGATGTGTTCCATCAGAAAAAATTCAGTGTTGTACATCGTATGGTGTTGAAAAAAATAATGTCATGCAAACCTTATCTTTTTTAACTAAAATGCTTGATGGTAATAGGCTGTGTACATACTTTGTGCATATTTTTTACTTTATGTTTTAGCTTCCCAGCTGCAAGATTTTATACATCTACAGAAAATCCACCTGTTATTCAAAGCCAGTTTACTGTGAAAAAGGCCTGCTTGTCATCATGTCTAAATAAAATCTAAATATAGCATGGGTTAACAAAATAGTATTCACAGCTTGGTCATCACATGCTCAGTCAATTCTTGTTCATATTTAGCATACATTGCCCTTTTGATATCTTAAATTATGTTGTACATGTACAGTATTATATGAATTAATGAGGTTGGTTGTTTTAATGGAAAGTACCAGTCTCGTGAAGTAAAAATGATTGTGATGAGAAGGAAATGAGCTGCAATCGATCAGGTAATACTGAATTTATATACTGTTCACTGTTAAATTCCCTTTATTCACTTTTTTTTGGCTCTTTTATTACCATAATTTTACAGTCTTTTCCACATTTACCTGCATTCTTCCTTAGTTCTGGTCATGCAACAACTTGTATTTTGAAATGGATTACTAAACAGCTATCATTTCATTTTTGCATCAAAGCATGGCATTAAAATTTGGAGTGTCATGAGGTATCTTTTTCAGTGATATACAGTTTAATTCTGGGCTGAAGAAAATACATGAGGCATTCATGTTACTGTGTACAAGCAAAGTAGGATTCTAAATCCACAATATTGCAATATCTCTTGTTTCTGATTTACTGTGTGACATTTTGAAAATTTTAAGAATTTTTTGCTATCCAGACAAGCATACTGTAGTTATGTTTTGAGTTAAGATATTTTACTGTAGGCTGTGATAATGTTTTTTACTTTTTATCACATTCTTTGAAGGATAAATTCATCTTAGGCTTTAATACAGTTTTGGACTTGTGTGGTCATAGTTTTTTTCTCATTCTTTGTGTAAACACACAATACAAATCTCTTCCTTTAACAACAGTCATATTCTTCAGTAACTCAAAGGTTGATAATTTGAAAAAATTAAAAAGAAGGAATGTATCTGTGATCCTTGGAGTGTAAGGAGCACCCAACAATGCAGGAGACATTGATCTTCACTTTTCCTCACCCACATCTTTAGTCATCTTTGGTCCAAGTGCATTTTTGGATGTCCCACTCACATCTTCACTTAATTTGGCTTTATATATCATCTGGCACTGATGATGTACTAAAGCATTTGTCTTGGTGATACTTCCTCTTGGATGCATGATGCCACTGATAGTCTGGTGACAGTTCTCCTTCATAATCCCCAACTTCACAAATCAAGTACAGTATAAATATATATAGAATTTTCTCTTCGTGCACTTTATATTTGAAATACTTTTCTGTATGCCAGGTGCCTTACTTTTCCTCCATATATTTTATGAGGTCGTCCTTAGAAGATACTGAAGACTATGACTAATTTACAAGAAATGGCTTGAATTTTTTGGAAAGACAATTTTCTTTCATTTTTTTGTCACTGCAACTTTTATACTTTGTAAGTGTTATCAGCTCCATGCAAGTTTATATTCACGCTGAGTTTAACCTTATAGGTCTGTAGAATTCAGTGGCCTGGTAAAATTTGACTCATTTTATGACTCGACAGTAATCTGTTTGTTTTGCTTAAGAAGGGAGTGCCCAGATGTCAATTTATAATGTAGAAAAAGCACTAATTTGGAAAAAGGAATGTTTACTATATTTCAAAGAGAATACAGTATTAGTTTTTCATTCTATTACGTTTTGAAAATACACGTTGAAAAAAATACTTTTAGCAGGGTAAATGCAATACATGTTTCTCACCTAATGTGTAAATTAGTAAGGTAAGGATTCTTAACCTATACAAAAACATGACATGTAAATAATGCTGAATACTCAACAAGTATATGAAATAGCAATAATGGAAACAGTCACAGCATGCAGGACAGCAGTGTAGCTTACGGTAAATATTGTACAGCCAATACAAAGCTATAGGATGCTTAGGCTCCTATTTGTAGCCCATATTGACATATGCTAATTTTTCCATTAGCTTTGCAAAATTTTAGTCCTGGTTAGATACAAAAATATAAGATATTGTAGCAAACCACACTGTGAACAAACAATCTTCAAATGTTAAAGTTATGCTGTTCATCCTGTTAAATCTTAAAACAGTCGGGTGCTGTACGGAAAAGCAATTTATCCTAACTGGTTTTTATGCATAGGATATCATTAGTTTTGCATTTCAAGATGTTTTTCATGTAATCAGCCTCTGATAACTTTGCAGTTTCCATGCTCAGTCAGAATAATACTATTTCTGTATACAGTGTGAACTAAGCGAGATCTGAAATCCACACAATTTTTTATTTACTTCAAAAAAATGGTCACCATACAATTAGGTTAGGTTCCCAGAAATAATCTGTGTAGCAATCAACTGGATAATGAACCCATTATAAAATAGGTCTAATGAAAATTTGTTCCCAGTTACTCCAAACTGACAAAGAACTATTCATAAAGAGACACTCCTCCCCCAATTCTAGAGCACTTACTGTGCTTGCGGTAAATATAAACAATCATACCTTACAAAAAAGAACATAATTTCATAAGAAAATGGAAAAGAATATGGACAGAAACAAATAAAGTGATAGCACAATTAGCCTACGGAGCCATCTGCTAATTCCAGAGTACTTGGATTTCATTGGTAATTAGTAACTATATTATAATCTTACACAAAATATAAAAATTTACATTCCGGTAATTTTTGGTACTGTATAATTTAGCAATATAAATGCATTAATATATAAGAAGTTAAAAATGGGTATGGATTGTCTTTAACAGCATGTTAACTCTCTTTTGATATACAGTACCTTGAATTTTATCTGCTTCCTTGGAAAATGGCTACTGACTTTGTTTTTTATAATATATGAGAAAACAGTTGGTCTTATGACAAAGGGATTTGAACACAGTTGAATACGGGACTCTCTACCAGCTTCAGGTTTGTGATGGCCCTACAGGGTTCACACAGTATTCACCTTGGTCAACTTGAGACCGTTCATAGGTTATACACTTACTTTTACCTCAATGACTAGTTAATTCTGAAGTCTTCAGAGGTGCAATTGCTCTGGAACAGTGAATCCCTCTTCACATTTTGTCATGACCTGGGGATTGTGATAAACTGGGAGAAATTAGGTCTCATCTCCAAGCAGCAAACTTATTCCGGGGCAGACAGTTGTGTCAGCCAGCTCGGCTTTGGCTAGTCTCCTCAGCCTCCTGTAGTCAAAGGGGAAGGCTCGTTCTGCATGGGTGACTCCACCTGCACTTTAGTGGCAACTTGTGGCACTGATCAACTTCAAATGAGCCTCCTTCCAAGCTTGTGCATCTGAGCAATTGGGGCTATCAGAGGAGGACACATGGGGCTGGACAACAGGAACCTCCTTATGGGAGTTCCCCTGAGCTCTACACCTCCCAAAGAGCATCTGTTCACACACATATCGGAGGAGAATTAAGGTGCACCCCTGAACAGCTCGTTTATCTCGGGTGGACGGGTACTGTAGAGGACATCAACTGTGGATCAACATTTTGAAAATACAAGCAGCACTGCTGCCCTGTGAGCATTCCAACATTGTATGATGGGTCACTCTGTAGCGCTAATGAACAACAACATGACTGTAGTGGCTTACATCAACAAGTTGGGGAGGGAATGGTTTCCTTTCACCTCTGTCAGTTGCCAAGCATATGCATGAGTGGGCAGTTCACCATGCTGTCAGACTGTTGGCCAGGCTCATTCCAGGAAGGAGGAATGACAGCTCAGCTACCAAAGGCAGATTATCTTTACACCTTTGAAAACGAGAAGGCTGTTTGAGCTCTGAAAATCACTAATGATCAACCTGGTTGCCATGTGACTAATCAGGAAGCTCCTGGTGCTCTGTTATTTGGAAACTGAGCCCTAGATGCCAACTCTGGGACAATCTTGACTTCTACTCCCTTTCTCAACTCTCTGATCCACCAAGTGATCAACTGTGTGCTGATCATCCTGGGGCTCAGAATACCCTGACAGTTCCTCGATGAGCCCATGCTGAGTGGGTTACAATTCTGCTGGCTCTCTTGGCAGGCTCTGACAGAGATTACCCATGACCCAATATCCAAACAGGGGAAGCAGGCCATCCTTTGTGATCTATATATAAAAAAAAAAAGTTCTCCTAGTTGAAGCATGTGTTCTACAGATTGTGGTCAATTTTCTAATAAACAAAAACAATTCCTTTAGCTAATTTAGGAAAAATAATATCCAAGGCAACAACTTTCTTCAAATATAAAAAAATTGGGCTTTTACTTTAGCAGATGCCTTTAGTACTGTATAGGTAGTGATGTTCCGTTAACCCACTCACAAGACTGAACAAACACAACTTAAGATCTAGGCAATCACCAGCCTTCCCAAAAAAAAAAAAAGTAAATAAATAAACAAAATAACATTGGGGCATGCACTTAATAACCATTCATGTCAAGTAAACAATTATTCACTGCATGGGACCGAAAAGTTAAATTAGTTTAGCCTCAGGGAAATGGGAATGTGGGATAATGAGTTTCTCATATCACTGATTACTGCCAACCACATCAGGGTGAATTTAGTCTACTGTACACCAGAAAGTACAGACTCGACTACAGCCCACCATTTATGTTCATTTGGTGTATCAGAAAGGGTTTCCTAAGTCAATTGTATTAATTTTCTATAGAGCCATTGATGTCAGTTGGGTATAATTATTCCATAATTATACATCATCAAGCCTGGCTTTGTATTCAGTATGATAATTCAACAACCGAGAAAGTTTGTTAATAATGTTGACAAACTTTCATTTCTAGGAAAAAAAAAAAGGTCAACTTCCTTATACACCAGCGACCAAGTGAGATGCAAAAAGAACACTAAAATGCCAGTCAGGTTTTTGATTGAGATTATATATATATATATATATATATATATATATATATATATATATATATATATATATATATATATATATATATATATATATATATATATATATATATATATATATATGTACACCACATTTTTATGATCTGCTCACAGCTAAATTCAGAATTACAATAAAAAGTGCTTAAACCCTGGTAATCATCACTCTAAATTAGTGTTTCAGCTTCTCAGTGTAATAGAAAATTCACTGAAACTGCCTTTCAGTTTTACAAGATAATTTTTTAAGTATATAGCAAAAATAAAAAGACTCATGTGGGCAAGTCTGTACAGTACGTAATCCATTTGCATTAAACAAAATACTATCAATATTAAATGCATTGTGCATGAAATGTAAACAAACAAGAATAGTATCTAAGTCAACTATAAAAGCCCTGTAGAATTCAAGAATATTTTTGCAGCAAAAGATTATGGCTAAATGTATAATGGAAGTCTACGATCACATCACATGTGTAAATGTGTATAAATATAACCCTTACACAATGCATACATCTACTACCAAAGAAATTTCATAACAAAAATAGACGGTAATCTGCGCTTCCCCAAATGAGAAACTAACAATTGAAGTTCCACTTAACCCTGTGAGATTCCAGGGACGTCATGCTGTCCCAAACTCCCGAGAGTCTAATGACGTGCTGTTGGTACAAATCTTTTCCCTGGACTATGTAATCTGTTAATTAATGTTTTTTCAGTTACATTTCTTCTGTTATTCACACGCAATTGTTTTAATGAGAAAACAGAACAATTCAGTCATGGGTTGTTACACTGATTGGGCTAAATCAGTTTAAGGCTGGATTAGGTTTAAAATCAGATCATTTTTCACAGGTGACCCTCTTTTCATTAATGAAATTTATAGCCAATAACATCCACCTTTTGCCAAAAATCATTTACATTTTAATCTAATTACAACTAATTTCATATCAACTTGGTGTTGCTTAGCTGAAAGGGAGGCTTATCTGACACTATCTTCAAGTAACTCTTTCTTAATAGTTGATGGAAAGAAACAGCAGAAGATATAAATGGTGCGCCTTGAGATTTGGAACAGCATGACGTCAGGAAGGTCCTGACAAAAAACAAATGGCAAGCAATGTTTCTTAGTATTACATGATTTTCATTATTTATTAGCAAATCATGCGATACTGAGATAGCATCAGTATATGCTTAGAAAAGCTAGAGGTTCTATTTCCGATTTTGCGCAGATTATTGTTTTTTTTTTAAATACACAGGTTTTAGGGGCAACACTTAGGGTGTTACGTCTTGCTGCAGAGCAGTACAGTACTTGATTAGGCCTATTCCCCTATATATATGAAATGTACAGTTCACTTTTTTAAACGCTGCTGTCGACGATAATTGTGGTATCTAAAAGTAATGTTCAAAACATTGAAAACATTCACACTGAAGTGGCTTCCCCTGACAGCTGGTGTGAAGGACATCAGATTTTTCTTGACTATGACATGGCTACACTGCTGGTCCCTGATGCTAAGACTGTCTATTATAAGTAAATTAAGGTAAATAAATTTCTAGGAATATAAGTTTACAATGGTCTCAAATTGGTCCCATGTTTCTTCTTTTCTCATTTATCATCCTCTGTTACGCACTAGGTTGAAACTTAACATTGTGAAAGCTATTAATATTACATGCTTTCATACTGCTTTTAAAACGACTGTAATTACACTATCACGTATTGTCATTTATGTAAAAAACGATCATCAGGTGAAAGACAGGAAATTATCATCCTTTTTTTTGATAAAAGCAGGTTTTCCTCGACATCTTTTCAAGTGAAATACTGGTTTCACAACAACTGTTTATTACGAGTATTTACCCAAAGTCATCACTCATTTTCAATTGATGAAGCGTTACGTCCATTTTCTCAAATCTAAAGTATCAGTTCTCATACATGTACCAGCTATGAAACCTAGTTTAAGGCCAATCACAAAAACTTGTTCGTTGTTCCCTAAGTACGAATAAACCTCTCAGTTATCCCTGTGTCCTCGAAAAGAGTACATTTGCACCGCTGTAAAAATAAATGTCGTTTCACCCCTTGTCCCAGTCCATCATCTCCCGTCTACATCGAGGTCTTTCCGGAGAATACAGAGCTAAATCTCTCGCCGTGCTTTTGTGACTTTTAATATTTTGTGCAGGAACTTTGGAAAATTTTTTCTTAAGATTCTGTTGAAGGTAATTTCAAGAATCCTACTTCAGAAAGAGAAAAAAAATTTGGTCTTGGTTTTCAACTTTTACTTTTCAAAACAGAGAAGCCAAGTACGCAATAGTCAATGTGCCAATCAGTGATATTGAAATAGCAATCATTCACCATCAGAAGTAAGTGCAAAAAGTAACCTATATATATAAATATATATATAATCTTGTTTGAAATCAAACTACCACTTGTTATGGATGAGAAACGCTGCTTAAATATAGTTCGTAGAAACTTCTTGTTCTATTTTTAATATATAGAATCAGTGAATATAAAACGCTATAACAGATATACGCTAATATGTAGCATAGAAAGTTTACGAGACTAGAGGCTTACAATATCAAACACGCAGACAACATATATATATATAGACACGTCCACACAATGCATATAAGCTAGGAGAGTGAAGCATACTGATTCTGTAGTTCATATGCTCTAGCTTGTTTTGAGGCAGAGATGGTGGTGTTTCATTTGCTAGGTCTGTGGGTCATGCATTTGTTAGTATGAATCAAGGTTAAACTGTAAAAAAAAAAAGTACTCTTGTTTTGCTACTAAGATCAATAGGATCTTAGCCCGGTACTCTTAAGGTGGTGTGAGAAAAGTAGTCGCAATTTCTGGTTTGCCTAGAAACCAGTAGTGTAACTAGTCACGATCATTTTTTTCCAGCTAGTTTACATAGAAACTAGTCACAATCATAGCAGTGCAATCAGTGGGTTAGTTTGACAACTTTGTGTCTTACGAAAGTACACTCATACACTGAACTTGTAATATACTCTGTTAACGGACGGCGGTTTCATGCCGTGGGTGTGGACGAAGTTACCAGGCAGACAAGATGAGGTCCCCCCTCCAGTGCAGGAGCAATGATGACAAATTCCGTAAAAACTGGTCAGAGGTGGAACTTCGTCGACAGCCACTGGAAACAGCGTCCTTCATGACATTCCAAGCCCTGCAGGTTATCCTGATAATTCTCACTGGTCATATACTCATTCGTCCAGAGACATGGTTCATGTCGGTTGATATTTTAACCATTAATTTTAGAAAGCTGAAAAGATCATATACGATTATAGATTTTTTTTACAATGTTCTACACTTTATACTCACATTTAGCCCCAACTGAATACTACGGTGTAGTTGTATTAAGTGTCACAATGTTGTTAGGTTATAGTTCAAGACAAACGTTTCTTGGCGACTTTCGCAAAGAAAGTCTTTGGATTCTCCTATATTTGTAAACATCAGTGTGTAGGATTTCTATTCATGTTGTGTCTGGGGCATCTTCTTTTTTTCTGTACTAAACCTGCAGACTTCTCACTTTTGAATCCAGCCTTTTATCATGTAACATTCTGTAACATTCATGTATGAAATTTGTACTAAATGGGTACTATACTCCAAATCATCGTGGGTTCGTCATCATGCTCAACTTTTGAGTTTGTAAGACTGTCATGTTATGCGTGTTCCCAAAATCCTTTCCTGAACAATGAAATGTGAGAAGAAAGTTTTGTTTCCTTATCCTTGCTGTACATTCACACATTCAGGCATTCATCAATTTTTGTACTTGCTATTGTTCATACAGTAGGCCTACTACATGAGAAAAACTGCATACTCATCATAACTAAGTGAATTCTGTTGCTATAAAATGAAAAAAATGAAAAAATAAAACTTGAAAAAGGCGTTTTTAGAAAAAATAATTTAAGTAAATAAATTTCTGGTAATATTCCTACAATGATTTCGAATTGGCCCTAATTTTTTTTCTTTTATTTTTAAAACATGTGTTCCTACAAATGCAGATCTGCCCCTCTGAAAGCTAAAACATTCTCAGTTATTTTTCTAAGTCTTAACATGTTCAGCAAACACAAATGACTCGAATGCTTATTTAAAAATAACACATGTAGGCCTACTTTTGCTGAATAAATAAGTGTTAACGTTTGAGTCTAGAAAGTTAACAAATGTATTACTACAACTTGGGCTGAAAACATTCGTATGGAAAATCCAGAAACTCTCATGATAATGAAGATCTGAAAATGGCACAAACTAGGACTAACAGCAGCTAATTTTTATTGAGGTTTATCTGATAATAAACGTGGTGATAAATGAATTTCCTAGTTCATTTTCCTAGTTTATAGGACCAACAGCCCGGACTACCAGAGTTTTATTTTCTGCGTCCTAACAACCTGGTTTATCTGTACAGGTTATAGGTTCAAGACCAATTGGTGATGACAAAATGTAAAAGCAAAATTAAATCCAGTTAACATATAAATGACAAAAGCTTATTGTTTGTTCTCTGTAGAAAGCCACAGGGTTCTCATTCTCTCAATCCATAAGTGTATAAATCAACTGTCTACCCAAAGCCATAGATTCAAATCCTGGGATGATTAAAGGGCCCCTTAGTAAGGGGTCCCTTTTATAAATTATTATTTGTAGGGTGTATTTAGGTCTAAGAAGTATGTAGGCTTATATATGTATGTAAACATACATAATTACCTCAGCCTCAGACCTGGCACAGTGTAATGCCGTTTTAAAATTTTTACACGCCTGTTTGTTTTGGTACTCGGGAGATAAATTTCAACCGTAATTCAAATGTAATATCTGTGAGTGACCGAGTTCTACATTCCTCGCTTTTAAAAATATCACTACCCGTAAGAAGAAAAAAATAGTTAAAGCAACAAATTTTTTTTTTAGTTTTTTCTATAAATAAAGATATGAAAAATCGCTTACACAAAGGACACTACATTATCCGCAATTCACTAACAATGACAATGCCTGATCTCTCGACCTTGACTGATCTTACCAAGGGCTACCTTCGTCATCCCACGAGCAGATGTAAAATGATAAAAAAAGTAATTTATGTTAATCAAACCGTTTCGTGACTTCCTTTTACGATCTGGCCACCGCTAGGCCTCCGACGACCAAGCGGAAATGATAGTATTTTCCGTGGCCATCGCGTTCCTCCTTGTCCCTTTGACGTGCCCTTGGGGCCACTGCGAGAGCAATGCCTCTAGCAACACGCCTGTCCTTCTCCTGCTAGCCACGTGAATCTCCAATGTCCAATACCCATTGACTTTCCAGATGCGTCATAATTATATATTGAGCTACTATTTGTAGTGTTCTGGACTTATTTCCCGAATGTAGCCTACATACCCTTCATTAAAGCATAATAATAATAATAATAATAATAATAATAATAATAATAATAATAATAATAATAATAATAATAATAATAATAATAATAATAATATATAATATATATAATATATATATATATATATACAAATATATATACAGTATATAAATTACATATGTATACCTTTATATAATGCAAAATGATAAATTGCCTTTCAAATCTCTACAGCTAATTAAACTACTGTAACTACTACGTAGCAGAGGATAATACTGTAATTTTTTACCGCACCAGCACACCATGGATATATATTCAAATTAAGGTCCATTAAGGATATCAGAAATTTTTATTTCTACAAAGGGACCACAATAAGGATAATTTTTGCAATCACCCGTTTTTTTACCCCATAGTCAAGTCAAGAACCACCACAACGGTAAAACTAAGCTATACTTACTTTTTTTGAACAATATACGGATAATTTATACATTGAATCTATATAGTAAAACTGTAATATGATTTTAAAAGTTCTGCTGTTTTTCACCAGTGAAGGTAATAATAAACAATACACAAACCTTGGGCAAAAACAAATTGAATTTTTATTCAAAGTTGTGTTTTAGAGTTCTATGCTTTAGCAGCAAGAATAAACGCAATGAAGGTTCAACTGAATTCATTCATCTGTAACTATGGGAGATGCACTTTCTCTTTTAATCATTATGAGAGATGCTCTTTCTCTTGTAATGAGACAGGCCTTGAATTACCGTAAACAAACAGGAGAACGTGTCCATGAATGTTTACTTGTCAACTGACGCGGTTCCAGACGGTTGTTGAAGCGGGAGAGTCGAGTTCAAGGTTAGTGCCCCGTCTTGTACTAAGGGGAACAAACAAGACACTAAAAATGGAAAATAACAATGGCTAGTAATGAGACTAAAGAATAAAAAAATTTCCAGCCCCATCACAATGACGGGATGATGCTAAATTTTCCCGTTTTAGTATTTTGTTTAGTCTAATTATTATTAGGATTTCAAAGACGACAATTTTACTCTGGAAATCAGTCGTGATCGGACTGCACGGTTTGGCGACTTAAATCTTAGTCTTCTATGCCCTCCTATAGGCTCTAAATTGGTCCACAAGGCGGGCGTGCTTTTGATTTGTTGTCCATTGCTAAAGATTCTTGAATAACTTTTTCTTCTGGGTATTCAATACCTTGGAACAGATACTTTTAATATATTTTTGAATGACATTAAGTTTTCGCGAATGCTTCCTTATTTCTGACCCATAAGGGTATTCAGTTACCCCGCACATCGAATGCATAATAACCTATGTGAATCAAGACTCAAATCCTCTTTTTGTTGTTCTATTGCATTCAATAGCCTACCATTCAAAGCGGCTTTTTGATACCAATGTGGCTCCATTCATGCAACGAATTCTACTTTTACATAATCGAGTGGAAAAATACAGACAACGACGCATCAATTACTAAATCTGTAGGGGATCAAAAATGCAACGAATCGCCCATCATCGTGAATAGTGGGAAACCCCAACAGGACAAGGATAATTGTCGAGAGTGGTTACGAAAGGAAGCATCAAGGAACATGACAAACGGACAATGATGGGAGGAGCTTTGGCATCACGGTAAGCTGGTTTCCCGCCTCATGAGGTCCACCATAAAGAAACAGAACCTGAAGTCGAGTCGACAAGACGGTCTGCGGAAGGTAAGCACTAAACAACTCGAAGGTAAGTTTAATGTATTAGTGTTGTCAATCTAACATGACACGGTAATCCATACTGTTATATAATGTGTTCCGAAAAATAAATTTTTAAGTGGCTAAAGGAGGAACAAAGTTTTAAACAAAAGTTTTCCCTCTTTATTTAAAAAAATGAAGATAATTTCTAAGCTGACTCGTGACTCGCTCAAATCATACAACCCTTCCAAGTTAAATTGCGTACCTTTCAATTTTTTTACCACTTGATAAAATTTGAATAACCCACTCCTAAATTATCAACGAACGCGGAAAGTAACTATGATATTGAAGGAAATAAGGTTTCCCGTTCCCATACAATCTAAGGAGGAAAACGAATATTTATGATACCTAAATGACTAAATATAATGAGCGTTTGGCGGAAAAGGTTCTGGCGTGCACAATATACGATAGTTATAAAATTATATGGAAATACAATGGGTTTTCCAAATATTTTTCGGCACGGATATAATCGGAAATAAACACAAAGGATTTCATCAAGTTTGATATGATAAGATCATCTCGTAATAGTTTTGAAAAGTGACGTTGTTTAAATTTCTGGAAGCTGCTTGCTTGCTTACCTCATGAGGTATGAGGAGGGAAAATACCAAATATACATCTAAGTTCTCTCAAGAAAAATTGCAAATTTGTTCGCTGTGAAACTTGCTGTGAAATGGGGTAATTTCTTGTACAAGTCGCCCATCTGTTGTTGTGCCCATGAACCTAACTTTCTTAGGTCCTTCATTTTTTCTCGCACCCATCAGTTTTAGCAAAATATCTCTAAAAAAGATCTCGACTAGGATACTGAAAAAAAAATCGTATGAAAAGGAGTACTAATAAACTCAATAAATTATTCGCACGAAAAGATCGAGCACTGTAAAATAAAAGTAAAGTCAGCTGAATGAAAAGACGGCACTAAAACATTAAGAAAAATATTCACATGGAAAACCTGCCTTTATTGAAATATTTATCTCTCTACCTCCAAAAATAATATTTTTCCATTTTGCGTTTGTTACTGCCATATGCTAATAAACTTTAAAAAATTTCTGACACAAAATTATGGTATTGGTATTACTTCTAATCTAAGAGAAATTGCTGTAAAAAAATATAAAAGTCAAATACTTCAAGTGCATACTACGGCACAATTTCACACCACATTTCTGTGAAGCACAATCTTACAGCATTGTCCATTTACAGGTCGAGAAGATGACAAGTACGAGGCCTAACACCAACGCCGTTGCAATCGCAACATTTATCCTCACAACTCTATTTGTTTCATCCTACACGCATCCGAACTACGTCCCTAATTCCGCCTGCAGCTGGATGTCTCCCTGGCACGAGCCTTACGTCGAACCCCAGCAGGGCAAAGCGCCTTACAAGTTCAAAATCTACCATCCACATGTGCTGGTCAACATGACAGTGCCTTGTAGGTACCGTTTTGTTTTTGTCAAGTCGTTGTTACTTTGCTTAAAAATCTTACTCAAAATAATGCAGCTGTACAGTGAGTACATAAAGAGTGTGAGAGCGTATACACTCAGGCCTGATGATTAACGTAAACTTCAAAAGACGTTATCAAAGGGGGTCCGTTAACCGTTAGATTTTTGCAATTTTTGGACACATTTCTCTTGCTTGAGTGAATACGACTGATATGTGTTCTACGCTCGTTTCTATTTTGATTTGGCACCAGAACATCAACAGAAATAAAGTAAGTAAATGTTACCAACAAAAAGAACTGCTTGAAATCAAAACAACATACTAAATACTATCGAGTTACAACTACTGTCTATTTAAGGGGCACTATCTTTTTTATTTTACTTGCACTATCCTGTTCTGCTCTTACATGACCTGCGAAGTGAAGACAGGATTACATATAAAGGTAAACAGAGCACTTACAGATCCAGATATAATTTACTAACTGAAATGTTAAACTCCAACAGTATGCATCATTGGGGCAGAGCCATTCAAGGGGTTGATGATTCAAGCTCAAGACATGGAAGGAAATGCCATTGGATATTGGATCACAGATTCGGGGCGAATTCAGACCCTAAACTGCACAAATGAGGTAAGTTAGGCTAAAATTTATTAACATGTTAGGCTAAAATTTATTAACATATAAAATTATATATATATATATACCTATTTTGAATTAATTTTTTGTTTAACCAAACACCCATTTTCTCCATATCCCAACTTCTTACATCTAAGATATTTTCTAAACGACAAGTCTGGCCTAGACAATCCTCAGTGCCTGCGCAGGCAGCACCCTAAACGTACACAAGCTATTCAAGCAATCCTTTGCTCAATAAATCTTAACTGAACTGCCTGATGATAACAGTGTCATAAAAAAATAATTCAACGATTCCTCAGCTGAAATTCCTTCTTACGAAGATCATCTTACTATGGCAACAAATAGAGAATGGGAAACTCACTTGGACTATCATTGTACTCAGTAAGGTAGAAAATGACAGACTACCAACCCAAGGAGGTATAACTGAAATTCATTTTTTGCTGTGTTACTAAGTAACAGCTAGATGAATGCTAAGTTTTACCAAAATAATGGTTTTAATATTTTTTTTTTTATATTTTCTTACAATGATTTTCACACTGATTTTTTTGCTGGAAATCCACGACTTCTTGAGTTACACGGAGATCCCCCAACTCAAAAAATTAGCGTAATTAAGTATCAAATTTATCAGACTCTCGAAAATAGCAAAAATACACACACTGCACATGGGCACCTATGCTGTGAAAATAAATAGGAAGAGCCACGGTATGGATGAAAAAAAAAAAAAGTTAAAATTTTAAAACACTGACCATTCCACATTTTTGTTATTAGTAAATTCCCAATGTTTAAAACTCTCCGGGGATAAAACCACAAATACGAATGCACTGCTCTAAATATGTATGAATCATTATATAATACATATTAACACCAAAATTACACCATAAAAACCCCAGCATTCTACGTTAGGTTTGGGATAAGTCACAACCCAATTTATTTGAGCTTAAAGAACTTTAGGTTGGCGAGCTCAGAGGTCAAATCCCCCTGGCTTATCCCTAATCCGCTAGGTTAGGTTAGGTGTGGGGGTCCAGTAAGCTAATCACCCTGGCACGTTAGGATGTGGGGCCCTAGGTCAAGCTGTTAATTAAATCCTTGTATTTTACTTGTTTTGTTTACCCCCACCCAAAAACCCCGTGTTTTCCTATGTATTCCCCCCATTATTGTACGATATATGGGTGTGGGGGCTCAGTACCACTAAAACTACTGATTTGCTACCGAAATCAACGTCAGAAACGTTCAAGGCACGCATTAAAAAAACGTGGAAAAATAATTTTAAAAAAGTGGGAAATCTTCAAATCCCAAAGGCGATTATGGTTTATCGTATAAATTTACCATAATTGCAAAACCAATTCGCCCAAATCACATTGATACCTAACAGAAAAACTATATTTCACTCCTGAACTGGACTACAGGCCTAGGCTTAAAGGTAATCTTGTCCATTAATACTTTCATCATTTTCTTACACCTAACGTAATTTAATGTCCACTAGGCTATTAAGCTAGTAATAAAACTTACTTGCTGCAGTCTTCCGTTAAAACAAGAGTGAACTTCTACTTGTTGTTCCGATGTAACACTCCATTCCATCGCTTCCTCATCAGGGACGTCAACGTTTCGAGGCCATAGAATACCTGGCAGTTGCCAAAGTCTTCAGAAAGTTTTTCGCTTTATCCTTGCACTGTGGCGTTTTTCTTTAATTTTTGCTGATTTCTTGTTAACGAAAATTAAAGCCAAAAAATTGTTTGTTATTTTCAGGGCGACACTGTCACTCACTCCAATAGCAACAATAAGCAAATACTCCCCATCAAGTGGCGAGCACCAGAGGATTACGAAGGAAAAGTTGTGTTCAAGTTAGTAATCTTCTTTTACCGACTTTACTTTCCTCTTCATGTTCGCTACTATTTTACTTTACATAATAAACCTGCCTTTAAATATGTACGAGGAAGAGTCTGGTTCATTTGTTGTTATCATATTACCTTTTCCACGCTGTTAATAATGAAAATAATGCAACTACATTGAACAGATTTGTCATGAAAGTCCATTGGATTCCACCTGCATTTTATAGACCACAGTATCAATGATTTAAAGAATATATATTGCTAACGAAAACATATTTCATTTTGCAGGGGTGCCATCGTGAAAAGTTACTCCACGTTCTGGACGAACATAGCTTCTGATACCTTCAGTGTTCACAGCACAAAATCTAAGAGAAATGTGATGGCGCCGTGAATGAAATGTTGCCAGAAGGGCAGTGAAATTCACACACACAACACACACACACACACACACACACATATATATATATATATATATATATATATATATATATATATATATATATATATATATATATATATATATATATATATATATATTGTGTGTATGCACGTACGCTTGCATGCTATCAGTACTAAGCAATCTTAACTTCTTGGGGTATCATTCATGGTTAAACCATTGATCTTCTGATTGTCTCAGGTTAATAACAACTCTTCTATCCTTAACCGGAAAATTCGACGTTTACACAGGAATAGGTTCGAATATTAAGTAAAAAATCTTTAACATTAAATTATAATCCAGAGTCATGCACACACCAAACATTATACGTACGTATGTAAATATTGCCTCGTTAGCAACGTTAAAAATATAAAATTAATTTTTTTTCTTTTTGGCAATCGTCCTGGGCTTCTCTTTCATTGACCAGTGATGGAATATCGTGAATTTAAAGTCTATGAATAACGGCAAAATGCTCCGCAAAACCATGGATTAAATCCTAATCTGTAAAATTCCCATTTGCTGAAACACACACATATATGTGTGTGACCTATATATATACTTTTTCCTTTGTCTGTGTGTGGCTTCATGGTCCAGGGAGGTGCCAGCCTTCCAGATCTCAGCAAGTGTTTTAGGATGAAGTTGCTAGTCCTATGCCCTTTTCTCTTAGGTTCTGACTCACCAGTCGACTGACTATAGGCCTACCTGATATATAGTCACTATTTAGGTGGACTGAGGCACAATAAATTATTATTATCATTATTATTATTATTATTAGTAGTATTAGTAGTAGTGGCAGAAATTTAAGACCAATGATTAATATTTCTATATACTAATATATCTAGCCTAAAGGATTTGTTCTTAAAGATACGAAAACCGTAGTAATGTCAAGTTAAAAGACTGGACAGGTGTGTAAGAAGAGGTCAGAGGAAATCGACTAAAAAAAAAAGTCTGTTAGATTCTGTGTTGGTATAATAGACTATGAGTTAGACAATGCAGAGTAAATATATGGGGATGATGAATGGAACATGAACCAGGATTCAAGGCAACAGAATTGGTAAAAGTCAATGGGGAATTTGAAGAGTTCGAAGTTAAAGTCACTGAGACAACAGGGAATGTTTGCAGGAGGGAGAATGGAAATGGCTGATTGCTCTAGGATTATTATTATTATTAAAGTAGTTTAACCAGACCACTGAGCTGGATTGCTCTAGGAATTAGGAATAAAAGTTAAAGATGGTAAGAGAGGGAGAGAGAGAAAGGGCATATATTATAGAACTAATGGAAGATCGTGTGATGGTGTGCGTTTGCAGTAGGTCTAGAACGTCTGTGGAAGCAAAAGCTGAATATAATAAAGAACTGCTGTGATCACTTTTTTTTTTTTTTTTTGGAAATGAAGTATCTAATGTGCCGTGAAGAGGAAAACAGTAGATGCTGTTGGGATACACTGACCATAGTAATATGGTGTATCAGAAAAGTGAGAAATATATGGAATAATATTTAGTTTAAAAGTTACTGGGTGAAAAGATCTGTAAACGAGTTTTTAGGGTGGTTTGGTCAAGTGGAGGGAATGGAGGGCAACACTGGCTGGGAAATAATTATGAAGGAATTGTGAATTCACTGTTCTTTGTGGAACCGGAAAGTTTAATGTGAATGAAAGAGAAAAGTAGAAATTGTTGAGATGAGTTGACTACATAGTAGGCTATATGCAAAATAATGTGATGGAAAAGTGATAGTTTACAGATTCAATTTTGTGAGACATAAAAGTTAATAATGTACATTGTGTTCTAAGGTGGTCTGGTCATGTGGAGAGAATGGTAGATTACATGTTCATAATGGGTGATGGACTGACAGAGTTGGCTAAAGTGTTGGAACTTAAAGTGTTCAATGTACAAAAAATATGACCATGCCTATGAGAAGAGGTGAGCTGTGTAAGGTTGGTAAGTGCTTGGATAGAGTAGAAGAGCCTCCTGTGTGTGTTATGGAGTGTAAGAATTTTCTGGAAGTTTTGTCCTTTTACTCATCCAGCCACTTCTAATTTGGAATTTTATATTTTTAAACATGGTCACCTTTTGGGTTGTCCCAGTTTAGTAATAATGATAATGTGGAGTCTCTGTCTTGGAATAAAGTTTTCCTCATTGGATATTGTCTTTTTTTGAGTGGATATGGTTTTCCCTAATCTGCCAAGGAGGTTGCTAAAGGTATCCAGTCCCAGTCATGTGAAAGACATCTGAGAGCTAACGTCTTAATAATGCTTTTTAATTTGCCTCACTTGTTTCTTGTCCCGTAGAAACAAGGAAGGAAAAGGCCTTGAATGGTCACAACAAACGGTATCAATACAACTTGCTTATCAAGGAACTTTCGTGATTCTGCTGAAATAGATTGTTTATAGAAATGATTTGTCTCATTTAAAAGCTACTGCTCCAAGCACAACAACAGGACTCCCAGGAACTGAGGCAGATATAAAATTACTGTTCTTGGTGGCAAGTACTGAGGGAAGGTTTAACTACTTCTATGTAAAATTATTACAGTAATAGATTACAATACAGCAATAATGACAATCTAATGGCAAGAAGATAATCTCACTTTGGGTAAGGATACAAAAGTTAATAACTCCGTATACTGCATGGACACACTGGTGATTAGGTGTAACGAATATAGCTCCAGTGATGTCACCAACACTTGGGTGTTGGTATTAAAAGTACTCCATATTTCTTAGTCTTGACATGTTGTATTTCTGAGCAGTCTTATGTCATTTCGTTCAAGGCCACAGAACTGTTTACAGGGAGCACAATGGAAATAATATATTAAAAGTCACGAGAAAATAAAAACAGTCTTTTTTTTAAAGACTGTTCATTCTTTGTGAATATTTTGAACCCTCCATTTGAACAACTACACATACAATTAAAAATTTCTCTTTGATTTGAGATGTCAAGTACTGGGGTTTACACAAGAAGGTTAATGAAAAGTTCAAATTATTTGTTTCTGTATTTAGAAAATTATTAGGGAGGTGTTAAAGGGTATTTTCAACCCCTGACAAGACTATGAA
Organism: Macrobrachium rosenbergii; assembly: GCF_040412425.1. NCBI lineage: Eukaryota > Metazoa > Arthropoda > Malacostraca > Decapoda > Palaemonidae > Macrobrachium > Macrobrachium rosenbergii. The sequence continues at coordinate 54,489,533 of NC_089754.1, forward strand.
CAATCTAATATAAACAGTAAAAATTGAGTGAAGCGCACTGTCCTTATCGTAAAATGTATGTCTATCTTCTATAATATTCACAATAGGAACTACATTATTCCATATTTACAAAAAAAGATCGTCCTTTTTTCACAAAGCACAAAAAAAGAAAAATAGAACCTACTTATGCCAGTTACCCTTCAAAAGGGAAACCCTGGAAAATCAGTAGCTAATACTGTCCTATCATTTAAGTCACAGGGGGTCAATCAACGAATGTACCAAGTATAAATAGAAGATAGCTGCTTGTCACGAGGTCAGAGGAAAAAAAAAAAAGAGTGGGTCTACTTAAAAGAATTGCCTAAAGTAAATCAATTGCTGAGAAATAATGTCTGCATGTAAAATAGCCATTAAACCTGCTCCTTAAGTACTGTACAAGATTAATTTTGTAACTCAGTGGGAGCAGCACCATTTCACAGATGCTTTTCCTAAAAAAAAAAGTAGTATTATCATAATCCTCCAACTTTTCTTAGAGGATAAATGTTTCCAGGGGAATGACTTAATGCTAACTATAAAGGCATTTTACTCAATTCTCAGAAGAAAAATTTCTGAAACATATATACTCTTTCAAACTAAAATATGGGGTGCATGCTGTACAAAAATATAATTATACAACTTTTTAAAATTGAATATGCATATTTATGATTTCCTTATCATAGCAATAACAGAATACACATCATTCATATACTGACTGCAATTCACATCAATTTTCACTTCATAGCATTTTTATCACTTACAGAACTACGTACCTACTGACCAGGGAACTAGAGTCCAGCACCCGTACAGCAAAGGTGAATGAGGAATATAGGCTATATTATTTACACTGCCATTACTGTATATATATAATCAAATTCATATATCATCATCTAACAGAAACACAAATATTCCAATGCCCATGTTGCACAGCAGCTAAAGACTACGCTATACATACCGTTAACTGTTCCTGGTATTTTCTAATTTCAGTATGTCAAATATACACCACAGAGTACAAAAAGTGACAGCAAGATCACAGAGTTCTACAACATCACCTTCAAATACACGGAATGCATATCTTTTGTTTGGGAAATACGAAAGCGGCCCACTTCCTATTGCAAATCGGGGCAACTTAGTCAAGGCTAGACATTATTGATTAGGCTGCAGAGATTTTTTTTTTCCCTGAGAGAACAAGTTTAATGTTGCATATCAACTTGAGGATGTAAACTTCAGCTGCAAAAAACATGGGAGCTGGAATACAATGTAAATTGCATTATGAATCTAAACGACAAAAGGAAGAAGCGTTCAACTGCAATGCTGAACATGCCAAATTTACACTAAACTTTTGAGTAATTTGGCAACATGACATACGTGATATACGACTGTAGACGCTAAAAGTGAGGCTTTATTAAATCATATATGAATCTGCACTCGTTAACCACCAGTGCAAGTGTGTCATCTGTTTCCTTGTAAAAAATGGCATACTTTGCAATCATATACAGTATTCATTGTCTACAGACGTATATTGTACAAATCACTGCATATATAACAAACCTTTTAAAATAATGATCTGAAATGCATATATTTTTGCAAGAGACATTCTTGGAAATACACCAAGGCATAAGTTCTGGTCTTGGCACTTTAATTATTCACTTTTTGCACTTCCAAGGTAAATGTGTTTTTTAAACCACAAGTGCGATATAAATAGCAGATTACTGACCCGAAGCTTTCCATAATGCCCAAAAATTTGTACATTATTCATGAATCACATTCCGTAATTACGAAACAAAATACTTGTTTCTCTTGAGTCAAGGCCCAGATAATTTTCTCTATGTAGCTGACCAGCAACAACAAGAGGTACCTGCTCCCATTTCAATAACAATCAAATTGAAAACTGCGTTGCAGTGCATGTAGCAAGTTTCTAACTTTCACACAGGTGCATCATATATCATAAACCATCAATCAGGCAGGATGACAGTTGCCTCCTAATTTCCTGTTCACCAAACCTGTTTATGATGTTATTAACAAGAAGCTTGGTGGGATTTATCAAAATTATTGTAATTTGATTACTTAAAACATGATCTAATTGCGTAAAGTAATGCAGCTTTAACTTAGTACTAAGATACCCAAACCATTAAATAACAAATAGTGTATACTTGAGTCACAAGGAAAACAACACATTTTGCATTTAAAATGAAGCAATTAAACCTACCAAATATGCTGCATCCGCTTACTGTTATTTATACAAAATTCAAAACATCTCTCCAGTCAGATTATCAAAAGTACTCAAGTGGTCTAATCTAATGATGCTTTTTCTGAATACCAGTATCACTGAATACCAACTAAAACTGCATGACATAAAAATGACCTGAGTACTTGCTTTACAATGGACAACGTTATATCCAAGTTTCACTAACATACAATAGCTCATAAGGATCAACAGACCACCATTATGTCACATTTTCAATTTAAAACTCCGTAGCTCCAAAATAAAATTCGGATGAACATACAAACATAATGAGCATCCAACAATATTAATACAGTATTAGGGGTTCAATCTGTAATATTTTCCCTTTGCACCACTAATTACTCTGTAACTTCAAAAAAAAAAATTTTCCTCGTTTAAAATTCTAATTAGAATATAAAACTTTTTGTCTTACAAGAGCCCAGAAGTTCTGGCCTAGTGGCTGAGATACCGTGGTTGGAGGTTGAAGATACACTACACATGCTTGTTCAAAGGCATCCTAACTTGGGAGGCATTGGGTTACGTATAAGGCAGTCACCAAACGAACAGATTCTAATTCTTCCACAATTATCTTGCCTGGGAACTGGGTTCTTGTTTTCCAAGTACAACAGTAGATAGATCATTAAAGCAAGTTTTATCATGCACCACCTCATTTTGGACACCCAAAGAACCAATCAGCTGAATGTTAATCAACAGTCCCTGGCTAAGTGATATTTTGTTCCTAACAATGGTATCACTGGGAATGCAAGAACAAAAGTGAAGCAGTCAGCGGAGAAATGAATTTGAAGGGTATTCCAAGATATACATTAGACCCTATAGGGGTGTGGCCCGCACAGCATGCTGTAGACTGTAGACAGTACTAAAGGTTTCTAGCAGCATTCCTTTGGTCCCCTACTGCGCTGCTTCCTACCTTTCATTTTTCCAAACTAGCTTTTCCTAGCTTCGCTTTTCATCCTTCATTGCGGAACATGTTTTGTGCCCAAGTCCCAGAGTCTAGACTTCAACTCAATGGTCACATTAAAATACTTGACAATAAGTGCCATAAGGAAATACACTTCCTCTTATAACCTCTTGCTTCCATAGTGAACACTGGCTACAGCCTCCTCACTTTATAAAAAAAACAACTAGCAATAACAGAGACTGGTAGCTCTAAAGACTATTAGGAGAAAAGTAATTAGCTGTTTCTATGTTTAACTGACACTCCACATGCTAAAAGCTAAAGAGTACCAAACAAAGGAGGTATTAACAACCCTTCTGTGGCACAATTAACAATGGAAAATTCTTGAATCTGCTGATTACCTTATTCACAACTAAAACCATTTTTTGATATAACATTAATTAATTCAGTATCTTCACTGTCCAAGCAGCATATCCCAGCACTATAACCATAGTTACTAATGGGCAATTGTGGTACATGGGTTTATACCTAGATACACATTTTGGATCATAGTAAAATAAATATAATTTCTCTCATGTAATACAAAATAATTTACACAATATTTTGCTCACAGAAATACATATTTCAATATCTCTACAAACTAAATATCATAAACACAGAAATACCTCCACTCACGTCATTAACTCATTTCAAGACTCATGACTTGAGTCAGACACTGACCTAACTTGAATAAACCTATTAAAAAATGACCTAGACACCCTATACACCCTTATAGGCAGCCCCATAACGTCGCTAATACAGTCATCAGTTCGATAGTTCTATATCTTTACTGTCTTTTTAACAAACTTATACATTTTAATGTGCTTTGTCATCGCCCAACTCAAGCCAACAGCACATTTTTTCAAGGTTTTTATCATTGCAACCTTATCCTCCAACACTTAGAACACTGGTACTTTAAAGTAATGGACATTTTGGGAGACTGGCCTCCCGATAAGTAACAAAATCAGTTAAGTAGTGGAGACCTGAGACACAGTAATATAAGTTACGCATAACCCAGAGCTGATCCAACTGTATTGTGAAAATTACCTAATTCTTTCTTCTCTCTGTTGTTATGTAGCATTACTTCATTGTAAGTTTTGAGGAGGGTCATGGAAGCTGTTAAATTTAGTAATGAACACAACAATACATGTAGAAGAAATAAAATATAAATAGTACCTATGTCTGCTGATTTTCTACTGAGAAAGTGGTTACAGATTGTACTGCATTCCGGTATATATCCAAATTAAAAATCTGAAACAAGTCATACGCTATTTGAGAGTGAATATCCAATGCAATATATTGTACACACAATCAATTACATTTCATTAAGGGGGTATAAGGATTAAGGGATTACCAAAATTTGCGTAAAATAACGATAAACAACACAGAAGAAGAAGTTCAGATTGCAGGCAATTACTAAATAAAGTGAGAATGTTTGCAAGTAAATGCAGTGATTTTCAGTATAGTATTAATGACATTAGCCTATATATGTATATGTACTCAGGTCATTTGTCAATTACATGAAGGTTGCGATCCTATAACGTCTGTCTATTTTCTCTCTCTTTTGCTCCAGTTTAGTGTATCGTTATTTCACTCCAACTTTTGATATGGGTAATATTTCTACATATGTGACTGATATAATTGTGTATATCAGTAGGTATAGGGAATTATATGTTTACCCAAAGTTTCAACTCGTGACATAACAATCGCCTAAGATTAAGTAACCTGTAACATATAAGATATTCAACAATTTTTTTTTCTCTTTCAGTATGGGATACGAAAATTTAAAAAATCACACTGTCCTAAGTGCAACTTTCATGTAATCGACAAATAAGCCAAGTAAAAATACAGCACATATGCACAGTAAACCCCCAGTATTCGCAGTCTCACTATTCGCGGATTTTTCTGTGGAATGTATGTACATATTCTTCGCGGAAAATTCTCCCATTTGCTGTATTTTTCACTGAGAAATATTCACTAATTACTGTATTTTCATATTTTCATGACTAAATGCATTTTTTGTGATAAAACTATTAAAATACCCATGTATACGCATTTTTAGAGGGTTTTTTGTGTTTAAACTATCAAAATAGGCAGTTTTAAGTGCTTTTAGAGGGGTTTTAAGTATTTGCGGGGGGGAGGGGGGGTGCGGCACGCATCTCCCACGAATACGGGGGGTTTCACTGTACAGTACACCCTATATCCCTTAATGAAATATAATTAAGTGTGAGTATCAATATAGTGCACTGCATATTTATGCTCAAATGGCTTACAACTTGTTTCAGGTAACCTGAAGGATTCCATAAATTTTCACATTCCTACCAAATAAATACAAATATTAATTATAAATATATAATTAATAATCCTCACAAATCCACAAATACACCTACACAAAGATTTGGAGGGAATGTTCATTAGGTTTTTAACATGGAGATCCAAGTACAAATCATTAGGTGCTGGCTCTGTATAAAATCAGCATAAAATTGCACATAAGAGCTCTCATGCAGTATACCTACAGTACTCTTTCATATCATATTTTGTAAAATATGTTACGTATTCGACAACTTGCAAGACCCTCATCAAACACTGTAACTAGGATCAACAAATCTCAGGACATTTCGGCTTTCCTCCCCCTTCCAACAATTGTAACTTCGAAAGATATTGTACAAATTTATTTTGTTTCACAACATTCCTCATTCAAGAAATCCTTGAAACTGAAAACCCTAGAAATCTATGATCAAAGTTTGCATGCACAAACAAGTAGGCCCGGCACTAATGAACTCAGAACCGATGGACTGAGTACCGCTGTCCAAAAATAACTGATAGTCAAAAATTTATGTATGATTTTGTCATGTATTGCATTATTGTGACACTATATATAAATTTTTCTAAACAATAAACTAAATTATGAAGCATAAACTTCCACTAAGCATCAATATAGACAAAACGGCAAATTTAAATTAATTTGTATTTTTCATAGCTAACAAACCTGCGGTCTTAACATTAGGATAAATCTTCTGGCGCCGGCTGGAAACCGGTAAAAATAAAAACAAGAATTGTTTATGCAAGGAACTGGTGGCATCTGGCATAATTAAGCTTAAGTCCGTCAGTCAGGAATCGTAAGTGATGGGTAAAATAACGATGAAAATACGCATTGATATATTTAAAAAATTTTGTCTGATTTTTTTTTTTTGTCATTTATCATTGCAACATTTTATATTCTATATATTTACAAAATATTTATTCACAAAATAAACTAGCATTTTCAAACATAAAACCTTCCACTTAACAGTGAAATGGACAATACTGAGTTTAAGTCAGAGTCAGTCACGAATATCAGAATTACAAAGACGCCGTTCGTTTTAACATCACTTTTGTATTCCTCTTATAGTTGCACAGCCACCTCGTCTAGCAATTTAGTGCAGCTCAGGAATTTTCTTCATAGCCATGGGAACAAAATATTAGTCACAAATTCAATACAAATGGAACACTACTAATAACATGTACACAAACACAAAAATGACTGCGTGCAATTTGAAATTATTTATCTTTTAAAATGATTTTTATACATTACATTATCTGATATATTTTAGCATTCATGCAAATTTGCACTTTTATTTGTTTTTAGGTTATGGGTTTTTACTTGTAAATGACAGAAGCTGAATTTAATTATTCATTATTATTCACAAAAACCACTAAAGCATAAAATGACGGAGGTTAAAACGACGTATTTAACGACGTAAGTGGAGGTATACCTGTAATTTAAATAACTTAGAAATAATTTGTCAAATGTTCTAAGAAAGAACTGTACGAAGAGTTGAAAACGCATACCAAAGCAATATGCCTTCAATCAGAATACAAAACCTACAATTTCCAGTTCACTAAATTAATCCATGTTAATCAGGAGTAAAACCTCTGATTTTTCACAACCAAAACCCAGAAACTCCATTGAAACACTGTGCTAATAAACAAAATTAAAGCACAAGTCAATTTCGTTAATATAAATTTCATTGCCACTTCATTAGACTATATATTTATACTGTACATGTCTTTGTGTGTGTGCGACAGATTTTTACAAGCAAGTAACCTTCCTGTTAAAACATCATAAAGACAATCCTTTAAAATCTGAAAGTCAACTGCTACTGTGCATCAGATTTTGGCAGAATAATTTAGTTTTGCTGGGGATTTTGTTGCGGGTTTTCCTGGGCCTTGACTAAAAGCCATTGCTACTGAGGGTGACCTTTGACCTTGATGAGGTTCATAATTTGATTTACTTCTCCCATGTCAACTGTTGCGGGAACAAGGTCGTATTTGATCTCTTGTCTGCCACCGGCAATGGATGTAGGAATCTGAGCAACATGAATAACTTGTTCTATGATTGCAGGATGCTGGATATGCTGTACTTGTTGAACCTGTTGCCCTGCTGGTACAGCTCTCATGTCAATCACAGTGGCCTGAGGTTGATTGACAGCAGTATGAAGTTGGGATGGAGTAATCAACTGCACCGCAGTGCCAGAGGTAGGTACTGCAGTTACTGTCCTCCCTCCTGCTGTATGTATTTGCAGAGGCTGTGACTGAGTCTGGTGGATAACATGCTGCTGTTGCTGCTGCTGCTGCGGCTGTTGGTGTTGCTGTTGCTGCTGCTGCTGTGGCTGTGCCTGTTGTTGTATAGACTGTGCCTGTGCTATAGTTGCATTTGTGTTACCAGGATTTGAAACTCTTCTCTTCTTTTCACACCGCCTGCGGTGAGCTTCGTACAACTTACGGTAAAGGAACACAAACCTGCATTCGTCACACTTGAAAGGCCCCTCTCCAGTATGCTTTGACTTGTGGGCCTCCAAATCTTGCACATTTTGAAACGATGCATCACACTCATGGCACTCGTACGGTCTGTCTTGTCGAAGTTCCTTCTTTTGCCTCTTGAAACTGGGATTATTAGGATTGAATGGAACATTATTAGAACCGGTATTCACTTTATTATTATGAATATTATTCTTGGCTGAAATTCGATTATTTGACTGTGTTTGCTGTACCTTCTGCTGTTGTTGCGGTTGCTGATGCTGATTGTGAGTGGGAAACTGTCTTTTGACAGGACTGGGGTTGATGATGGGTTTGGGAGGATGAGGCATCATGGCCCGTTTCTTCTGGCATCTGGTTTTGTGACTGCGAAAGTGGCTTTTATACATGAAAGTAAAATGACAGTCTTCACAAGTAAATGGGCCATCACCACTGTGTTTCTTTTTATGTTCAATAAGTTCAGAGTGATCGATAAAGGAAGCTGTGCATTGGTCACACTTAAAAGGTCTGTCCTTGGGGTCTAAAACTGCCGTAATGGTAGTTCTTTGCTGTGGTTGCTGCTGTGGCTGAGCGTGCTGTGTCTGGTGCTGCTGCTGCTGTTGCTGCTGGGGCTGCGGCTGCTGCTGCTGCTGCTGTTGTTGAGGATGTGTTTGCTGCTGATTCTGTATGCTAGCTACAGTTCTCTGGGGAGTTTCCTGCGTCGTGGCAACAATATACGGAGACGTGTAAGTGGGAACGCTAACCTGAGACTGGTTAGAGTCTAGACTCGCGGCGTTTATCACGTGAGGCGAGCTCGTGACAACCTGATACCTTGTGGTCGGTGCAACTTCATATATCTGATGTATTTCCCCTCCGTAAGCCCTTTTGTACGCAGTCAGCTGCGGATCTTGCTGATGTATAACATGCTGCTGCTGCTGCTGCTGTTGTTGCTGCTGCTGTTGTTGCTGTTGTTGCTGCTGTTGCTGTTGATGCTGCTGCTGCTGCTGCTGATGCTGCTGCTGCTGCTGCTGCTGTTGATGCTGTTGCTGCTGCTGCTGCTGCTGATGTGCAGGAGTTGGTTGAGGTGTGGTAGCCTGTGGTGGCGAAGTCATAACAATTTGCACCATGGGTATGCTGTCCTTCTGGTGCGTCTGCCTATGTAAATCATAATAGGCTTTGTCTGAATAAGAGGCACTGCACTGATCACATTTGTAGACCTTGGTAGTTGTATTGTTCATGAAGAGCTTCAGATCAAGAGGGATATCCATCTTGAATCATGTCCCTAACTAACCTCTCTGCAAACGTGTCAGTGTTGGGTCTAACTTTCCTTTGCGTGCGTGTATTTTATCATGAAGCTTTACCAGGCGGTAAACAGTCACATCTGCAAAGGTTGAAGAGATCTTCTTAGCTTACTTGGTAAAAAACTATGCCACACATTCATGGGCATGAAAAAATAATTCCATTCTGTAGTCTTGAAGGTAACCTGGAAAAAGGATCTGAAGTGAGTAAATTATTAACCTGTAAAAAATCCTCACGATTCAAAACAACTTGATGCTTTAAACATACAGTGTTCATACTTTACATCTGTTTTATTCAAAGATGATATATGCTACAACGGAGATTGCCACAAGGGAGATAAAGCTTCTGACACTTATTACATCTTGGTATTCAAATTTCTGTCATCATAGGGTATGGTCCTTGAGCAGTTTTCCTTGATCCAGAAGAGCTCTTACCCTCATATATACTGTCTAAAACTAAAGCCACTCAAACTTCTTGGTGGATGAGCTAGGGTGCACTGGCTCACTTGCTCAAGGTTAGGCAATTAAGTAGAAGAGCAAATGATTATAACAAGCAACTACTACACCTCTAGGGACTGTCCATGAATCTAAGTGAAATATTAATACTGAGTTTTCCAAGCATAAACCTAATTTTTTCCACAAACCCATCTATCATATAGTGCCCATATCTCAAGTCTTGAATGTCACCAGACTAATAGTCTTTCATCTTATAACCATAATAAGAGTGATTGTTCATACATGCACCACCTGGATCCACCCACAGAAACCAACCAACCTCTTCACTGTTTATGTACTAAGAGTTTGAAACACTGAGAAATGAGAGGCCGGGATGATGAAAATTTGTGTATATTTATAATAGGTTTGAATGAAAAAAAAAAAGGGGGGGGGACAGGCTCCAAGTACTACTGGCTGAGTAGCTTTGGGCTGTAAACGAATGTATCCAAAAAGAGGTCCTTAACTCAGACGAAGGGGAATTGTCCTTTCCCCTGCCTCTTGATGCATGTTACTACGAAAGTGTTGTCAATTGACAACAATAAAAAATCATTTATCAAACAGTCCTGGAATTGCAGGACTTAAAAACCACACGCTTTCCCCAAAATTTAACATGCAGAAGAGGATAAGTACCCCAAAAGGATTCCCGAGAAGTGGTCCACAAATTCACGAGGCTCCCTATGTTTCGGGATGTCCAAACTAGTAGAGGGTGAATGCAATACAAAATGATCTCTGTACCAATAATGTTGAAGGTGTTCTGATAAAAGGAAAAAAGTCCATGATCAACAGAATCACTAACGCAAGAGTTGGATTCTTCCTCAAAAGAAAAGATGGCACGGCAAACCAAATGACCTGACGAACTCTTCTTAGATTGTGGACGTGAATGATCAGACCTCACAGTGCTAAGAAAAAAAAAAAAAAAAAAAAAAAAAAAAAAAAAAAAAAAAAAGGAAAAACATGACTCAAAATTGTGGCCCATCAACCCACATACTTTTGCATGACAACAATTTTACGTAAGTTTGTAACCTCTCAAATTGTGGTATGAGAATTAAAACTTGAGTACAAAACTGAACTTAATGCTGCAAACATGATTAAATGAGCTAGCAAGCAAGCACTAGTAAATGAAAAAGAATATCTCTTGTGAGTACAGTATCATATGTAAGAAAACCACAGCACAAACATCCTGTTTGCATATGCACGGCTCAGCACTGCACACACATCAAATGAGATGGTAGAATGAATTGGCTTCAAGAGCTCCAAGAAAAGCATAGGGTTGAATATGGACACTCAAGGTGACTGAGTATATTGCTATCATATACTGTATAAACAAGTCTTAGTCTGTGGCAACCCACTAAACCTGAGTGCAACATGATCACATTCAAACAGTCATCCTGGCACTCGTAAGTACTGTAAAAAGGCCTATAGCATTTGAACCCCGTGTATACATGTAAATAATCTAAGGATCTTATACTGCACAGTACACAATGAACGTGGAGGAAGCCCTGACTCAACCACACAAGACCAGAGAAGCACACGTGAAGAGCCATCTACAAGTAATCCCTTCCATCCCTGCGACTGGCCTTTTAATATCTTTATACTTTATAATGTGACTTGTAAATGTTACAAATTATTTTGTGGTTTATTCAATTTTGACCATTTGTGTTGGTGCAATTCACTCATTTTGGTCTGCACCCAAAAATCTCAGTTTCTCACAAGGGTCCCTCCATAACTGTTATATAAAAGAGGCTGTGAAAAGCGATTAGCATCCACAGTTCAAAAATGCATAAAACATGTCTGGCAGTCAGAAAACTATATTGTTTGTGAATCTGGTGAGATATTAAGAGCATTACTGATCTTTCTCCATACAGTTTTACAAGATTATCTAGTATACAATTATCAATATTATATAAAAGTAAAATAGACTAGTAAAGGCTACTATGAAAATGAGAAAATTTAGATAAAAAAATGAGAGAAAAGAAATGAATACCAAGGCTGCAGACAAGTTATGCAACATTTTGCCCAGGTCAAGTTAGGCTCCAGTCAATTGTAACCTTGAGCCTAATATGCCTACAATACTGATATGCAAAACCATCTGATATTTAATAGTTTGAAGCCTTATTACCTAAGAAACAGGATGTAGCCTAGCCTATCCTACACCCTTACTAATAGCTAAAAGAATTTGCTGGGCACTTATATTATCTTAGGCTACTCCAGGAGCAAGAGACAGTGCTGGCATACGGCCCAATTAATCAACAAGTATGTTCTTTCCTACTGCCCCTTGACAATCAGAAATTTTTTGTTTAAGAATGCTTGTCTTTTGGAATCAGTCCATTTTTTTAAAATTTAAAAGGTTTAGGTTAACATGGCCACTAATAGATAAAAGAAATGACTAGGCCGGTCTTTTAATTTAATCTTAGGCTACTCCAGGAGCAAGAGCCAGTGCTGGCATATGGCCCAATTGATCAACAAGTATGTCCTTTTCTACTCTATCCTTTTATAACAAGAATTTTGTTTTTTAAGAATGATTGTCTGTTGGAATCAGTCCATTTTCTTTTTTTTTTCCCCTTTTTGACAAATGGTTTTGGTTAATGTGGCCAAAGAATTACTTCCTACAACTGACCTAACCTTGCAGACTAAGACATGTCATATTAAACCATCTCCTATGCTGCATCTACAAATTGATATGCTTAAATATATAACATTAGAATATGCCTCAGAGGGAATTGATTCCAAACGAGAAAGTATTCCCGATTCACCAATTCCGGGCTAACAAAGGGCCACTGGGCTGTCGTCATAACCTAGGGAACTGTCCCACCATTGTCCCTTCATCACGTCGGGGGAAAAAGGAAAAACGGAACTACAGAAACTCTAAACAAGGCAACAACTGCTTCCCATTCATAGCTAAACGACCGTCGCCCCGACCCCCCCCCCTAAAAAAAAGGGGGGGAGAGAGAAAGACCAGTCGTGGCAACTTAAAATCATGCAGAAGCCAAAATCATCATCCAACAGACAACAGGATTCTGGCCCCTCGTATGCCCAGCTCCTGTTCTTGACCTTGAAACTTATTACGATGCCCCCCTAGCACACGGTCACGTCATGGGGCCAAACGTGAACTATTACGGCAATTACGACCACGCCCCCCTCATGACATGACATGTCAACGATATGTCATAAACGACGTAAATAAACATTAATTGGAACCCAGCAAACAGCAATAGTCTCGGGCCGTTTGAAAATGTGGTTGCCATTCCCACACATATTACATTAACAAATTTCACCGACTTGCGAGAGTTACTTCAAGCTAGAGGCAATATTGACACTTTACCTGGGTTGCCCAAGACCTAGGGGCGTGAGCTAAAAGCTAATTGAAGCCTTCGGTTCGCGACAATTTGATGTGAAAGACATAAAGGTTCTCGTTCGACGCTATCTTCGCCATTTGCATGTAAACAACACAGAAGCCGATTCCCACCCAAAATTATTTTTATATTTTCGTTAGGTCTTCTGTTTCGCCCCTGGCATACGTGGTTGCAAAGATTCTTTACAAATATTTCTATTCTGATTTGTGCGTTCATTCCTCGCCGCCCCAGGAATGATTAAAAAGCAATTCAACTCAAAAGATTTTGGAACTTTGAGTAAGTGGGCGGGGTCACTCATGCCGCGGAATTCAAAATTCCCCACAACCGCCAGTGTTCTTGTTCAACAAAATACATTTATATATCAAGCAATATTAATCATATATCTTTGTTATCCGACTTAGTGCTTTCGTAGCCTAATAGCTGCTCTTAGAAAGAAATAGCTTTATCGGTACGAATCTAAATCTATTAATATAAAATGCACATAATTTTCATTTGGCACCATAGCGAGGTATTTTTTTCCCCATGATATGTACCGTAGCTCACATTACAGAATACACTAGGCATTAACATTGTAACGTTGCATACAAGGGCAAAACAACACATTTCACCAAGACTGTCCTCTTAGCTTATCCATTATTTAAATATTTCTCTGAAAGAAAGTTATATATCTTTGTTTAATATATGCTGTTTTCAATACATTTAGTATTCTGACATGTCTTGGTAGATATCAATGTATACTCATGGGTTGCTCACTGTCTATTATTTGCGAGTGTAATCATTCATGTTTACTATATCGATATCAAATATCTCCACGTTTCTTTTTCACCCTGTTAGCATAAGTTTTGTTTTCATCATTCCTCTTTTATCGTCCTTTCATCTAACTCTTTACGTTCTTTATTAAATTGCCTATTTTAGTCACAATAATTTCAATTCAACTGTCCATGTGCACATTGCTTCATGTTTTTCTCACAATACTTATTGTTGGCAGTACTACATTATGGCTCTCCACTTGACAGAGTTATTTGTGCAGATTTTCGATTTTTGCTTTAAAAGTTTTCTGTTATTTTCTAAGAATAACCATTTCAATTGCTGTATCAAACACCCGTGAACTACTGCATCAAATGTTGCACCACTGACTATAGCATTAATATTGCACAGTCTTCATTGTTTACTATTTCAAGAGGTCTTTTATCACAGAGCGCAACACTGCTTCAGTTATTTTTCTGAAGGCTGGCTGGTTTTCTAGCTAGGCTGCTCTTTTTAATTTGTTCAGCAAGCTACTGATGTAATATTCTTTCAATAATTTTCGACAGGAATGACAATATAGGTATTAGTTAACCGTGGTTTTTAAAGTTTGCAGTATACTTATTTTCTCACTGTTCTGGCTGTTAGGGTGTACCAGGCTTATGCCTCATCATTTTTCGTGGAACATGACGTCATGGAAAATTTTTTGCAGTTTCAGTCTGTTAAGGAAGCTACAAGTAGCGTTTATCTTATTTGCTATTGGTTCCTCTCATTCATTTTTCAAAAACTTATTTATATTTTCTGCTGGGGGGTTTCTGGAGAAAATATCTGTAATTTGTTCTATGTTCTTAAGGTGCTGAAGCCTTGGGTCAGGTGGGGATAAAAGTGAGGAAAACGTGTCTAGAGGGAAAATTTTGGTAATTTACCATCATTCAAAATAGTGTTTTGTGGGTCTATACTCCCATGAATCTTATATCTTAACTTTCTTTAGTTAATCTAATAATTACATCTCAGCATAAAATCTGAGCATTGTAATATACAGCACAACTGAAGTGGCCTGCAAAGCACAACATTTATCACTTCTCCACGAAATCCAACACTTTCAGCAAAGGAAGTCTTAATCTCTGGAGCATCCCTTCAGCCCCTAGGTGCAACCCCTTTCAATCATCTAGCGCTACCTCCATTCACATTATCTTTCGTCCATCTTACTTTCCAACCTCTCCTAACAGTCTTCCTGTGAAAGAATTGCATCATTTTAAAGATAAACCCCGTTCACAGACATTGCCGCATGCTGGTTCAACTTCCAGTATCTGATGGCTAACTTTTACCAGCTTAACATATGCATAGATTGACCTCCAACTTTCAACTTCTGTTCAGTGCTTCTCGTGTTCCAATAATATGATTTGTTCAGCAAACTCGTTAACTAAATACTTATAAGAATCATTCAGCGTTTTCACATTTTAATCTGGTCTCTAGATAGACAGGAAATATGAAGAGAAAAATATTAAGAACAACCAAGGGTAAAAATAATGACAGTGGCAAAAAGATGCCATTTTTTAAATCAAACTAGCAAGGAAATAACAAACAAAAACATAATGGACAATAACGGAATAAAAGGCGAAAAGCAAAAGCAAATAAATAAAAAATAAGATGAATACAGATACGGAACTTTAAATAATAACATAATGAAAAATCACCATTTGAAAATTCTGAACGCAAACCATTCGTCAGTTACCTCAACTGACTGAATGAATTCATTAGTCACTAACGCATGTCGTTCTAACATCATTGGTCAGGTATGTCAAATCTGTTTTCATTATTATAATGGATTTGCCTTCTAATGACACACTGACTTCAAAGATCCATGTTTGGAATGACTCCTGAAACACAACATCCGACTAGATTCTTGTGTGAAATGATGAGCCGATATTACACATATAACAGTGCACTGCATTATCGCACTGGTTTGATGATACACATTAAAAACAAGTTGTATATCATTCCCACGACAAAATATACACACATAACCTACAAATAACCTTCACTGAGACGGAAACTCTTATCTATAATAATTCGATAAGAATTTAAATATTGAAACGGCTTCTCCCATGCACAGATTCATCAAGGTGCAACAGATGTGTCAATAATAGAAAAAATTTTTTTTCACACATTCATGCAAAAATGTATATAATACAGACATTGTCAAACAGAAATGTCATGAATGAAACACTCAACTTAATGTGGAGGAAGAGCAGGATATGTTCACATCTTTAATATTTCTAGAAGAAGAAGACTTTTTACGATAGCACCAACATATTAGATATTGTTAAGAAGCTATGGAATTTTACCTTTCTTAAAATAACGATCAAACTTTGACAGTACTTGAGCGCCAGCCATATCTATAATACCGTTAGTGTGTGTGTGTGTGTGTGTGAGAGAGAGATAAGGGATGGCAAGGGTGTTTTATATAAAAACCATGCTCGTCTACCAGGTTGCTCTAAGAGGTCACCAGCGTTAGGAAAAGGCAGCTGAAATTTTTCTCTGAAGCTGACCTGTTTTGGCTCGGCATGTGGATGGAAAATTTGTACAAGTAGTTTACCAGGAACTTCTTTTCGATTGCTGTTATTATGTATGTTACCTAAACTATATGCCATGCAGTTTTGTCCTATATATACAGTCTTATCTCTATCCATCTTTATTATTTTCTTGATTTTGGAATAGAATGTTTTAACTGTGTAGGCCTATAAAGAGCCTAAAGTAAACAATATCTAAAATGATCAGTGTCATCCAATAAGTTATAAATAACAATGTATCCAACAGCCGAACTGTTTCTGTTTGGTCGTTTGCATAATATTATTTTCGGTGGCCATAACCTGAATTAGTAGAACGGCGCTTACGAGGTGGAAAAATTCATAAACCTTTTTCTTAGTTTTACCATATTAACCATTTCAGAGTAACTAAAAGCACTAATGCACATTTACAGACAAGAAAACCTGCAAATACCAAAATACTAGAGAACCATTATGTTACATAGTGGAATTAAATCTTCCTTTAAAAGGTGGAATTCATGAGTAAAATAGAAATAAGTATGAACTTTTCGAGGTTTCAGACAGAGAGACGTCTGTCTTTTCTCCAGCTTTCCTGATTTATTACCCTTTATGAACAAATGAAATACATTCGCCATTGTTACACAGAAAGACATTCCAACAAAGGATTTTCAGATGTTAATATAAGGTTTAAGCTACATTCTGGCTTTGCCTCACCTGCTCACGCCATGAATTTCAACTACAGCTTAACCAAGAAATAACGAAAACACGCCTACAGTCGTTTTACCTTGTCGAATTAGTAAAATTACACGATACAGCTTAAATCACCTCGTTAATTGATTATTAGAGACGCCAATAATTGATTATTGGACACCCTAATTACTGCAAAACTCAGATTTTACACTGAGACATGCATCTCATTGCCGGCGGTGGCGGAATTCTCTTGTTTACCGACCCGTGGGTGAACGGGTGCGGGCTTCATTTCCACTTGAAAATCCCCTAATTTGAGTGCCGAATCACCCGAGCTGAACTCTTATGCTATGACCATGATTTCCAGGGGAACACTGGGGATTTGTGCAGGCGTGGCCGGAGCGTTATTTATAGGGTACTGCATCTATTTTGACCAGAGAAGACGCAGCGATCCTAATTTCAAGAAGAAGCTGCGTGAACGTCGTAAGTTCTCCCTTTTCACTCGTTTGTTCTTGAGTATTTGTGGCTTTTTAATCGTATTTCAGGCCTTCGAGGACCTCCTGCAGGTCGGTCCTCGGAAAGTGGTGCATATAAGGTTAGGGTATAGTTTTAAGTGTCGGTGGTAACGTTTCCGTTGGCGTAGTAGCCGTCACTAAGCAGGAATGGTCTCGATCTTTTAATGGCCTTTGAATTTGTTTCCGAACGACTTTTTCGTTGGTGGAATTCGTTGAACCTGTTTTCGAACGACTTTTACCTTGGTGGAATTCGTTGAACCTGTTTTCGAACGACTTTTACCTTGGTGGAATTCGTTGAACCTGCTTCCGAACGACTTCTTCCTTGGTGGAATTCGTTGAACCTGTTTCGAACGACTTCTTCCTTGGTGGAATTCATTGAACCTGCTTCCGAACGACTTCTTCCTTGGTGGAATTCGTTGAACCTGTTTCCGAACGAATTCTGCTTCCGAACGACTTCTTCCTTGGTGGAATTCGTTGAACCTGTTTCGAACGACTTCTTCCTTGGTGGAATTTTGAACCTGTTTCCGAACGACTTCTTCCTTGGTGGAATTCATTGAACCTGTTTTCGAACGACTTCTTCCTTGGTGGAATTCATTGAACCTGTTTCCGAACGACTTCTTCCTTGGTGGAATTCGTTGAACCTGTTTCCGAACGACTTCTTCCTTGGTGGAATTCATTGAACCTGCTTCCGAACGACTTCTTCCTTGGTGGAATTCATTGAACCTGTTTCCGAACGACTTCTTCCTTGGTGGAATTCATTGAACCTGCTTCCGAACGACTTCTTCCTTGGTGGAATTCGTTGAACCTGTTTCCGAACGACTTCTTCCTTGGTGGAATTCGTTGAACCTGTTTCCGAACGACTTCTTCCTTGGTGGAATTCATTGAACCTGTTTTCGAACGACTTTTACCTTGGTGGAATTCGTTGAACCTGTTTTCGAACGACTTTTACCTTGGTGGAATTCATTGAACCTGCTTCCGAACGACTTCTTCCTTGGTGGAATTCATTGAACCTGTTTCTGAACGACTTCTTCCTTGGTGGAATTCGTTGAACCTGTTTCCGAACGACTTTTTCCTTAGTGTAATTTATTAAATGGGTTTTAGGCGGATTTTTCAACGTCTCTGCGGTATAACCTAACTACAAATTCCGTCTACCATAGGTTCCTCCATGCTATACAGTCGAGTGCTAGCCAATGCCTCAGTGTTATAGACTAGCATGGATTATACCCTGTTGGGGGTTTAGTGCTGTCGGTACACCTCACGCAGTGCACTGTAGGCATTAGTTATCATTCTTTGCAGCATCGCTTCGGACCCTAGCTGCAACCCCATTCCTTCATTTTTCTGTACCTCTCGGTTCATAGTATCTCCCTTCCATCTTACTTTCCACCTTCCCCTAACTATGGTTTCATAGTGCAACAGCAAGAATTTCCTCCTGTTACACCTTTAAAACCTGCATTACTGTGATTTTCATGACCTCATAGGTCCCACTCCCCGTTCTTGGCCTTTGGCCTAAATTTTATGTTCCAGTGCCAATCTTGTAAGCTAGATTAGCTTTTCTTGACTGAAATTCCATTAACATTTCCCATAGGGCATTTGGCTTTACCAGCCAGTAGACCACCACGACAAAAAAAGGAGGTTGGAGAGGTACCAAAACTGTTGGAAAGATCAAATGGAGACTTGAAAATTGGGTAGAACACCCACTTCTGTGAACAGTAAAGATGTCACTTGCAAATAGGGCTAGGCTAGTTTGCAGAACAAACAGTAGCAGGCTCTAACACTACCTCCGAGCATAAGCTTAGTCCATGTTTCCAATGTTTAGTTTTACTTAAGGGGGGAGGGTCCAGGGAGAAGCAAAGTCTCCCTGCCAGGTCAGGGCACAGCGCCCTAAGTCAGGTTAGGTTTTATAAGATCAAAACACAGGATTCTGGGAAAGGTTAGGTTCAATTTTGTTGGTGGAACCTGTGTCCGCCATTCTCAATTGGCCCTGGTCTAAGTTGCCTTTCACATTTCACAAGGAAGAATAGGCTGCAATCACCATTTAATGAGCTACATTAATCAGTTTTCTGCATTCTCCTGGGAACAAGTATTTTGTTGGATTACTAAAGACTTAAGCAAACAAGATGAATAGTATATTTTACCCAAGATAAGATCAACAACTGGCAGTGCTTGATCCCTTTAGGTTGAACCGATCTAAAGATGCTACTGTGTCAACCTGGAAATAGATGATTTGAAGAATGCACGAGTAAAAGTAGATTAAATAAGTAATGCTGATGTATGTGTAGAATTATGGTGATTATTTGAAGAGATCATATATTTATTTCCTTATTGTATTTCTTATTCTTAAATTTTCTATCTTTAAATTTTAGGTCGTAAAGCCAACAAAGCAGGGGGCAGTTCCGGTGGTTCTGTTACATGGCCTAACTTGAAGGACCAGGAGGCTGTACAAAAGTTCTTCCTTGCTCAGGTTCAGGTGAGTCATTGGCAATTATCACATTAAAAAGAACTTCAAGAATTTTTAGGTAAGTAGTCCTTAAAGCAAAGTTGTCCTTTAGTGAAAATAAACAAGTAAGGAAACCTACAGTAATTTTAACAGTAATGACATGTTAATTTTTCATGTTTAGGTAAAGATTATGATACACAAAATTTAAGTACGAATAGCTATCATTTTGACTAGATGAATTTATATGAATATTATTTTTAAAGTATGACATTTTAATCTGGGGCTTACCATAAGATTGTTTACTCTGCATTTTCTCCAAAACTCATTGATTGCCTGTTCCTGTTTGGTGGTCATTGACTCTGTGCATGTGTGTTTGTTAGCACATCATTACTTTAGAATTTTTTTGAAATTTCATTTCTAAAGGGAATTTTTAGAGGAAGGGGTTTAACTTTCAGTATGTCTCAATAAGAGGCACCACACATCTCCCCTTTTCCTCATCCACTAGTAATATTCCGTAAAGCCTGCCAAAGTGCTGAGTGTAGCATTGATAGAAAAGAGGCAGAACTTTCATGTTGAGTTGAAGGACAGGTGACGACTGCTGGTGATGACTTGTTCATTATGACTGCCTTCATTCATTTAGGTTTTTTGAGTATCAAACCACCTTTGATAACTGAATGCTGACCCTGCTACCTTTTCTTTCCTTGAAACTCGATTCAGACTTTTCTATAAATACTCAGTCTTTCATCACATATTGTCCCGCCCACCTCCCTCCCCCATGCAGGCAGTAATGAGAGATTTTTGAGGTTACTGTTGGTGCTCTCAGACAGGCAGGAGTTGGGTTCTGGACACCCTCATTGAATGCAAATGCTTAGAGGGACTAAATGTCAACATGGTCGACATCCCCAATGACAGAAGACTTGTAGCTTCTCTCAGGTGAGCTGTTTTAAATATGAAAATATCAGCTGGTGTGCTTGCCAACTACGTGCTGAAGAAAAAGGATGCCATGCTGAAGTCTTAATTTATTAATTTCCTCTGACTTCGATTTTTACTATGCAGATTACCTAGTAAATCTGTTGAAACAATTTTCAGAGCATCTGGATATCACAACAGCTAGGAATGTATGAGTTCCACAAAAATCACTATAGTACTAAGATCTCTCATCCTCTGGGATACTGCAGTAAGAGGAACATTACTTAGTTCACCCTTCCAAAGAGGCTAAAGGAATTATTGTATGCCCCCTTGTACCTCAGGCAGGGGGTCTTATCCTTTCAGAACATCAGTGTTCACCCTTTCAGCCAAGATGAGGTAAGAAGCATGCCTTGAGGGTTTTTGTTATTTTTTTTTTATGTGAAAGTGACTTCTACCATTGGTCATGTCAGTGTCCTGTGGGGTCTAGTCTTTAGAGAGTGGCTCATTGAGAGAACATAGGAGTTCTGTGGGTAATAAAGACCCTCGTTCCATTCAGAGGGGCATCTTCCTGAATGACACATACTTTTGAGTAAAATTCCATCTCCTAAGAAAATACCCTTGGTTTTTGTGGTGAGTCAAGTTCAGGCTTACAGCGACATATTTTGTTGGTGGGGTACTACACCCACTAGACAAGGCTTCTTCAGCATCAAAGATTTAAAAAAAAAAAAATTTCAACATATCTTCATTTGACTTAGTTAGCTCCTGGAGCCAATTCAGTTATAATTAAGAGAAATTTGCCTTTCTCCACTAAAATTGATAACAAACTGTTGCATTTGTTCAAAACCTAGGGTCTATGTCAAGATCTAGAAAGTCCTGTTAAACCCCAGATTGGAGCATGGCACAGCCAATCTTCATATCAAGTCCATCTGGTAATGTAAAATCCAGTAGCAGCCTGTTACGGTATATAGCTCTCTTTTTTGGCAGTTGACTTTGCCCAGAAGCAACCAGGCAGAATTGTCATCATTATGTTAGACAATTCTACCCGACAACTTCCTTTTGCGATAAGGGCAGGAACAAGATCACCCTCCATGTGTCTACAGGCAAAGGAGTAGAGGCTCTGGGGTTGTCCCAAAGCAGATTTCTTGTAGTCAGTTTTTATCTGGGTCATCTTGAACCCCAAAGGAGTGCAGGATCTCATCAGTTTTAGGTTACACCTTAGGATAACCTACTTATTACCAGTGGGAACAGTCAACCTCCAAATTATTTCTTGGCGCTCATAGACCCAGTAAATTAGGATATGGACAATGATTTTATATTGTCTCATAATCTGGAGGTGTCTGCCGTCTCTCCTTCTCAAAAGACTGTTACCAGTGGTGTAAGTTGATGACCATTATGATCCTTGCTGCTGCTTATTCATTAGGGTTGTAACATTTAGGGAGGACCTACTGTGTCAGCCACAACTTTTAAAAAGTTCAACCAAATGTGAATTCAGTTCTGAGCATAATTGGATTGGCGTCTCCTATCCACATTCATTAGATTTTTCTTCAAAGAACAACATGAAGGTATATGAATTCATTTTCAGTTGATCCTGTGTAAACAGCAGGTCATTTCATGTCTTAAAACTGGAAAAAGGTGGGGCCACCTACATTACTCAGGCTAACATGAAGCAGTGGGTCATGTGTTGAAACATTTTTCCATATGCAAACCCAATATTTTATGAAAAATTTGCCCCTTCTCAACCCCTCCAAGTGGTAGCTGGTTCAGAATGTACAGACAGTGAACAGTTTCCACCACTGGGAGGTACTCAGAAATCTGGATGCATCTGCACTGAGGAAAAGTGTAATTATTCCTCTGGGACATGTCTTGAGATTGTTGTTACCTTATTAAGGTAGTATTGTAGAAGTGAAAAAAATTGATTTTATGTAAAAAATTACATGTGTGTTTTTAGGCTTTACAATTGTATGTCAGTGTCTAAATATGTGGTTGAATTTGTGAGAATAATCTTTTTAAAATAATTACTGCAGGCTGGGGAAGAGCTCTTAGCCCAGGGAGAAATTGAAGCAGGAGTGGAGCACTTAAGCCGTGCAGTGGCTGTTTGTGGGCAACCCCAGCAACTCTTGCAGGTGTTGCAGCAGACACTCCCGCCTCAGGTCTTCCAGCTGCTGTTACACAAGTTACCAGCTGTTGGGGAGGTGAGTTAAGGAATTTTGAGTTTAAAGCTAATAGTGGTCAGATGTTTGCTCTTCAAGTTTAGGGACATACAGGTTATACAAAATACCTGTTTATGGGTATTATAAACAAAATTTGAGTTTGTCAGTGATATTCCTCTTTGAAATCTTACAGAGTTCTTAGCCTTGTTTTGATAACTGTTTTAGATAGTGGAACAAAAACATTTTTATTTTACAAGATGCTCAGTGCACTAGTCCATTGGTTGAATAAACAGTACTGCCTTGACATTTGCATTCAAATCATAACAGCTGTATGATCCAGTCCATTCTTTGGTGATTGAGCAATCTAGTTTTAGCTACCTAATTCTTGAAAAAAAAAAAATCTTTGGCAAGGTATTCACTGGTCTTTTGAACTGATTGCAGAGCATACTGCAGGCTGCTGGTGGAAACAAAGTTGTGGACGAAGATGTTGAATAAAGTTCAAGATAAGCAGTGGCATTCATATTGTTACCATCATCCAAAAAAGTGTTCTAAGTACTAGTGCAAGAGGTGGTATTGTTTTATTTGTGCTTTCTTCAAGAAGCCCGGAAAGTGATTACTGTACAATTGCCTTCATTTTCTTGTTAAATAATGTAAAAATTCCCATTGTAATTCCCAAATTCTTGGTGTACTATCAGTTACAAAATTTTGTTGACTATACAGGAGAGGAAATTATGTACGATTATAGCACTAGTTTTGTTGGTAAGGGTGAAGTCTCGGAGATTTTACACCAAAAATACAACTGACTCTCTTGTATTGCTTTTTATAAGGACTTTATTACTCCTTTCCTTTTTTCTGTTTGATTTTCAATCCTTCAGTCTTTCTGCCCTATTTATGGAAGTTGTTTTCCAGGAGCACATTTTTCATATCCTTTGAAAATGTTCACTGCAGTTATAAAAGAGAATGGATGTTAGTTGTAAAGCTTGTTAACTAGAATTCCCCCTTGCATTGCAGCCATTTTTATTTATTTTTTTTTTTTTGGTTAACACACATCATTTTAATTCTTTAAACAGAAGCCACTTTTTACATTTTTTTCTTTGTATGTAATCACATCCTCATAGAAAAAATAGAAATGTCGTACAGTTTTGTTGTAGGCCTAAAAGACATTTCATTGTTCAAGCCTTTTATGGAGCACAAATATGAGGTGCATGACTCGGTGAATAATGGGATATACATACTGTATATGCAGTAGTGTAAATACTGTATATAAAGTTGAAGGAAGTCATCACAGGTATGCCATAGCAATTATCAAGTGTGCATGGAGGCTGATCACCAGGATCAATAGTTCAGATACTTTGTGAAATATAAATGGTTAAAGATCACTGTTAAAAATGTTCAACCACTTTGATTTACAGCATAGAAAGAGAGTTTGCTGTTAAACAATTGAATTCCAGTTATACTGTCATAATAATGTGTTGCTCTTATTACTTTTTTACTCCACATTTACTGTCGGAATCACACTTGTTCTCATAGGTATTTTACTCTTGTCCCAAGGTAGCAAGTTTTCACCATTGTAAATTTCTCTCTCGAGGCAATTTCACGTGAGCTCCTTTCAAAGGCAAGAGGCACATCGTTTGTGGTAAATGTTCTTTTACACGTCGCACGTGCTGCAGCATTTTGAAACGTTGTGCTTATAGCATAGTACCTGTATTTCTTTTACTGGATGTCAAGTTTGGTTTAATGTGTTTCAGGCGTTTATCTAATGCTTCATGTAACCTGTATCCAAGTACAGTTGTAACATTTATTTTGAGAGCATTACGAAAGCATAGGATTTTATATGGTTTTCACATGAATACTGAAATAGTGGTACCCCATGCAAAGAGACCAACATTAATTTCCTTGTCATGAGTCATCAAGTTAGCGCTTTGTAATTTACGAATGCAGTTTGGTACTACTTACGATGTCAAACAAAACTGGAATGGTACGGAGTCTAAAACTTATGAATACTAGTACCAGTACCTTGCATTCTTCACTCTGTGGTCTTGAGACTGCATTTGTGTGATGGACAAAAACAGGGCATTTTCCAAATTTACTTGTCAGGAATATCTTTCAATATAAGGCAGATACAATACTAGAGTTGATTTCTAATTGATTTCTGATTAGTGTGGGTTCAGAATCAAATGAATACATTTGTAATGCTGCCACAAGCATTAAGTGGAAATATGTACATAGCTGCCCGCTAATTTAAGGAAAATAAAACTTTTGAGTATAATTCCTTTTTTTTTTTCTGTACCCACTCATGTATTTATTAAGTGTTGCCTGGGGGATGGATATCTAATTGCACTGGTAGATCTTCAAGAACATTTGTTCTCAGAAGGACCGGTCACAGTGTTTATTATGTGTGTCCTAAAAAATGTTGTCACAAATATTCCTTTTCTTTTCTTTTCATGCTATGGCTGTAATTGTGAGATGGGATCATCTTGCAAAAGTCGTGGACTAGATTCCATGAGTTCATTTCAACGTTGCCACAGTCATTTCTATCAGTCGCTAACCCCATAGTGCCGTCAGTACACCTTGTGCGGTGCACTGTAGGCATTACTTAGGGTTCTTTGCAGCGTGCCTTCGGCTCCTAGCTGCAACCCCTTTCGTTCCTTTTACTGTACCTCCATTCATATTCTTTCTTCCATCTTGCTATCCACCCTCTCCTAACAATTGATTCATAATGCAACTGCTTTGAGGTTTTACTCTGTTACACCTTTCAAAACTTTTACTGTCAATTTCTGTTTCAGCGCTGAATGACTTCATAGGTCCCAGTGCTTGGCCTGTGGCCAAATTCTCTATTCATATGTATACAATCAATGCATACCCTTTTGTATACGATGTGCACACTAAAACATCTCTACTCACACTAATACAAAAAAAATGATTTTGCAATTGTGAAACTTTTAACGAGAAAGAGCTTACACGCTTTATAATACCACCAACACTGTAATCTTAACTATGTTCCCAGCTATATATATAGACTATATTATTGTTATAACTGAAAACAAAAAATCCTTGAACCAAATAATCCCAGTTATCTTTCACTGATTTATGCAGTATCATGTAAGTGCTGGGGCCAAAAGTAGACCCCTTTTGGGGGTGGGGGGGTTGCCAACTCGTACCGCGGAATACTCCTAGTTACAGGCGATGGTATGCAGTCTCACAGAGACAAAACATATTCACGGAAGCAGACACATTTAGCAACCAGACACAACGATTAAAAATCGCCTAAATGTTGCAGCCAACAGAACCGGTCCTTCAAGCATTATCTTGCAAGCAGCCGAGTGAACAGAAATGTCCTAACGAGGCATGAGAAGAAAAATGGTTAATCTTCACGGAACGTCGGCAAAATAAAATCAGCCGAGCGTCTGAAGAAGAAGAAGAAGAGGAGGAGGAGTAGACTGCATTCCTTAGCGAGGAAGCTTTCAAGGATCTATTAAGTCATGCGGGAATGAAAACGGATAAAAAAAATTCGTCGATCAAAGGAAAACGGCTACACACCGGCGGCAGGAATTAAGGCAATCGAAAATAAAGCTGCAATGTGAGAGAAGAAAAGAGTAAAAATGAGGCAACACATATCGTGTATCAAAAGAAGGAAAAAAAAAAAAAAACAATTTCCCTTTGTAGTTAATTAAGCATGAAATTCGATGCACAGCCATCCAAGAAGAAGACATACCATTATTTCCTTGTTGCATTATTATATATATATATATATATATATATATATATATATATATATATATATATATATATATATATATATATATATATATATATATATATATATATATATATATATATATATAATCATATATATATATATATATAGTATAAGGAGCCCATAAAAACATAAAATGTGGAAAATAAAGGCTATATTTCAGAGATCAAATTGTCTCTCTCCTCAGACAAATTTGCATGAGGAGAGAGGCAGTTTGGTCTTTGAAATATAGCTTTTATTTTCCACATTTTGGCATTTCTGTGGGGTCCCTTATATTTGATGGAATTCAGTTTTAATAGAAAATATTTCACAGTTATATATATATATATATATATATATATATATATATATATATATATATATATATATATACTGTATAATATATATACATACAGTACCGTCTTCTAATTGTCATTTCTATAAAATATGACTGCATTGCTTTTTTCTCCTTTTTCAATAATGGGTATCGTTACCGAAACGACTGCGTTATCAAAGATAACTTATGAGGTCCTCTGTCTAAATGTAAAAAAAAAACTTATGATAGACTGTTTTCACAAAATTTTCAGAATATATAAAAACCTGCTTAAGGGAATTTGGCCCCAAAAACAATGCTGAAAACTTTGTATGTCATACCGTAGAGTTTTTGTAAGATTCCGGAAGACACTATAAAACTGTACAAGGGAATCGGGTAAGATTCATGGTCTCAAGGACGGGAATGCTTCATTAATAAACTAATGCGCCTTTGTTGAATTAAGTAATAAATTATGACTATAGAAGTAAGACTGTAGCAGTTACAACCAGGGTTGAAGAGGGCATGTGGCTAGTGAACACATATCACATGAAATACTAAACAACTGTAGTTCTTTAACTGTCAAAAAACAAAAAATCCCCAACTCCATTACGGACCGTCTCAACACATTTCTTATTCTCTCTCTCTCTCTCTCTCTCTCTCTCTCTCCTAGCTGACCTTTTCTACACCCCATAGTATAAAAATTTACCAAAAACAAATGAAATTAATATACAGGTGTTACTGGATTCCTCCCTAGAAATTAGAATCCCGATGCAAAAAACCGTGGATTACAATGATACCCAACTGCCAACAAATTTTGTATGTATTACTAGTAGATGATTTTTGGTAATTATTTATTATTATTATTCCCAACAGAGCTAAATAAAAAGATTTAATAATAATTAAATGAACTCTAACTCTGACGAAGAGAACCGTCAACGAGAATGACAGCTCGAAAAACTGACCCGGGTTCCTTCATAAGCTGAACAGAAGAAAATAAATCGTTTGTTTCTTTACCGAAAATGCATACGACGTATCTTTTCATTCTGACAGTTTTTCCAACACCACCTAAAAAGTATATATTTCTATTACTCTAAACCTTCTGGCGACTCTTATGTTTATTTTTGACAAAATGGCACTTGCTGTGAATCCCAAGGTCTGCTGGAAACTTCAGTATAACGGTTATTTCTACAAGACACGGACGTCAAATCGTCAACATTGCGCTCGACGCTTCTTCTTTTTATCTTGGCTACTGTCCTTTACCGAACCCAGCCAACTTACAGGTAATGGCTTTAGGAAAAACAACCAGAATATCGAAAACCTTAAGAAAAACTACCGTGAGATCTTTACCTTGTGTTACGTAAGGACTCCAAGATCGTAAACGAGGCTCGGCAGGGAAGTGAAATCCATTCCCGTATCACGTGGCTGGTGCTATGATACACAGAGCTTAGGTAAAACAGGTCTGGCAAGGTTTAGGATAGGCTAGCACTTCAATAGATACTATTACACCTTCTATACATACTCTCGGATAAGTTTATCCTCTATGCCAATAACTTGCCATATTTTATATGGTTGTCAAGCTATGAGCGGTTCCACTTTTAATAAAACATCAAACCTAGATTATAAGAAGGTTCTTTCCTGTATAGTATGTCCTTAGGTGTTTGTAATAAGCCTAGAATAGGCACTGGCCAAGAATAGTTAAGCAAGAACCCTCTAAGAAACCTTCTATTCTTAACCTAACGTAGATTATGTTAGACGCATTAACCTATGCCATATGAAACATCAGTAGCTTGGGTTAGTGAAATAAATTAGTTTCTAGCAGTTAGTCTGAAAGCAACGTTGTCAACAACGGGAACTGAAAATACCGACTAGGTGCTTCGTTTAAAAGGCAAATTTCAGCACTTGCATATCTTGTGTCAATCGTAAAAAATGCATAAAATACCTCATTTTCAGCCTCCAACAGTTGCTTTTCGCTTTTTCATTATGAGCTACATTTTCCAATTTGGTGACAAAGACACCTCGGTGTTTAGGACTCTGAATGAATATTTGTATTCCACTCTAAATGCCACCTTCTTTTATAGCCGTAAATTCCCGTTTATCGGCAAGTATTATTGTAATCTACGATAGACTGAGAGACTCTTCCTCGTGACTTATTATAGAAAGAAAGAACGAAACAAACTAAAAATTGGGCAACCTTTACTTCCTGGTCTTACTCCTTCCTTCTGCTTAGTAACAACTATAACTTTAATCCGGCCACAAATTCAGACGTTAATCACATACAAACTTCCCACCCACGATAGAAAAGACGAAGGGACGAACGTAGGGCAGGTTTTATCGTCTTTGCCAGCCTTAAGGTGAGCAAAACACCAAACAACGAAAATCCTGATAAAAATCTTCTACGGAGTATGGCCACGTACTGAACACCTTACGGACCGCAGATCCCTGAGATGTATGCTAGTATTGCACCAGCCCCGTTTTTTTTTTTTTTTTTTTTTTTTTTGCCATGCCTCTATGTTAGGTTAAGTTAGTTAACAAATAGGGTAATTTGGGTGAGGGAAACATGAGATTATTTTCAAGAAGACGCTATGGTTAGTTTTTAAGACATGGCGTCCCGCTTTTTTTCAGGGAAAGATCCCGGTGCTCGGTTACGTCTAGGGAAAATGCTTATGGGCCCGGTTTCATGTACATTTTTGAACGTATCAAAAAAATTCTAAAACAGATAAAAACCAACACACCAACCTTACTAATAAAAAATGCGCCGAAGTTTCTTCGGCGCAATGGAGTTTTCTGTACAGCGCTACAGCGTATAATCAAGGCCACCGAAAACAGAGATATCTTTCGGTGGTCTTGGTATAATGCTGTTTAGCTGCGGTCCATGAAACTTTAATCACGGCCCGGTGGTGGCCTATCCTATATTGTTACCAGAAGCACGATTATGGCTAAATTTAACCTAAAATAAAACAAAAACTACTGAGGCTAGAGGGCTGCAATTTGGTATGTTTGATGATTGGAGGGTGGATGATCAACATACCAATTTGCAGCCCTCTAGCCTCAGTAGTTTTTAAGATCTGAGGGCGGACAGAAAAAAGTGCGGACGGACAGACAAAGCCGGCGCAATAGTTTGTTTTACAGAAAACTGAAACTGTCTCTGACCTATTTGTTTTCTATGGCTGCCATCAGGAAGATGCCTAAGTTTATTTATGGATGTCCTCCTTTTCTCGGGGAAAGAGCTCACCAAATTATTTCCAGGACAAAAACAATTAAATTAGGCCATTTTTCATCTGTGGTCTCTCCTATAGACTTTCCCTGTCCCCGCCAACTGATATCACCAGCAATTCCCCTGTAGTATATCTATGGTATTTCTATATAAACGCGACAAGAAGGTAAAAATATATATATATATATATATATAATCAAAGCAAAAATAAATAATAAATCAATGAAGGAAAAAGATATAAAAAAAGTATAATCTTTCATCAAAGGTTCAGGACATCGCCCTGTGTCAAGTATACCCCACCATACCCAGGGTAGATACCAATTAGCGGTCTCCTCCTGAATGACAAAATGTGATTACGAAAAGGTTCTTAAGCTCCTTCACTGAAGGTCAAAACATAGGAAGGTTACGCGGCCATTACTATGAAGACGTAACGTGTCTTTGGGGGGTCACTGTGAAAAACCGCCTCTCCCACCAGACTCCTGAGGGAAGTCTGTGGAAAGTTTGAATTTGTTTGAGGAACAGCCTCAGAGGCTCATGCGCCAATGGCGTCTGGTAGTCACTTATCCAGCTATTGGAAATATTGTAAATATCAATAATGGATTTTGTATTGGAAAGACATATCGCTCATTTGTCAGGAGAGTGACACAACTCAAAAAATGTATTTTTAATTGTGGTAAAAACGTCTTATCTTTATTTGTATTACTGAAATTGTCATCATTACATTGTAGAGAGTAGAGAGAGTTTTAAACTTTAAATTGCTTCTCCTGAAAAACAGCAATGTTTTTGTTATGTCACTTTTCTGATGACTAGAAACTTAAGATGTTAATCCTCAACTCAAAAATATGTCAATCAAAAATAAAACTCAAGCTAACCGGACAAGGTAGTCATTTTGATATGGATCCAGTCCACCAAATTAACAAACAAGCAGAGCCCAAAGAGAATGAGACAAATCTATACGGACATCTCTTCTAGAAGGGAAATCTACATACATAGGCCTACACACACACACACACACTGCATTCTAGTAAATCACAATAAGCAAACAAGATATGATACACTCACGTTAGCGGAGATGCAGGAAATAGACTGCCCCTGGAAATAACAAACACAATACCATTAATAAGTACAGCTCAACTTTGGGGAAAGAAAAAAGTTTGTTCTTGAAAACTCACTCCTGCTTCTCGGACGTCATTCTAACCCGCTCTCACACCTGCCCGTTTCATCACGTGGCTCTGCAATTAGTAATCCCATGAGTCTGTAATGATAATGATCAAACACGCAATCAATAATACTTGTAATTAGGCTAAGTTGCCCGGTCAGGACTCGTCTCATGAATATTGTTGCCAACCGGCCAACATCACGTTTTTATTGATGCTAAGAAATTGCTGATTAAGAGGGTAAGTCCAAGATATATACAACAGTTCATCTCGGTGCTCCTACGAAAATCAATGGTCTCTAAGTATTTTTTAGGCTATTTCAGTTTTAAAGAGTAATTTCTTACTGAACAAGACGTGACGCGTGAACGCCAGCAAATAAAGAAGAAGAAGAAAGAAAACTGACAGTTGCATTCGATTCTGATTAAATCTTTCAATTAACGAAGTTTTGGTTGTTTTGATTTCATCATACTTGCGAATTCCCACTTTAGCATTCCAGGCACGACAGGGCGGCTGTGGTATCTCACCAAGAATCTGCAGACCCTCCCCCCAGGGGAGAACAGTTTCCATTACGCATTCAATCTACGATCGTGGCAACCAAGGCCATTCCGGAGACCATTTGCCTTATTACCATGCCAGTGAACAAACCACTTTCAAAGTAGGGCCTTCGGCGTAGTGATGATGTCTTTGGCTAGATGCATATGTCGTCGCCTACGCTTCTACTAACTGCAAGGGTGGACTGGTTGAGCCAGTCTTCCCCTCAGAGGGAGGTACCGCCCGATTCAACCTCCTTGGGTACCGCTAACCGCGTCAATTATGCAGCTCACAGCGGATAGTACTAAAGGTTATTTTTCAGGGTCCACTTCCTTATACAACAGTTACACTGCTTTTATCCGTTTCCCTTCAGTCTCTTCCCATACTTCGCTCTCCAACTTCTTTAACCTGACATGCTTTTAGTTTTCACTTTTTGAAAGGTATATTTTGACTAAATGTGTGTGTGGTTTGGTGGCGTCCTTAAACAGATTTCCAGTAATGATGATAATAATTATAATCAGCCCCCCGGATGGGCAGATGTTCTCCATAATGCATTGCTTTTCTGGGCCATTTTTGGGCAAGCCTTTGTTTGCACTCTTGTTTGGCATACCTCATCTGAAAGACTTTTTTTTATATCTTCATATTTGAATAATTGATTATTATTGTGGGTATTGCCGGAATCT